>NW_023270231.1:17382527-17630856 GCF_011800145.1 Mirounga leonina | reverse complement strand
TCACCGTCATCACCACCGCCATTATCACCGTCACCACCACCATGACCTTTATCACCGTCATCACCACCGCCATTATCACCACCACCACCACCATGACCTTTATCACCGTCATCACCACCATGACCATTATCACCGTCACCACCACCATGACCATTATCACCGTCATCACCACCATGACCATTATCACCGTCACCACCACCATGGCCATTATCACCGTCACCACCACCATCATCACAGTCATCACCAATACCACTGTCACTACCACCACTCCCTCCCTCAACTGCTAAATCCAGGCAAATGTCTTTCCTCTAACACAACAAAGCCCGGATGCTTTTTTGGGATGGAGCTGGAGAGACACTATAACAGCTAAGAATAGGCCAAAAGACTTTATTTTACAGGGATAACAAACAAAAGTCTCCATACTGAATCTAGAGATCTGTACTGGGTACCAGGGTAATAATCCCCAGGCAGGAGATTGAAAGACTCCATTACAGGGAAGCCGATGAGCCTAAGAACAAAACCAATTCACTACTTCCTTACATAATAGTGAAACTCACCAGTAACAAACCTCATTGACAAGCTGCCGAGCAGCTTTCCAGCTATTAAATATGAACACCAGCCAAAGCTATAGACAACCAAACAAAGCCTCTGGAACAAACCAAATAGCAAAGAGGGGACCCGAGGGTGACAGAGACGATATTGGAGCATTGTCTGCCATGGAGAACTGCCAAGGAACAACAAGAAAAAGAATAGTAATGATTTTCTCAGAAAGAGCGGAGTTACATCTCAAAGATTGAGGCTATCAAAACAAAAGTTCAGAGAATAAGAAAGAGCCCTTGTGAAAAGTGAGAACAGGATCAGGGGGCTCAAAAGGCTGTGGCCCCCCAGAGTCTAGGGAGGATAGCACACCAGAAACCAAGGAACAAGCTATAGGCAGCAAGGTACCTTATTCCTGTCAATCTGTGGCCAAAATACATCTGGAAACCGGTGGATTTGGCCACCAGGTTAGGTCCTGGTATTTCTTCCTCATTTAATCTTCACAACGGTCCTGCTCAGTATGAATTAATATCCTCATTTTACATACAGAATCTCAAAAAGGTATGGTATTAGGTCAAAACCTATGAAATAGTTTTGTAGGTCATGCAATTTCCATGGTTCAATCCAACATATGGTCTAAGGTCACACTGCAACTTTTTTTGGCCAAAGATAAAAAATGTTGAAAAATAAGACATTATCATCTGGGGTCTCAAACGTGCCATTTTCTCACATGTTGTCCATGAGTCTAAAAGGAAAAAGAATATGTATTTTTGTAGTGGTCGCTGAAGCCCTCTTTCCTAGTTTGGCTATGGTCGACTTGCAGCAAATCCATAGTGTTAATGGTGAGTGAGTTAATGGTGCACGTATGCGCGTTTGTGTGTGTGTGTGTGTGTGTGGTTTAGGTAAAGAAATCAAATGAGTGTATTGCCCAGAGTCACAAAGAGACAGGGTATGTATGTTAATGGAATGTAGGTTGGGACAGAAGGCTCATTGCTGGATCTTCTCATCAGGCTGACTCTGTAGCAAGCATACCCTTTGGTAGAAAAGCACAATTCCTTAGGTTCCAGACACCAGCCAAGGAACCTCAATTTTTCTTATGACTGCCCTTATAAACTGGCTTGACTCCTTTCTCCCTGCCACTTTGGACGAAAGCTTTGAGGGGTAGAAACTCAGTCATAATTTCTTTGGTCACTCAACTTACATAATAACAGATCCTCCCCAGATACTTATAGTCCCAAGAATACTCTCATTTCCATAATTAAAATTTCCAGTCTGGGTAATTGAAGAAACTCCAAATTTTATTTAAAGTGAAGGCATGTCTCCTCACCCAATCAGGGCCTCCTGAGGGATGGGGAGGCCACTGCCTAGGCTTCCTCTTGCTCCTTCAGGTGAAATAGAGAGTGGGGCAGGGAAGAGCTGATCTCCCTGGCACCCATGGACCTTGGCTTTGGTTTCCTCTGGCTTTGGCAGAGGTTTAAACCTGACTCTTTCTCTCCGGGGTACTCTGTCGGTCCTTGGAAACCCTTATCATTGGGGGGTCTCCCAACTGCAGTTCTTGTAAGGCAGGGACTATCTCTGCTGACCGGCGTACCAATCCGCTCATCCCTTGGAGACTCATCATTGGGGTCATTGCACCTGGGTGGTCTTTTTGGGTAAAGCCAGCTCTCCTGTGCAGTCCACATATCCACAAAAAATACTCATGCATTCTTTGCCCTGGCAAACACTGGAGTGCTGGCCATTCCCAGCCCAGCACCTTCCTCTCCAGCCTCCTCTTGACTGTAGACCGCTGAGATGAAGGGCAAACACCAGCCCCATGTGTTCCCCCAAACTCCAGGGATAGGCCAAGCTCTCCTCAGGTCCTGAGCCAAAGAATTGAGATGATAAGGAAGCACTCCCATCTCTTGTCTTAAAGTGAGGCTAAGAGAAAATGCCAGAGCATTCCAGCAATTTTTCCTAGGAATGCCTTTCCCCCAAATCTCTTCAACCTCAACACCTTTACACCCTCAAGTGGTGTGGGGCCCAGGGTTGAAAAGCTAGGTTCTCCCCAACCACCTTAGTAAGTCCCGCATAGGTGGAGTAGCTCCTATCTTTGCAATGGGTAGGGAATGTGCCACCTATTGTTTATTTTCAGTTTCTTGGGATCTCTGTAAAATTATCACAGAAAGGGTCCTGTTTTGCTTTGTTGTTAGATAAACGTGTTACATATGCAGGTATGTGCTTGGTAAGTATCATATGGAAGAAGGTACTTCTATAGGGGTCCATTAGAGCCTGCGGAGTGCCTGAGGGGCTGGGATATACATATACGGATAGACACATATATATGGACATGTATACACATATACATATATGTGGCTGATGTGTGGAAATGATGTCTGTAGATACATGCATTGTGTGTTCATATAGATGCTTGTGCGCATATATGTGAAGCATGTAGGTGGGCTGTACGTACACATAGAGATCTCAACTGTAAATGCCAAACCATCTGTTTTTCCCATGGCTCCACTTGTTCCATACACAAGACTCCTTCCAGAACTCTGAAGGCCCCTCTGGTAATTCAAGGGAAGCGAAAAGAGCCTGAGTCCAGAGTGGCCCTCAGCAGCCCAGGATGCATGATACACCCTTCTTACAGCTGCATGATGGAGTAGCAGGCGCGCTGTGAGGGAAAAGTGATCACAGCCGTCCTTAAGTAGAGCGAGGTGCTGGTCTTCCTTCTCCCCACCGAAGAGACTTAGAACAATGATTTGATTTGCTTTAAAGCAAAAGGCCCCTCCCCCGGTTGTGCCTCTTAGCTGAAGTCAAAGGGGTGAGGGGGAGAGATTCTTGCAAAGATTATCACATTTGTGAATCGAGGTTATATCCCCTTCATCTTGGCACGTGAGCCACATGAGCCGCCCATGTGAGTCTTAAGTACCTGGCATGTGACAGTCATTCTCATGCCTGTGGTGTCACGGGGCAGTTGAGCGATTGCATGGAAGTCAGTGTATGTGTGGGTGTGCATGCGTGGGTGTGAGTGTGTATATTCAGGTCTCTGTGAGGGCAATTGGACGTGTGAATGAACGCCACTGGAATATGTCTTTCTGCAGTGCCAGGGGCCAATTTCCGTGGCAACAGAGAGCAAAGCCAGGGAATCAGGGAAATGCTGCCAGATGCCATGGTTAGGGCAGCCCTGCCACAGTGCAAAGGAAGCAAGAATCCCAGCCTCTGCGGGGCGGGAGTGAGGTCTGTGCTCTGCTGGTAAAGAATTTGCTCTTCACTCTGCTGCATGTGACCAGCGAAGCCAGCCTCCTGGGGATGAGCATTTGCACTTCTACTGCCCTTTTCCCAGAAGATCCAGGAGTCCACCCTGGTACCATGGGCAAACAGCATCGTGTTGGTAAAAGCACCAGCTGGAGGGGTTGCTATGAGACAGCGACTTGAGTCAGTCAATGCAGAAATGGGGAAAAGAGCCAGTAAGTCTCATTCTCCAGTTTGGGCTGGGGCCCTGGGATTACCCAGTAAGGTCACCCAAAACGGTTGGTTTTGAAGTGATTAAGACAGTGATGCTCTTTCTTCTAAAAGAAGAACGAAAGATACAGCACAGCAAATCTCAACCATTCATAGACGCTACAGTTCAAGAACCCCTGCAGATCCCTGCCTCTTTACAGATGAGTACCCTGAGCCCATTGATTCACTCATTGGGCACATATTTACTACGGATCTATGTATGCTTTAGATGGGCTCTGGGAAGACAGCAGTGCAAGAGTCAGGCAGGATCCCTGCCTTCACAGAGCTGACATTTCAGGGGGAGTATTAACAAAGCACAAGATTAATAAGTGAGATACAGAGCATGTCAAAAGATGGCAGATGCTATGGAGAAAAATACAGCAAGGTAAAGGGCATAGAGGGAGGAGGCAGAAAGTCCCTGTGGATAAGATGACCCATGAATAGAGATCTGAGAAAATGGAGGGAGCACACCATAGAGACATCAGCAGGAAGAAGGTTCTGGGCAGAGGGAGTGCAAGTGCAAAGGCCCTGGAGCAGAGACCCACTAAGCAAGTTCAAAGAACTACAGCAAGGCCAGAGAGGCTAGAGCAGAGTGGACGGACCAGTGTGAGGGTCATAGGAGTTAAGGTCACTGAGATCATAGTGTTAAATTATGGGGGCCCTGAAGGCCTCTGTAAGGACTTTGCTTTTATCCTGAGTGAAAGGAGAGGTCGTTGGGGGTTTTGATCCCAGAAGAGACATGACCTCACTTGTATTTTTTTTCAAAAATGTTTATTGTGGTAAAATGCACATAACATTAAATTTAAATTAAAAATAGAATTGAGGGAGACAAAGCATGAGAGACTGGACTCCGGGAACCAAACTGAGGGTTACAGAAGGGAGTGGGTGAGGGGATGGGGTAACGGTGATGGGTATTAAGGAGGGCACGTGTGATGATGAGCACTGGGTGTTATACGCAACTAATGAATCATTGAACACTACATCAAAAACTAATGATGTATTGTATGGAGGTTCTTCAAAAAGTTGAAAATAGAGCTACCATACGACCCAGCAATTGCTCTACTGGGTGTTTACCCCAAAGATACAAATGTAGGGATCCGAAGGGGTACATGCACCCCGATGTTTATAGCAGCAATGTCCACAATAGCCAAACCGTGGAAAGAGCCAAGATGTCCATCGACAGATGAATGGATGAAGAAGATGTGATATGTATACAATGGAATATTATGCAGCCATCAAAAGGAATGAGATCTTGCCATTTGCAATGACGTGGATGAAACTGGAGGGTGTTATGCTGAGCGAAATAAGTCAATCAGAGAAAGACATGTATCATATGACCTCACTGATATGAAGAATTCTTAATCTCAGGAAACAAACTGAGTGTTGCTGGAGTGGTAGGGGGTGGGAGGGATGGGGTGGCTGGGTGATAGTCATTGGGGAGGGTATGTGCCATGGTGAGCGCTGTGAATTGTGCAAGACTGTTGAATCACAGATCTGTACCTCTGAAGCAAATAATGCAGTATATGTTAAGAAAAAAAAAGAAGAAGAAGAGAGCAGGAGGGGAAGAATGAAGGGGGGGAAATCAGAGAGGGAGACGAACCATGAGAGACTATGGACTCTGAAAAACAAACTGAGGGTTCTGGAGGGGAGGGTGGGAGGATGGGTTAGCCTGGTGATGGGTATTAAAGAGGGCATGTACTGAATGGAGCACTGAGTGTTATACGCAAACAATGAATCATGGAACACTACATCAAAAACTAATGATGTAATGTATGGTGATTAACATAACATAATAATAAAAAAAAATTTTAAAAACTAATGATGTATTATATGTTGGCTAATTGAACATAATAAAAAAAACAGAATTTATTGGGGCGCCTGGGTGGCTCGGTCAGTTAGGCATCTGCCTTCAGCTCAGGTCATGATCCCGGGGTCCTGGGATCGAGCCCCACATTGGGATCCTGCTTCTCCCTCTTCCCCCTGCTCATGCTCTCTCTTGCTATCTCTCTCTCTCTCTCAAATAAATAAATAAAATCTTAAAAAAAAAGAATTTATTAAATTTAAATTAAAAATAGAATTTAATTTAAATTTACGATCTTAGCCATTTTAAGTATATTAAATGCATTGCTAATGTTGTACAACTATCGGTGCCATCCATCTCCACAGTCCTTTTCATTTATAAAAACTGAAACTCTGTACACAATCAACAACTCCCTATTCCTCCCACTCCGTGGCAACCATCATTCTACTTTCTGTCACTAAAATTTTGACAACTGTAAGTACCTCATACTTGTCTTCCTATAACTGGCTTATTTCACTTAGATAATGTCCTCAAGGTTCACCCATGTTGTAACATATTACAGAATTTCCTTTCTTCTTAGAGCTGAATCATATTCCATTGTACGTATCTACCACATTTTGCTTATCTATTCATCTGTCAATGAACACTTGGATTGCTTCCACATTTTAGCTATTGTAAATAATGCTGCGATGAACATGGGTATAAAATATCTCTTTAAGACCCTGTTTTCAATTCTTTTAGGTATGTACCCAGAAGTGGAACTGTCAGATCATATGATAATTCTATTTTTAATTTTTTGAGGAAACGCCATACTGTTTTCCACAGCAGCTATCCCACTTTACGTTTCCACCAATAGTGCGCAAAGGTTCCAATGTCTCTACTTCCTCACCAACACTAGTTTTCTGGGGTTTTGTTTTTTTTGAGGGTTTGGTTTTTTTTTAATAGTAGTCATCCTAGTAAGCACAAGGTGGTACCTAATTATACTTTTGACTTGCATTTCCCTAATGACTAGTGTCTTGGTTCCTTCAGGCTGCTGTAACAAAATGCCTCTGAGTGGGCAGTTTATAAACAACAGGAATTTATTTCTCACATTCTGGAGGCTGGAAGTCAGACACCAGGGTGCCAGCCTGGTGTGGTGAGGGCTCTTTTCCAGGCCACAGTCTTCTCGCTGTGCCCTCATGTGGCCGAAGGAAGTAGGGAGCTCTCTTGAGCCTCTCTCATAAGTGCACTAATCCCATTCACAGGGCTCCACCCTCATGACCTCCCATTCAGATCCTGGCGTTAGTGATGAGCATCTTTTCATGGGCGCATTGACAATTCTTACCTCTTTGGGTTGGAGAAATGGCTATTTAAGCCCTTTGCTCATTTTTGAACCAGGCTGTCTTTTGTTTTTTTGCTGAGTTGTAGGAGTTCTATATAGATTTTGGATTTGAATCCCTTATCAGATGTATGATTTGCAAATTCTTTCTATTCCGTGGGTTGCCTTTTTACTCTGTTAGTAATCTTTTTTGATGTACAGAATTGTAAAATTTTCATGAAATCCACTTTGTCCATTTTCCCATTTGTTACCTGTGCTTTTGGTGTCATGGCCAAGAAATCATTGCCAAGTCCGATGTTGGGAAGCTTTTGTCCTCTGTTTTCTTCTGAGAGTTTTATTATTTTGAGTCTCACATTTACATCTTTGATCCATTTTGAGTTAATTTTTGTATATGGTTTTAGGTGTGTATAAGGGTCCAACTTGACTCTTTTGCATGTGGATATCCAGTCTTCCTAGCACCGTTTGTTGAAAAGCCTGTCCTTTTCCCATTGAATAATCTTGGCACCCTTATCAAACATCATTTGACCATATAGGTGAGGATTTATTTCTGGGCTCTCCATTCTAGTCCATTGGTCTATATGCCTATCTGTGTGCCAGTGCCACACTGTTTTGATTACTGTAGCTTTGTAGTAAGTTTTGAGGTCAGTAAGTGTGAGTCCTTCAGCTTTTTTCTTCTATGTCAAGATTATTTGTGCTATTCGGGGTCCCTGGAGATTCCATATGAATTTTAGGATGGATTTTTCTATTTCTGCAAAAAAAAAAAAAAAAAAAGGTCATGGGGTTTTCACAGGAATTGTAAATCATTAATTGTGAATCATTTTTGGTTGTATTAACATTTTAACAATATTAAGCCTTCTAATCTATGAACAGGGGAAGTGTTTCTATTTATTTATGTCTTCCTTAATTTCTTTCAGCAATGTCTTGTAGGTTTCATTGTACACATCTTTTACCTCCTTGGTTAAATTAATTCTGAAGTATTCTATTCTTTCTGATGCTACTGTAAATGAAGTTGTGTTTGTAATTTCTTTTTCAAATTGTTTATTGTGTATAAAAATGCATCTGATTTTTGTGGGTTGACTTTGTACCCTGCTACTTTGCTGAATTCATTTATTAGTTTTAACTCTTCTTTTTGGGGAATCTTTATAGTTTTTTATATGTGAGCTCTATCATCTGCAAGCAGACAATTTTACTTTTTCCTTTTTAATTTGGATATCTTTTATTTCTTTTTCTTGCTTAATTACTCAGGCCAAAACTTCCAGTACTACATTTCTAGAAATAGCAAAAGCAGGCATCCTTGCCTTGTTCTTGATCTTAGAGGAAAAGCTTTCAGTCTTCAACCATTGAGTATGATATTCACTTTTGGCTTTTCATATTTTCTTACTCACATTTTTAAATCACTCTGATTGCTGTTTTGGGATAAAGTTATTGAGAGAGAGGGCTCAAGATAGAAGCAAGGAGACAGCTCATGGGCAATAGCAATAATCCAGGCAAAGAATGTTGAAGCTAGAAGCAAGATGGTAGCAGTGGAAGAAAGTGGGTAGTTTCTATATATATTCTGAAGGCTGAACAGATGGGATTTACTGACAGATTGAATGTGGAACATGAGAGAAAGAGAAAAGTTAAGGATGACTCCAAGGTTTTTGGCCTGAAGAATTGGAAGTGGACTTGCCATTTACTAAGATGGGAAGTTTATTTTAGATTATATTAAACTGGACCTCTCCTACTTGTTTACCAAAATATTGACTTAGACATCTATATGGAGACATCAAGTAGGGAAGGAATATATGAGTCTGGATTTCAGGGGAGAGGTCCAGGGTAGAGTCATAAATTTAGAAGTCATCAGTATATTAATGGTATGGCTGAGATTCTCTAGGGTGAATGCAGAGTGAAGAGAAGAGAAGAGAAAGAAGAGAAGAGAAGAGAAGAGAAGAGAAGAGAAGAAGAGAAGAGAAGAGAAGAGAAGAGAAGAGAAGAGAAGAGAGAGAAGAGAAGAGAAGAGAAGAGGAGAAGAGAAGAGAAGAGAAGAGAAGAGAAGAGAAGAGAAGAGAAGAAGAGAGAGAAGAGAAGAGAAAGAAGAGAAGAGAAGAGAAGAGAAGAGAAGAGAAGAGAAAAGAGGTATTAATGGTATGTGAAGCCACAAGTTTGGCTGAGATTGTCTAGGGAGTGAGTGTAGAGAGAAGAGAAGAGAAAAGGAGAGGAGAGGAGAGAAAAGAGAAGAGAAGAGAAGAGAAGAGAAGAGAAGAGAAGAGAAGAGAGAGAAGAGAAGAGAAGAAGAGAGAAAAGAAAGAAGAGAAGAGAAGAGGAGATAAGAGAGGAAGAAGGGAGGGAAGGGGTGGGAAGGGGAGAGGAGAGGAAAGGAGAGGAGAGGAGAGAAGAGAAGAGAAGAGAAAGAAGAGAAGAGAAGAGAAGAGAAGAGAAGAGGAGAAGAGAAGAGAAGAGAAGAGAAGAGAGAGAAGAGAAAGAAGAGAGAGAAGAGAAGAGAAGAGAAGAGTAGGGAAGAGAAGAGAAAAGAAGAGAAGCCATCACTAGGTTCTGGGTACATTAGCACTGAGAGGTCAGGGAGATAAGAGGAAACCAGCAAAGGAGACTAAGACATTAAGTGATGTCCCTGAAGCCAGATGAAGAAAAGATTTCCAGGAAGGGAAGAATGAACAACTGTGACAATCACCACTGATAGTCAAAATGGGACCATTGGTTTTAGCAATGGGTGAGGCCATCCCAAGGTTAGGGAGGGGACTTCACTGGAATGGGGAAGACCAACAATAGTTCCAAACACAAGTCCCATGGGATGAGTGAGAGTTACTTAGTCTTCAAATATTTGCTTCATTCATTCATTCCAGCAGATACTTATCAAGCACTTATGATAATAAAAGCAAAGATAACATTTATTAAGTACCTACCATGTGCCAAACACTGAGTTTTACATGAATATCTCATGCAATACACACTTCCACAGTGAGCTATTGGTACAGTTATGCTGGAATCCAGGTGGTAACTTAGGCCTCTCTTCTCAGAAGCCTGGAGTCTTTATTTATTTATTTTTTTAATTGTGATTAAAAAACACACAACATAAAACTTGTAATCATTTTGAAGTGTATGGTTCAGTGCTGTTAAGTGTATTCACATTGCTGTGCAACAGATATCCAGAAATTTTTCATCCTGCAAAACTGAAACTCTACCTATTAAATAATTCCCCACTTCCCCCTTTCCTAAGCTTGTGGCAACCATCATTCTACTTTCTGTTTCTATGAATTTGATTACTTTGGATACCTCATATACCTCAAATGGAACCCTACAGTATTTGTCCTGTGACTGGTTTATTAGCATAATGTCTTCAAGGTTCATCCTTGTTGTAGCAGTCTGTCAGAATTTCCTTCCCTTTTAGGCAGAATAACATTTCATTGCTTGCATACACCACATTTTGCTTATCCATTCATCTGTTGACGGACATTGGGTTGCTTCCACCTCTTGGCTACTGAAAATAATGTAGCTATGAACATGAATGTGCAAATAGCCCTTCAAGATGCTGTTTTCAATTATTTTGGATATATACAGGAAGTCCAGATTCTTAACCAGTGCCCTATTAACACAGCAATGCCTAGGGGCGGAGTGGTCCTTTCTTAATGGAGCATGTCTAGCAGGAAACACAGAGATTGAGCATCTAACTCTAGGTGCTGTGAGTGTATAAAGACCAGGGTGTTAAGGGACCTAGCAGAGCCCCCCGTGTTACAAGATGAAGTTCCAGACCCTGACCCTGACCCTGACCCTGACCCTGAGATGCCCTCGGAATATACTAAGTCCCTTATTAATCAAAGGGACTTAAACTCAATGTATAACCTTCAGATGGGGAAGTCTCATGGTCTTAATGTACCCAGAGCAGACTGAATAAATGTTTTAGATTTCCAAAGCAAAATGAGGATGATGATGATGATTTTGATGATGATGACAGCTATCTTTCACTGGATGCTTACCCTATGTTAGAAACTATGGGGCCAGCTTGACACCCATGACCTTATTGAACCTTTGCAATGAGCTTGCAATGTGAGTACTGTTACTATCCTGCTTTGTCAGATGAGGAAACCGAGGCCTGGGGAGGTGAGCTCACTTGCCAAACTCTCAGGCCCAGGCTCTTGTAAGCCATTCCCCTGGAGCCCTGGGCCCCTGCCCCTCTCCTCCTCCTGCCAGTGGGTGCAGCAGGCTAGCGGAGGGGCCCCGCCGGCCACGCCCCAGCCCCAGAAATGGAGCCTTTGCCCCTGACACAGACACCGGCAGATTTCAACACTGATTTCCTCATCTTCCTTTCCAACATGTGACCCGCCGGCCCTGTGATGTGGGGACAGTCAGGGAAACGGGGTAAGGGGGCCCCGATGCTGAAGGGGAGAGACCTCACCTCTCGCTTGGACTGCCACATCGCCCCCCACGCCTGCCTCTGCGTCTCCTGGCCGGCTCTGCGCCACACGGCAGCCTGACTGGTCTTTTCAATGGGTAAGCCAGATTAGGTCACTCCCACAGCTACAGTCCTTCCGTTGTTTCCCTCCCGCAGGCTGCTGCCCCTGCCCACCTGGCCCACGATCCCGGTGCAGCCAAGCCGCCTGGGTCCTATCCGCCCTCCACTCTGTCCACTCTCCCTCCTCCAGAAAGGTCCCTCCTCCAGAAAGGTTTTCCCCAACCATCTCGGGGAAATCAGCCCACCTCTTCCGTTTAAAAAAAAAAAAATCAGTATTTTTTACTTTGGCAAAATTTAGCATAAAATGGTAACATAAAAATTACCATTTTAACCATTTTAAATGTAAGTTTCAGTGACCTTAGAGACATTCCTTACTGTTGCTTATTCCTTGGTTTGCTAACTTGCTTGCCACCTTTCTCCAGTAGTCTCCTTGGATACAGAAACCTTGTCTGTTGGGTTCACGATTGTTATCACAGTGACTATAACCATCCAGCTTATGGCAGGTGCCCCATCAGCATTTTAAAATGAATGAATGAATACCACTGCCGATGGGTCAGCCTGCTGGGCACAAGACTAGTCACTTCTAAAATGAGTACATGTTTGAAACACTAAAATGCTGACAGGCACTCACAGATGTTATTTTTTCAATTTTCTCTCTTTTTGAAATCAAAATTTAATACAGAATTTATAAAAGTAACATGTACATCGCAGTCCTGGGAAATGAAAGTGTCTGCACAATCAATAAAGCATCTGGAAGTTCAAGACTGAGGTTAAATAAAGAGAGAAATCAGAAAAGGCTTCCACTGATCTGTTGGTGTGTTTGCTCCACTGAAGTCTGATAAGGGGAGGGTTTGGGGTGTCCTAGGACAAGGACCCAGTCTCCCCATCCCCCCGGGGAGCCCTCACCACTGTGGCTGGAGTATGTGCTCTTTGCAGGCCCTGATCACCAGCCCTGTTGTGAAGGGGAAGAGTATTTCAGGGGAGAAAGCAGCCCCGTAAGTCCCAATAAAACAACAGCATGAGGCAGCAAGGTTGGGGGAGAGGCCAGGACTCCGGCGTTAAGCCTGCTCCCCTCCCTACTTGGGACTCAAATGATGTCACTCGTTCCCTTTGCTATTCATGTCTTCTTCCTCTTTCCAGGCCAGTAGTAGGGTCAGTCTGTACATCCTGTCCTTGTGTTCCCTCCTTGCATTTGTGTGTGTGTGTGTGGGGGGGTGTATATGTGTTTATGAGTATGTATGTCTGTGATATTGTGGTTTATAATAAATATATATCCCCATCTTCATCCCTGTTTAGAGCACAGAGCTCCTAAAACGTTTGGAATTTCCTAAGTGAAAAGAGTGATAAAGGTTTTGTTATTCATAACAAGCCCCTTTCAGCTACCCCTAAGTTTGTCAGCAGGTAACTTCTGGAAAGCCCCTAAGGATGGGAGCTAGCTGCCTGGTTATCTGGGAACTAACCGGGATTATAGGATTAGAACTTTCAGTCCCACCGCCTGACCTCCTGGGACGGGAGAAGGATTGGAGGGAGGCTGAATCAGTCATGAATGACCGATGACTTAATCCATTGTGCCTATGTAAGGAAGCCTCCCTAAAACCCAAAGGACAGAGCCCCAGAGAGCTTCCAGGCTGGTGAACACATGGAGATCTGGTGATGTGCTCCAGGGAGCATGGAAGCTCCTCACTCCTTCCCCCATACCTTGCCCTGTGCATCTCTTCCATCTGGCTGTTCTTGAGTTAGATCCTTTTACAATAAATCCGTAACCTAGTTAAGTACATAGTTCTTCTGAGTCCCATGAGCCACTTTAGAAAATTAATCAAACCCGAGGAGGGCGGGTTAGGGAACCTCCAATTTATAGCCTGTCCACCAGAAGCCCAGTGTCCACCTTGGACATCTGAATTGGGGGACAGTCTTATGGGACTGAGCCCGTAACCTGTGCGACTCCAGGTAGGTAGCACCAGAACTGAGTTAAATTATAGTCAGTGTCCACTAAGAAATGAGTTAATTGCCTAGTGGTATCAGGAAAGGCACAACAGAATGTGTGTGTGTGTGCGCGCGCGCGCACGCGCACATGCGTGTACATATATGTATGGGTGTGGGTGTGGAAGCTTGTATATGTGTGACTGTGTATACCATAGGGGAGGAAAGCTTTTCCTTTCTTCCCTTCTAGGTTCTTTGGCTGGTCTAACAATCAAATAATTAATAATCAATAAAATGATTAACAATTAAACAATTAAATGGACATAAGAGAGATTAACAGGAGAAAAACAAATTTAATTTCACATGTATGGGAGCTCACAAAAATATGAGACTCAAAGAAGTGACCAGGGCAGGCAGCTTTTAGACAAAGAAACAGTACATTTGTGAAGAATTGACAAGACAAATAAGTTTGGGCTTGGGGTAGTAAATGAGTGAAGAAGTAACAAGGTTTGTTTACACAGCCTTCTTGCCCTAAATTCCCTATCTCTAGTGATAAGGACCTCTCTCCTGGTATAGGGAGGGTACCCTACACATGGGAAATTTATTTCCTGCTTTCCAGGGGACAAAGGAGAGTCATTATATCCTTTTTTGCACAGGTTGTTTCTTAAGTAACTTTAATTCAAAATAATCAATATACCAAAGTAGCATATTTTGGGGTGGCCTGTCCTGAACCCCATCAGTACCCATGTGTGGGAGAGAGTCAGAGATGTAGATGACGGGCCCAGGGTCGCTCAGAGACCAGCTGGCGAACTTTCTTTCTCAGCGTCCTCTCTGACTAACCTAACAACCTCTCTTCCCACCATCCTGCAGGGAAACTGCTCCAGAGCTCTTGGTTGGCAAACACACCCTTTTTTATCTGACTGCCCAGCCTTTGTGCAGCCTGCTCCCCCTGCCTGAAGGCCCTTTCCTAGCCCTGCACTTTCCAAGGTCCCTGGCTTTGCAGGGCCCAGCCCAGAGCTTACTGCCTTTCAAAACTTCTCCAGTTCTCCTCCAATCTAAATAAATCCCTCCACCTACCCCAAAGAATCTCTCCCTACATCCTATGCTAATTTAATACCTCTTTAAATAAGAACACAAGCGCCGGCCTAATGCTTGGCACATCTTAGAGACTCAGACCACGTTCTCTGAAAAGATCCGGTGTTCAGCAAATTCTGGTGGGATGGAGGTGGGAATGACCGAGTGAACAAATGAACAGCCCTCTCGCCTGCCCTTCATGGTTGCTGACGGAGTTCATCTGAGCACAATGACCCACAAAGTTCCCAGTACAGAGCTGGGCACAGAGCAGCTGACCAGAGGCTGCTCGCTGGCATGGATGGGTTTTGAAGCAATGCGCTCTCCTAGGCCAGACCCAGCCTGCCTAGCTAGGCTTCCTGATGGGGCAAATGCCAACACAAAGGCCCCAGCAGGCCCGGCGCCAGGGAGCTGCCCACTGATCTCCAGAAAGGAGCAAAGTCTGTGGCTCCACCCGCCCACCCTCAGTCCTGCCAGCCCAGGGGCTGTGCTCACTGCCCCGGCCCCTTGGGCAAGAGAAAGAGGAAGGGGAAATCAGGTTTCACCAGATGGCCAAGCTGCTCTTTTACTCAGCACTCGGGGAGCCCGGGGCGGGGGTCGGCGGAGGTGTGGCTGCAGAGCAGACCAAGGCAGCTTATTGTTAAGAGCACAGGACCTGGATCTGAGTTCAAATACTGCCCGGATGGGTACTAGCGGTTGTGACCCTAGGCAAGGCCGCTCCCTCTCTGAGGCTCAGATGCCCCCCCCCCCCCCCGTAAAATGCAGCAACCATCAATGGCCACAGGTTAATCTGCAGACAGATACTGACTTGAGACATGTTCTTACCCTTTTATGGCATAATAAGAAAAATCATGACAAAGACCACATGTATATGTCCATCTATGCTTCTATCAAGATAGCTAGCTAGCTAGATACAGAGACGATGCATATATATCACCAGAATAGTTTACCAATTACCCTCCCGGAAGAAGGATTGGCCTTCATGCTGAGATTTTATCCTCACTCTATTTTTATTTTGTAAGTGAAAGGGCGACAAGCCTTTGTGCTTACAGTTGCCTGGGCCAGAATCCTTAACCCACCCACTTACCCGAGATTCACCCCCTCACCAGCTCCAGAACTTTATTCAGATATGTGTTTCTCAAGGGCACCCTCCCTGAGCACCCTGTTTAAAATACAATCCAACCCCCTTGGGCCCCGTCCCTTCTCCCTTGCCCGACTTGTTTCTCGGTCATAGCACTTACCACCACCACCACTGTCAGACCTATTACTTATTTCCTGTTGGGTCCATTGTCTGACTTCTCCCAGGACACAGGCATCTTTGTCTATCTGGTTCACAGCTCTACCCCAGGACCTGAAATAATGCCCGGCACATAGCAGGCTCTCAGTAAATATTTGTCAAATGGATAAATAATAGAATTTGTTTTCTAATGTCTTTCTTTGGCAAAAAAAAAAAAAAAACAACCCAGAAACTCACTCATTTTCAGCTCCCAAAATTGTTCATTGGAAAGGAGAGGATTTTACTGGTCTCTGAAATCTTTAAATCATTGAGAAAATGTATGTAAAATTTTGGCACAGGTAACAGGCCCGTGGTAGAACTCACTAACTGCTAATAATGATTCCCTTCTTCCTCCTGTGCCCCTCCCCCCATGCCCTCTCCTCCCCACCCCTCCCATCACTCCTCCTCTAGCCTTATCTGTTCTCACCAGGGCTGTCCCCAAGCTCCAAAACTCAAAGGAACCTTCTGTCCTCTCAATTTGCCTAATTCACTTATTTTCTTTAAAGATCCTGATTACAAACTGGCTTGGGAGGGCTGATCCGGCTGTCAACAGGCATAAAGAAGGGCCCTCCCGCCTAGGTGACCTAGAAGCCTGTATTGGCAAGCTTGGTCAAGATTTGATTACTTTTATGATCCCAGGTCACACATGAAATCAATTAAAGGTTTTTGTTAGTTTGTTGGCTTTTTAGTTCCAGACCCGCTGTTTAGGGAAGTCAAGAGCTCAATTCCAAAGATAACTGTGGACCTGGAGGGGCTGCCCCAGGCAGGAAGGCCTGGAGAAGCTGGTGACCAACTGACTAGCACCCACTGGCCTGAGGGCAGGGTCAGCTGCAGGACCCCGGGTCAGAGCCAGAAGGAAACTCAGACGGGCTCCCTGCTCAGCAGGGAGTCTGCTTCTCCCTCTGACCCTCCCCTGTCTCATGCTCTCTCTCTCTAGCTCATTCTCTCTCTCAGAAGGAAACTCAGAGACTAAATAGATTGGCTCTGTCATTTTGCAGTCGGTGAGACTGAGGTGCAGAGAGATACCAGGACGGACGTAAGATCTCATTTGAAAATAGCAGAACCAAGAACATAATTTTGTTTCCTGGCTCCATGTCCTGCATCCTCTGACCAGGGCAAGAGGGGCCCCAGCCCTCTCCCCTGCCCAAGTGAGGAATCTGGGGGGACAACGGTTGTGTCCCAGTTGGAACCTAAGCAGCTCCCTTCCAGATGATGCTCCAGGGTCCCAAGATCCTGGGGCTCCTTGTTAAATGTCTGAGCCCACTTGCAGGCTTTCATGGGCCTCTCCCCCATCCTATTTTCACTAGGGTGGGCCATGCGGCCAGTGGGTGCTGTTCGCCGGGGGGCGGGGGGCGGAATGTGCGGGCTGCCTGAGCAAGGCCCCTTACAGTGCAGGCAAACAGAATAAGAGTAGCAGAGGACAGGTGCTCGTGTGAAACTCCAAGGTTGGGCCTAATTCCAGGTCATAAGGAAGCTCTGTCCTTCCAGGCAATAGAACACATTTTATTTAATAGTTTATTAGCTGGATTTATAACTTCTGAAATATTTAGACTATGGTCTGTAACCCCATCTGGAGGGAGCCTGCTGTCTAGAGCAGACCCTGCTACCCTATGCCGCCTTCAGCGTGGTCTGGGGGGGTGAGAGGAGCCTAGGCTTCCGGGAAGAGGGAGTTGGGAGAAGGGAGCGAGCAGGGACATCCTCCTCCTCACACGGGTGCTTCATGGACTGGATCTAGGGCCACCCTCACATCACCTTTTCAGCTGAGAAAACTCAGGCTCACAAGGCTTTGGCCACGTCACACAGCCAGGGACAGATGACCAAAGGGCCCTCACCTTTCCCAACTGAACGGCAAGTTAATGTTGAAATGACAAAAGAAAGGGACAAGGAGAAACATTTCTGGCCCCCCTGGAAGGCCTCTTTAGCATCTATAGGTGTTCCTGGCTAGGTACCTGCCTGGCTGATCTACCAGGGCAGGTGGGGTTGGCAGGGGGCATCTTCCTCTCTGCCTGGCTACTGCCACAGTCCAAACACCCACTGTGCCATGGCTTCTCAGAAAGGAGCTTTAGGGACAGTGGGGGTGACAAAGCAGGAAATAAAAACTGGTATCCGGGAGCGCCATCAGATACAAGAGGCTGGGGGGATGAGGTTTCTCAGAAAGTTGGGCTTCTCTGCATCTTTCTCAGGGAGCCCAAAATCTTCGCTAAGTTGATCTCCTACTGAAGAGAGACCTTTGCTTTGCCAGAGCTTCCGTTTAATTATGTCTAATGAAATGGTCTGAACTAGAGGTCTCTATCAGACCTGGACACTCCCCCACTTGCCCCCATCTAAACTAAGAAGTTTAGAACTTCTTTCTAAACATTGGTCCCATCTGCCATTGTGGGCTCATCTCTTCCCATGATTTCTCCCTGTGCCCTGGGCTCCCCTTCAGCTTCTGAGGCAACCTTTCACTTTTGCACAGGCTTCTTCCCCCGGGATGCCCTTTCCCTCCTTTCCTGACCCAGCCAGCTCTTTGCTCTTCAGGAGCCAGCTAGGTCCCTGTCCTCCAGTCCCTCCCAGCTGCCCCCAGACTCCCCAGACTGTATCCTCTGTGCCTCCTCTGTTCTCCCCAAGCCCCGTGCTTAGTCATAAAAGGACTCTGGACACTGCCGGCTGATTGCTACCTGTCTGTTTCCTGTTGTAACTCACAAGCAACTTGGGGCTACGGTTGGATTTTATTCTGCTTCCTGTTCCAACGTGCACTTTGGGCCTGAAATGTCGTAGATGCTCAGGAAAGGTGAGCTGAGGGTGGGAGCCCCTTCTCTCAAAGGGTGTGCCCTCAACATGACCTTATTTGCTATTTACTTTCCCGAGGAGGAAGACTTATGGGGACAGCTCTTATTATCCCCATTTTCTCACTCTGAAGGTTGAGAAGCACTTGACCATTCTTGTCTCTGGGGGCTGGGCCAGTGTAAAGCAGTTCTGGTCTTTCCCCTGCTTGGCTGGGGGCAGGGCAGCCACAGAGCGCTGGCTGCTGGACCCCCAACCGAGAGCAAGGTGGCATTTGACCTTTTCCTCAGCAATCTCCAGACTTTGCCCTGGGGTGAGAAGCAAGAGTGAAATGGCAGAGCTGGGCTGAGAAGACCGGAGACCCTCCCTCTCCCAGGGACCAGAGGAGGTCCCGGTCAGGGACATTTCCAGGCAGGAGCCGGGCCCAACCCCAGGGACACACCAATGCAGGGCTGGGGAGGAGGGGAAAGGTCGGTTGCAAAACCCTGCGTGTGGCAGCTTCACTGCTGAGTCATGCCCCTGAGGCCTGCTGGGGACCAAAGTCAGAGGCCGCGAGCTCAAAACAGCCCGGTTAGAGCTGCCCCTGTTGACTCCCTGGCCTTCCACATCCAATCCTTCCTTGGGCCCTGCTAATCCCCTTCCGCAGGGCACAGCTGTTAGTGTTTTCCCCAGCATACCCTCCTGTGTTTGGGTGACAGCACCCCAATTTTCCTTAAAGATCCTCTTTCCCACCCTCAGCCCAGATGAAGTTGGACTCTCTCCCCCTCCCCAAACACCAAGGATGGTCACACGGCCCAGGCTCAGAACATTCCCTCACGCCTGTGATTGGCTCCAGGATGGGAACATGAGGAAGCATAGCAAATGAGACTCAATTCCAAGACTTTCATCACAAATGTTGGGGAAGCGACCCTCTCTTTTTCTATAAGGATTGCCAGCTGGGTAACTATCTCAGCCTGGAGAAACTGGGGCCTCCATGGGCATGAGGAGTCCAGCCCAGGGAAAACAGAACCAAGAAAATATACAAGGAGGGGACCCAGCCTTCCAGCCTTTTGTGAAACTCAAAATGTACCTCTCACTTTACAGTGACATGGACGAATACTTTCCTCTTGGCTCAAGCAGATTTTGAAGTTGGGTTTTTGTCATTTGCAAACAAAAGATTTCTGACTAACGCCATCTGGATAATATCTATTCCATCCATCTTCCTCTCCTTTCTCGCTCTCTCTGCCCTAGTTTAAGCCTCGTCATTGGCCTTGACATCTCTACCCTGGATTGTTGTACCAGACAATCAACTAATGATGACAACAGAGTAACAATAGTTGGATACCTGCTGCCACTTGCATGCACTTCCTGTTTATTAGAGCGACCCCACAAATTGATATCTGCATCTTACTGATAGAGACTGAGGGTCAGAGAGGTAAGGGGCTTGTACGGAGCTAGTGTAGACAGCAGAGCTAGGATTCGAACTCGGATGATCTGACTCCAAAGCACATCCTCTTTGACCACAGCTTCATCCTGCTTCATTTAATGCTAGGTGCATCTTGTTTATTATCTGCAACAGATATTTAGGTGGGAACACTTTTGTGTTCGGAAGCACAGGGTCATAGGGGTAGCCAGACTCTGTCAAATATCTTGGACTTCATGGACCCCTTTTAGGGACACTAACTCTACTTTTGGCCCATCGTTTTTCTTCTGCCTTCATTTTCTTTTCCCCCAATTCCCCTCCCCATCTTTAATTTTGCTGCCATGCTCTCACTGGCCGGGCTTAGCTCACATGCCCACCACTGTATAGTCACTGAGGTCAGGAGCTGTGCTATCTGAGTGGGTTGCCACGTCATAGGCTCAGCCCTGGGTCTTAGTCAGTTCCATGCAAACTAGATGGATGGAAAAGGGTAAGATGATCGTCCAGAGACAAATCAAGGTGTTGTTGCCCAGAAGGGGTAGCCCCTTCTTCTCACCTGCTGCCCAAGACCGCAGCCACCCAAAGCAACAGTTATTTATTTGATTTTGCAGTGTGCCAAGCCCTAAGCTGAGCACTGGAAGGACAGAGATTAGGCACAGACTTGCCACTGATGCAGATGGTGAAAACCTCACTGTCAGAGAGCAAGTAGACTGTGGACAAACCAACAAAATGTTGTGGGATGAGGCCATAGCCAAGGAACACCATCAGAACAATTCATTTTGCTTGGGGATGGAGGAGGGGGCACGGGAAAAGCCATATTGAAGAGATAACACAAGCTGGGCTTCAAAGGGCGTGGCAGCTTTTGTCAGGAAGGATGGTAGGACAACAGCATCTCTGGCAGAGTGGAACAGCATGTGCAGAGGTGCAGAGGCATGAGAAATCTGCCGGGTTCTGCGAAGAGAGTGTAGTTGGGGACAATGCAAGACAAGGAAGGGGAGGGGGAGAAGAGGTGATTTGCCTGAGGAGTAAAGGAGTAGAGAAGCAGAAAAGTAATCCCTATTGCTTGAATGGCTTTTCCTGGCCTTTTATTTAAGCTTTGCTTAGACAGCCCAAGAGGAAGCTGGTGCCTCCCCACTCTGCAGCTTGTCTGGGGAGGGGAAGGGTTAAATCAGAACAAGATGAAGATATGCCTGGGGAGCTAAGTGTGGAATGGGGAGACCAAGGCAGGCTGGAACTTGAGCATTGGAAAAAGGACTGGGGAGAAGGAAGGAGGCAGGCCAAGGAAGGGACAGGTCAATTGCTGAACTCAATAAAAATTTGCATGCCAAGCCCTGCACTGGACCTTGGGGATACAGAGATCAATAAGGCAAGGCTCCTGGCTCCACAAGCTCACGAGGAGGCTCATAAGCAGACTCACAAGAAGATGGCAAAGACTGTAGAGTGGGCTGAGTTCTGTGGCTCGATTTGTCTAGCAAGAGTCTGTGGGAGCACCAGGAGCAACCTCCCTAGCCCAGGGACATGGAGAAGGCTTCCTAGAGAAAGTGACATTGGAGCTGGGCCTTAAAGGATTACTAGGAGTTTGCCATTTAGAGATTGAGGAACTCTCATGACTCCAATAGTCTCTTTTATTAAGATTGACTACACTGTAGTTACTTGGCCAATGTCTATCCTTTCTGTTGAGCTCCATAGTCGTGGGCATTCTGTCTGTCTGGTTCATCGAATTTTCTCCTATACCAAAAAGAGTGTCTGGCATACAGTAGGTGCTCAGTAATGTGTGTGTGTGCATGAGAGAGCAGCTTGTGCAAAGGCTCAGTGGTGGATGCCCATACAGACAGCATTACAAACTGCTTTGGGACAAGGTGGATGGGGCAGACAGAGTCCAGGCCAGAAATGACCTTGACTGCCCAGAATAGTCTGGATTTTATCCTCTAAACGAGGAAGGACATGATCAAATTTGCACTCACTCATTTATGGACAAATATTTATTGAGCACCTACTATGGGCCAAGTATTGCATTAGACCCTAGGGGATATCATGAGAGCAAGACCAACTCTTTCCCCATGTGCAGCCTACGTCCTCCTGGGAAACCAGACAGCAAACTTGTGAGCCATTAAGAAAGAATATCTTTTCAGCTAGTGATGAAGTGCTAGGTAGAAAAATTTCAATGGTTAAGGGGTCAGAAAGTGATGAGAAGGGAGAGGCTCAGTGCCAGACAGGGAGTGTGTCAGATAGGATTGTGTTCAGCTGCATGCAGCAGAAAACCTGACTCACAGTAGCCTAACATATAGGAGTTTACTTATATCTTGCAACAGGAAGTCCAAGAGGTAAGCAGTTCAGGGTTGGATGGCAACTTGGTGGTGATGTCAAGAAACCACGTTCCTCCATCTTCCTGTTCTGCCTCCTTAGCATTATCTCTGATGCTTTAACTTTTTTTTTTTTAATGAGAAGGAATGTATGCATTTCATAATTATTTAAAAGTACATAGTTAAAATAACTTAAGTTGATGCCTCACTGACATGTAAATTACTCCATCCAAAAAAATTCAGGGAAGCCTGATGCTCACAAAGATGACTGGTATGAGTTTTCTGGGGCGGAAAATAGGGGAAAGGACCAAAGCCACATCTGGGTTGATGTGATACACGATTGTAACCACCAGTGGGTGGGTGTGACTGTGGGTGTGTAGGCAAGGTATTCAATTCCTATGCTGGACTCCTTCCTGTGGAAACGGGTATTCAGAGCAAGAAATGGCCATGAAGAGAATAACCCCCATCTCCTCCCAGCTCCCACAAATAAACTTGGAAAGATTTTAGGATGAGCATCAGGCTTCCTAAATTTCATTGAATGGGCGATGCAGGACAAGCTGACTGCAGCTAGTACTTGGCTTACAAAGGGATCGCTCTGGGGCAATCTGAAAGCTCTAGTTCTGGGAGAAATGGGGAAGCCTGGGTTAGGGCGGGTGATAGGGATGGAGAAGAGGGGGCAGCTGTGACAACTATGGAAGGGGATGCAAAAATGGTGACAGTCAATGTAGAACCAAACCAAGGGCCTCACTGAGGTGAGGGGACCCAAATGCAGCTATAAGAAGTGATGAGCTGGTCTCAAGTCTCCAATAATGTCGGGCTCCCCCACTAGAGAGTTGCTTCTAAGAGGCAAATCTCAAGATGGCTTATAGGGTTTTCTGGATGCTAAGAAGTTCCTGAAGTCAGCCTGCCCTTCCTTTTTTGGTAGAGCCAGCGAATCATGGAATCCAAACACTCACTGGGTACTGGGCATTCATTAGTGTCTTGGTAGCCGGTGACAAGTCCATTAAAAAACAAAAACATGGCAACAGAACTTTGGGGAGTTTGGGGGAATGCAGACCAAATAACCTAGCCCTTGGGCCCTAGTCACTGGGCACTTGAGTTGGTCACTGATTGGGGAACATTCTGTGGAGAGGTGGTAACTCTGTTCCAAAAAACTTGGGACCACGACTGTCATCTCCTCAAAAAGGAAGGGAGGTTGAACGGGCTTCAGAAAAGTCCCGTTCCAATAGATTATGAATGTATTTGTTCATCTTTAATGTAGCCAGCTAAAATGGTTTCAGGGTATCAAATATTCCACCAATCCTGGGCTAGGCACAAAATATTAATGGGAAACAAAACAGACAAAAATCCCTCCCCTCACAGAACTCTGATAGGAGGAGACACCCCAAACCCCAAATAAACAAGAAGTCTCTATAGAGTAAACTAGTTGTTTCCTTTTGTTTTTCTATGTTAGACAGGGCTCTGTGGCCATCTCGGAGCCAAATACATCCTTCATTAAATAATTCACTGATAAGTCATGCTGTTTTCTTCTTCAACTATGTAATCAAAAGGAAATTTAGTCCAGACATGTGTCAGTCAATCAGCAATAGACAAAGTTCTGGGTACCTGTTGCTTCCATGTTTTTCATTCTAGCATTTGGGAGTATTAAAGATGGAAGCATCGAAGCCCCAGAGGTGAAATGTCCAAAGATCAACCAATTGACAAACAAGACCCAGGTATCCAATTCACAGGCTGAGACGGTACACATTTTCCATCACCTGACCGTAAGAGTCTCTGTTCTCTGCTCTAGGCCAAGCTGGTGGCCCGTGGGTAGATATGCATATGTCTCATGGAAAGATATTATTAAGTGTACAGCTCTTGACAGGTGATAAAGCATCTTCACATTTGTTATCTCTCTATATACTCTACATAGAGTTATAGGTTTAGCAAGTGAAGTTACAGGCCATCCAGTTAAATTTGAATGCAATATTTGGGACACAATTATATTAAGAAAAAAATTGTTTATCTGAAATTCAAATTTAACTGGTTGTTAAATTTAGTTTCGTTTGGTTGCATTTGGGCTGCTATAACAAATTCCCATAGACTAGCTTAAAAACAAATTTTATATCTCATAGTTCTGGAGGCTGGGAAGTCCCAGATGAAGGTGCCTGCAGATTTGATGTCTGGTGAGAACACTCTCTCTGGTTCACAGATGGCTGCCTTTTGTCTGTGTCCTCCCATGGTGGAAGGGGCAAGAGAGCTCTCTGGAGTCCCCATGACCTAAGACCTCCCAAAGCCCCACCCTCTACCGCCATCACACTGGGCGTTAGGATTGAACACATGAATTTGGGTGGGACACAGTCCATAGCACTGGACATTCTGCATCTTATCTGGCAACCCTAACTATAACCCTCAGAGGCAGGCCTAACCCTCCGTTTGACCACTAAGGCTCAGAAAGTAAACTGCTTAAGGTCAACAGGGGGGATTATCAGACCAAGGGGATGTCAGAACTGGGCCCTTCCCCTTTGCTGGTCCCTGCTTCCCCCCTGGGTGGCATCTTCAAGGCATCAAGGATATGCTGGGGTGGAGTATGAGGATCTCAGGGCGAGAGAGGAAGGACTGTGTCAAGGGGAGGCCACGGAGGGAGCCACCGCCATGATTAGCAGACCCCAATCTTCATATTCGCGGGCAGAGGAGGGAGGTTTTCCACTCTTCGTGGCAACATGTTTTCGGTTTTAGTTTACTGTACCAGGGCCCCGGCACCCCAGCCAACAAGACTGGAAAGGCAGGAAGCCATCTGGAGCTGCATGCTGAGTCACAGGGCCTGCAGAAAAACAAGAACATCATGACAGCAGAGCAGGGGGTGGGGAACAACCTCCCTGGAGATGGAGATCGAGGTGGGCACCGGAAATAGAAACTGCTCCCTCTGAAGCATCTGTTAAAAGACCCAAGATCACCACGCATTTGCAATTCAGTTCCCATTAAGCGCCAACTGAATGCAGAGGTCTGGACAGTTCTGTGACAATGTCAGTAAATCAGGTGGTATAACGGAAGTTTCTGGGTTTTGTTGTTGTTGTTTCAATCCTGGCCTCTCTTCTCTGACTACCCATTAGCCCTTGGGCAGTTTACTTAAACTTTCTGACCCTGTTTCCTCTTCAGCAATAATAACCCTTATCTCCCTGAGATAGTGTGTGAGGATTTAAATGAAATCACATTTTTAAAAAGTGTCTCGCAAAGGGCTGACACACACACTAGATGGTCAACAAATGGTAGGTGTTATTATCAGAGAGACACAAAAATATCTTCCTGTCAGGTGGGTGTGGGGATTAAATCAGATAACACAGCTCCACTCTCAAAGAGCTCTGGACCTACGTCTGAGAGACGGGACGGTTCAGCTACAGTAGAGATTCCGTTCTCCTCCGGCCCCTAGATCCTGAGATGACTGGTTCTGGTTTCCCTGAGTGAGGCTAAATACACACACAGTGAATGCCCGCATGACGTCCATTCATTCCATTCCACAAATATTTCCTTTATCATTGTGCACGTTACTGGCTCAGCCTGTGCAGAGGTACAGAAGAACAAAATGGAGATAAATACTATTTTCTGTTGTGTTTAGCAATTGTTCCGTGCCAGGCACGAAGGTAAGGGCTTTATATGAATTTCCAGAACAACTCTTTCCGGTCAGTACTATTACAATCTCCATTTTATGGATGGGGAAACTGAGGTTGTCCAAATATGTTGTCCAAATGCACAGAGCAAGTAGGTACCAGAGACCAGGCTCCAATTGCCCGATTCGCCCAAAGGTTCTGACTCTCAGACTGTGGACAAGCTCCCAGAGGGAGAAAAGTCCTCACTTGGAGACTGAAACTCATTCAGACACACAGGTGTAGGAACAGTGTCAGGCAGTGAGATGATTAAATGCCAAAGGAGAGGTTGGTGGTCAGAGTTGTAGCAGTTCTGGGCTGGAGAGGGATCCCTGAGGGGCTTCCTGGGTGGTGGGAGTGGGGTGGGGGTAGCGCTAGGCCTTGGGACAGGAGATGGAGCAGGGCATGGAGAAGGCAGGTGAACAAAGGCACAGAGGACTTGGCCAGGTATGGGCAAGGTTCAGCAAGAGGCCAGCTGGCCCATCCCAGGTGTGTTTTGGAGAGCAAAAGAAGGAACATCCAGTTCACAACGTCTGGCTGGGCCAGGCTGTCATTAATTTCCAGAAGGAGAAATGCCTCGGCCTGGCTAAAGTGACTTGTAGCCTTGGTACCTCACCACCTGACAGGATCCCTATGTACCATGTATTGGGCCTGGTCAGTAGGGCTCAAAGGTGTAGATGTTGTCAGGAAGGAAGGAGGTGTTTGCAGATTAAGTGGGTCTGACCTGTCTTGCCCAATGGCCTCAACCTTAGCTCTCCTGGGTGAGGAGATAATGACATTCCCTTTGCCTTCAGAAGACTCTACTAAGAATAGCGCACACTATGGGTCATTAAAACAAATTCAGAGACAGTAGGATTTTTCCTCAAGTCAGTCTGGCAATACGTATCAAGAGGCTTAAAACTCTCGACCCTTTGATCCCAGGGTTTCACCAGCGGGAATTAATCCTAGGGAAACGATCAGGGAGGTGTGCAAAGCCTCCCTGTGTGTGTACAAGGATGGTTGCTGTAATATTACTTACAAACACACCAGTGAGAAATGCCCCAGCTGATCAATAACAGGGGCTTGGTTAAAAATGATGATACGTCCATATAATGGCGTACCGCACCGCCATTCAAGTTATTGTGGCCACATAATATTAAGTGAAAAAATCAAGTTGCACAATATCGATCTAGGATGATCCCAGCTTGGAAGTGCATTAATCTAATCCATTCACTTATTGAATAGTTAATGTGCTGCGTGCCGGGCAATATTCCGGGCATGGTGATAAAGAAGGGAACAAGTTCAGTGTACCATTTGGGGCGAAGTCAAAGAACAAGCGAGACAATTTCCAGGAGTAAGGCGATGCCATGGAGAGGGCATAAGATGGGCTGGTTTAGACAGAGTGACGAGGAGGGAATTATCTGAGGTGACATTCCGATCTTGACCTGTATGTTGAAAAACATCCATTCATGAGGATCCAGGGAAGAGCATTCCAGGCAAAGGGACAAAGGCCTTGAGGGGTGATGCAACTGCAGTTTTAGAAAAAAATAAATAAAGGCAGAGACACGGGGGAGTGGGAGAAAAGAGGTGGGAGGGAGGTAGGCACAGGCCACACAACACAAGGATGAAAGCCAAGGTGAGGTGTTTATATGGAGTTTGGATTTTACTCCAACTGCAGTGGGAAGCTGCTGGGTTTTAAGTCAGGCAATGATTATATTTACATTTATTTCATATTTATGAACCAGAAGGAAATACACCAGTGGGTTAATAGAGATCACCAATGGGTAAGGTAGGGTCATGGACCATTTGTATTTGTTTCTGTGTGCTCTTCTGTAATTCCCAAACTTTCGTAATTAGAAAAAAACCAATAATTCCTATTTTAAGATAACTCGCCAGAGAGCCGTGCGAACTGACAGCGACCACTAACGTGGAGCTCCAGAGTGAAAAGTCTTCCACCTACACACTCTCGTTGGATTTTCCCAATAACCCTGTGAGTGGAGTCAGATCATTTAATTAGCTCCATTTGGTAGGTGAGGGAGCTGAGGCTGGGAGGGGCAAAGAGGCTCCGGCAGAAAATGGCACAACTGAGGCCAGACTAGAGGTTCTAGAAGCCTTGCCCAGGCTTCCTGATTTTGCCACAGAGCCAGGCCTGCAGGCTGGTCTGGCTTAGATTTAACCAGAAATGCAGAGGTCCCAGGGAGAAGTCCATAGGCTGACTCCCCTGCCTGGGGGAGGACCCACAGCCCCCAAGAGCAATGTGTGCTAGAAGAGGGGCCGTCCCCATAGGACAGATGCTCAATAAGCATTTGTTGAATTAACGAAATAACTTGCTTTGGGGAAAATGCCGCTCTTGGGAAGTGGTTTAGCTGACTTTACAATTCAGTAGCTGTGTGATCTTAGGCAAGCCTGAGTCCTCCTCTGTAAAATGGAGATTAAGTTTATGGTCGCTCACCTCCATGAAGCGTTAACAGTTTAGGGGCACGCTCAGAGCCAGATGGCCTGGACTTGAATCTCCTTCTATCTCCTGCTAGCTGTGACCTTGCAGAACTCCTTAGTCTCTTAATACCTCAGTTTTCTCATCTATAAAGTGGGGGTGATAATACTTGTCTCCAAAGGATGTTGTTAGGACTACATGGGTGGATAAAGTGCTCTGAAGAGGTCTTGGCACATGGTACTTGCTCCTTAGACATCCGCTAGTAGCTCGAGCAGCATGGGGCTGATGAAGGGACTGAGTGGCTTTTGGAAGCATATGAAGAGCTTAGCACAGGGTGCCCATTCACAGCAGCTGCTTCTGCCCTTCTACCACGGTTCCTGCCTTTATTACTCCTTCGGTAGTTCTTCGTAGGAAACATACACAAATTCACTGCCCACCTTTTCCTTTAGGGAGGAGACCCCTTACCCATGAGGAGGGTCCTCCGCCAAGTTAAACAATAGATCCACTCTCTCTCTCATCTCAGGTTTCTGTCTGTTCAAGGTCACGTGAAGAGCTTCCAATGTCTCTGTTTCTAATTCAGTGAAGGAGCCACCTTTAAATCTCAGGCTTGCCGTGTGCTCTGGTCAGCGACCCTGGAGTCACTGCATCTCCGATCGGATCCCCACCCCAGTGTTCAAACGTCCATCATGTGAGGACCACCAATCCTGGTGCAGCAGCTGCATGCCACTTGGCCTCGTCTCTCCCTCATTATTTTTCTTTAACTTGTCTCACATTTAAAACTTAAATACATTTGTTCAAAAGGGAAATGTACTCATTACCATAAATGGAAAGGCAATACCACCTGCCACAAAAAGAAGCTATCCATAAAAAGAAATACCATGAAAATAAAGCAATATTGCTGAATTCTGGGGAAACGGGGTGCCCATTGAAGACTCTGGGCTTGAGGCCTGTTTGATTTCCATTTAAAAGAGAGATCTGGAGAGGTGTTAAAGTTTCAGAGAGGTGCTAAAGACCTGTGAGTACCAAAATGAGACTGCCTTCTCCGTGTGGTAAGAAGGACAGAAAGAGAATTCAAAGAGGAAAAATTCTTGAAGCTCACGATTTAATGTTTTATTTCCTTGTTTATTCACCTTCTAGAACTTTCTCCTGTCTGCCAGGAGCAAGGGGCCCCCTTTTACGTGATTCAGTTCTTTACTGAGAAAAGCTAAGGAGGGAACCGCCCACTCTCTGCTTCTCACTTACTAGGTCGTTTTAGGAACATTCCTTCCCCTCTCTGAATTGAGGGAGGTAAATCAGAGAAATGTTCTTCTCAGAGGATTTCCAGGTCCTCAAAGTCTAGGAGGCCTCCTCCGAAAAGTGCACCTGGCTGTGCATGGATGTTTTCTCACCTGCTGGTGGGGCAGGGGTGACGTCCACCCGGAGGACAGCCTCGTGGCGTGGTTCAGGTTGCTGGATCTCCCCAAGAGCGAAGCTGTGGGATTCATCACATATCCACAAATAAATTCACGTTTCCTGGGGGTGGATTTTCTGCTTGTTGAGTCGAGCAGATGGCTGTGCTTGAGTTGAAAAAGGAGGTAGCCAAAACCCCTCTGTGCCTAGCCTAGACCCTAGCAAGAAAACGAGCAAACAACTCACATGGACTTCAGGCTCCGTCCCCCTGCTTGGCAGCCCCTGCAGATGCTTCCTCTAATAGAGAGTCTGGGGGACAGTCGCTGAGGCATCACCCCCAAATTATTCCTGTTTTCATGTCTCCTCCCTGCTTCTCAATCAGCCGGATCTGCTGCACCTGCGTGGCATCCAGATTTCTGAGCCCAGCATTCAAGACCCCCTCTCCAGTCTAGTTCCAATTTACATTTCCAGTCCTGGCTGCTGGGACACCCTTCCTTGAATCCCCTGCTTTTGACAAGCTGGTTACCGGGCACACAGTCAGTGTGAAGAAATGCAGAATGAAAGAATATGCCTTCTGTTGGGCTGCCTCTACAGTTCAACATGTATTTCTTGAATGTCAGGGACAAATGGTGCTTGAAGGCTTCTATGCCAGGTCCTGGTAGGGTGGCCAGGGCCACCTGGGGATTTGATTTGCTTGGGATTTTCCTGGTTTTAGCACGGGAAGTCCCTGTCCCAGAAAACCCCCAGGGGACAAAGGCAAATCGGGAAGGTCGGTCACCTTACTGGGGTAGGCTCCATATACTCTGTCTTCATGGGGCCTTGGCATGGTGGGGGAGGATGGCATTAAGCAAATGATCCCACAAAGAAATGAGTAGTTATAAACCAGGGCGAGTGCAAAGCCAGAAGCCAGCCCTGAGCTGAGTGTTGTGAGGAAAACCTTCTCCCAGCCCTGGAGAAGCTGCTGGTTGCTAGGAGAGAGAGGGACATACAGCTTATTTAATATAAAGTGGTGAGTGCCGTGAATCAGAAATCGACACTCTCTTTTCCCTGTCCATATAGCACTGTTTCTATTTTAATTGGGGTTTCAAGCATCGGAAATCCACTGTGGTGAACTAAAATGGATATATATTGAAAGGGCATTAGAAGGAAAAGCTAGGAAACAAGGCTTTGGAAGAGAGAGAGAAACAATTGCTTCTTAGGTTGTTGAGAGAGTAGAAAATAATGCCAGAACAAAAGAACTTGCCTTGTTCCGTTTTCATTAGAAAAATGGACTCTAGCCATTCTTTGCCCTTGGGTTTCTCTGCCCAGTATTCTAATTCCAGGAAGGAAGAATCTGATAGCCAAGCTTGGGTCTCATGCCAGCCCCTTGGTCAGACAAGGGGGGCACCGTGATTAGAAATTCCACGAAAATTGTATGCTGCAAGGCTGGGGGGCAAGATGGTTGCTGACGGAAGATGGAAGGGCTGGGATGCTGGGAAGGTGAAGGCTTCACTCGTCCCTATCTCCTCTTCAAGAGGGGGCCCAGACCTCCTGCACTGCGGTCACTGCCTTCGGAGCCCCTCTCTGCTTGCCTTCTGACCGGAATCTTCTGTTACCATGGACAGCCCCATGCTGACAGCTGCCTTCCCGGACACAAGTGTCTCATCCAGCCGCCCCGAAGTGTGATCACCTTGGGGCATGCACTGTGTCCTTGGACACACCTGGTACAATGCCTGGCACAGACAAGAAACTCTGTAAGTGTGCTGAGTGCTTTCTAGAGAGTTTTCAAGAGCTGTGACGATCCTGCCACCCCTACCCTGGGCCCCTGCCCTCCAGCCAAACCAGTCTTCTTGCTTCTCGAATGCTCGGCCCAGCTTGCTAGCCCTTCCACCCTCGCCGCTTGCTTTGCTGATCTCATGAGTCAGGGATTCTCAACGGGGGCGTGATTTCGCCCTTCAGGGACATTTGGCAATGTCACACTAGAGAAGGGCTACTACCAGCATCTCGTGGGTGGAGGCCAGAGATGCTGCTCAACGGCCGATCGTGCCCAGGATAGGCCCCATAACAATGACCCGGCCCACGATCTCCGCAGTGCCGAGGCCGAGAAACCCCGCGGCACTGCTGAATGCTGCTCACATCTCTGCTCAGAGGCCCTCTGCTCCAGGAGGCCTGCCCTGACTCACCCATTTCTCCCTCTCGTGCCCCTATTGCATCTCTTTGTGGTATGCTATCACCACCTACAACGATCACGTCTGTTTGTGCTTGTACTAGACGTTCAGCCCTCTGAGAGAGGACCCCAGCGGGCCTTGTTCTCTGTTGGCCACTCAGCAGGGAAAGCAGCGCCGGGCACACTCTGGGCTGCTCAGTAAAAATGTGTCAAATCAGTGTTTAATAAAGGACAGTGCCCTCGACACCTCAAATGTCAGAGGCCAGAAAGCTCAGCTGGGAAGCCTGGCTCCTCTCGGGCTGGCCATCCCCGTATGTAAGTGGCGATTTCCCCAGCCAGTTCAGTTCAATTCAGCCTCTGCTGTTTGCCGGCTGCGTGGTCTTCGGCAAATTTCTTAAGCTTCCTGGGCCTCCGTTTCTGCATCTGTAAAGTGGGGCTGTTATTATTAGCCCCTTCCTTGCAGAGATGTAATGGGGACGAAATAAATGAATCCACAAAAAAGCCTTAAGAAAGTGCCCGACTCAGAAGAGCCTCGGTAAATGTCATCTACCATCATCATCATCACCCTGATTTGGCTGGGGTAGGCAGTGAGGATGACAGAATGGGCTCGGGGGCCCGACCAGAAGATTAGGGGATTAATACAGCTTGCAAGGCCAAAGCTATCCCCGTTTGGTTTTGCCAGTTCTTGCTCCATCCGTGAAATAAACCGGATGAAGCCTTTATCCATCTCTTGTTTTGAGAAGGAGGCTAGCAGGGAACGTGGATTTAATGTGGCAGATGGTGCTGTCCTTGAATTATGAAACCAAAGGAGGAAATTAAAGTGCTCCGTTGCAACAGCGATGGGCCACCAAGGGTAGAGGCCAGGGGCGGGGGCATCAAGGAGGACAGAGGAGGTGTTTTGTCGAAGGACAGAGGAGGTGTTTTATCGACCGGGCAACGGCTATTCATGAGGGCAGCTGGAGTCCTAGAATAATGTAATTTTATGGTCTAAAATAATTTTAGGCCACCCCCTTCATCTTATATAGGCAAAGGAGGCACAGAGAGGGAAAGTAACCCCCCACGGTCACACAGTGAGCGGCAGAGCAATCCACGAACGGGGTTATTTTACTGCCCTGGGCCAAAGCCAGCAGCACCGTGTCTCTTCTCAGCTCCTCAGGGCTGGAGCCATTCTGTCTGGGTCTGAAACAAACAGGGGCAAATTTCTTACCTCCTGGAACCTCAGTCGCCTTGCCTGTCAAATGGGAATAATAATAAGCCCTCCCTCACAGGGTCACTGTGAGAATCTGATGGATTGCCATCACATACAATATTTAGGCAGGGGTTTGGTGCAGAGTAAATGCTCAATAAAATGTAAGTACTTGCTGTGGGGCCAGAAGCGACTCCACGTTCTAACGGTTCCCCGAGGCTGTGAGCCCCTCCAAGGCCGTGCCTATCTATGGGACATCTTTTGTTCTCTACGCCTTGCAGAACAACTGACACCTGCTGGGGGCCCCCGTAAATGGTAGTGGCCAGCGTCTGGCTCCCTCAGGAACGCCCATGTCTCAGGCGGCACCACGAAGCACCAGGGAATGCTGCCAGCAATGCATGCGACTCTTTGTCCCTCGTTCAGACTTTAATCCTAAATGGATAAAGCAGCCCTCCCATCCAACGGCGAACTGGCCTCGTGATGAGGCCTATGTTTGTTTTCCCAGCCTTTTTCTGCAGCACAACGCCTTTCCCCAACTATGCTTTGGGTTATTTGCATTTAAATTGGTTTTCTCTCATTATAGAAATCTCTTAGGTCAGCTGGAGTTTCCATTTTCCTCGGAATCAGTTTGGAAGTTCCATCTCTTGCTCGAGGGTCCCTTATGCCCTCCTCCCTCTCGCTGACGATGAGATGTGGTCACGTTTTCTCATCTCATCGTGGAGAACAGATAGGCTGAGAAAGTCATCCCAATCCCACACAAGCTCGGCATGTTTCTCACAGAAGAAGTTGGGGGTGGAAGGCGGCGGGGGGGGGGGGTGGCGGGGGGCGGGTAGGGGGCAGGAGGATTCTGGCCCCTGTAACTGTAGGAAGAAGGCCCCGTGGTGGTGCAGCTTTAGGACATAGGCCTCATTTTCTCATTTATTAAAAAAAATCAACAAAGCACAGTGCTGGGTGCTTGGAATGCAGATAATAAGACATACCTGCTGCCCTCCAGGAGCTCCGTATCTAGTAAAGGAGAGAGGAAAGCAAAATAATGTTTTAAAATCATAATATAGTCAAATAATTGCCTTAATCAGGATCAGAATAGATCCCAGCCTGAGAAGCAGCTTCGGTGAGTGCTCATCAAAACCACAGTCACACACACGTGTGCGCATGCACACGCGCCCCCCCCCCCCACGCACACATGCACCAGCTCAAAAACGTTTACAGCACTTGCCATGTTGCCAGGTAGCTTTCTAAGCTACGTACACCATTTATACATGTATCTTAATATATTCATTTAATCTTCATGACAAGCCATGAAGAAAGTGCTATCATTATCATTGTTTTCCAGGTGAAGAAACTGAGGCACACTGATTAAATCACTTGCCCAAGGTCATTGCTAATAAAATGTAGAGCCAGACTTGACCCCAGGCAGTGCGGCCCCAGAGCCTATGTTATTTATCCTATGTTATGACAGCGCCTGACCAAAGGTGGTGCACTCTTGTGTTTTCTAGACTAGTGCACCTTTCAAACTGGTCAAGATCCACTACCCTGATTTTCTGACCTGTGAATACACCGTGAACCCGGGTGTGTGAAGATGTTTGAGATGCTTACGGTGGATCTGAAGGAAGACTGGGAAGTTTTCTGATGGATAAAAGGAGGAATAAAGTATTTCATGAAGGACAAGACTGTGCCAATCCCCAAAGTATGAACAGCATGGAGGTCTAGGTAAAGGGTACTCCAAGTTGTTTGACAGTGCCCAGGTGTGAGGTAGGCTGAGCAGTTGGTGAGGCATGGGACTGGGAGACTGGCAAAGACCAGACCATAACAGGATTTGAATACCATGCACATGGGCTCTGTCATGAGGATGAGGGGAGCTATGGAGGGGTTGAGCAGGAGAGGGACACAGACTGTTAAAAAGATCACTCTAGCTTTAGGGTGAAGGGCTACCTGGATAGGGAGGCGAGGAGAATGTATGATCAATAGATATAACTAGTAGGCATCAGAGCTATAACTGATTCGGTATAATCATTAGGGTGAGGTGGCTTTTTCCCTGCACAGAGCCACTCCTGCTATTCACCATGTGTGTCGTGGAGCTGTCGCTACCCGGAGAAGACATCTTTATCTAATTCACCCAGACACTTTAGAGGCAAATGGTGGCCCTGGTGGGAGATAGTCAAGAGGGGTGGAGACAGAGCTAAACTAAGACAGTGGCTTTTGAGAAAGAGATGAGGGGAAAAGATATGAGATATAGTGGAGCAAAATCATCTGATCTCGGTGATCAACCTGATATCAGGGCTGAGGGAGAGTGAGGAGATGGGATGATGCTCAGGTTACTGATTTAGCTCAAGCAGATTACTCTTTAAATCCTGTTTCAATTGAACAGCAGGTGTAGCTGAATTTTTCCCGCAAAGGTCCTGATAGAAAATATTTTAGATTTTGCAAGGCTTACAGTCTCTATGATAATTACTCAATTCTGCCATTATAGTTCAAAAGCAGCCACAGACAAGATGTAAATGAATGGGCATGGCTGTGTTCCAATAAAACTTTATTTACAAAAACAGGTTGTGGGCCAGATTTGGCTTGAGGGATGTCATCTGTTGACCCCTGCTCTACACCAGGAGGTGGCCCGTGTGCCAAGTAGATCGCCAACTAGGAGAGCCAGGTGGCTGTTAAGTGGGAGAAGAAAGGCTCACACTGTGAGGCTCACACTTCATCAGGCAGATAGACTGAACATGTCTCCTTGAATGATGCCCACCTGACCATAAAAAGACTCATCTGAAATTGCAGAGTAATTCCAACATCTAGTCCTGGGAGCCCAGATCTGCAGAATGGAGGCAGATGTTTGACTCCAAATGCTCAGTCTCTGTTCCAGTGGAGGTCCTGGTCTGATATTTCCATTGGTTACCAGGGCAACACAATAGGAACACGTGCCCACCTTCACCGAACACTCGCTCTATACCAGGCACTGGGTTAAGGGTTTTATCTGAGTGATCTCATTTAATGCCAACAAAACCCTGGTGTGGCAGCCATGTTTTATTATGTAACCCCATTTTACAGATGAGGAGACTGAGGTACAAAGAGGTTCAATAACTCCGAGGCCTGGAATCAGGCAGTCCAATCCCAGACTCTGGGCATCCACCCTCCAAAACTGATGCTGCAGGCCCATGTGGACCCCCATGGTCACTGCAGCAAACCCACACATTAGCCCCAAAACACAGGCTGAAGCAGGTCAAACACTTGTTTCAAAAGCAAACCCAAACAAAATCAACAGGCACATCTTTCCAGATCTCTGTTATTGAACAAAATGGTTGTCAGAAGTGGGTCCAGCTGAAATGAATATATTGCTATCTGAAGGTATTGCATCTGAGGGAGGTGGGGACAGAAAGTGAGAGGAGACAGCTAATCTCCACGTGTTCACTCCGCAAACATCCACTTAGGGCTCTGTGGTCCCTGTCCCTGCCTCCTGGAGGGCACTGGTTGGGAGGGAGCCAGGCACAGAGCAGAGCATTTGAACACCTTGGATGTCATGCATGGTGGGGTGAATGCACGGTGCACTGGGGGCACAGAGCAGGGACTTAGCCTGAGCAGAGGCACCTGGAGCCTAGCCCAGGTGATCTGGGGTTAGAGTGATGGTGAGGAATATTCCAGGGGAGGGAAGGGAATCTTCCAAGGCAAGGGGTCTTGAGGTGGAGGGAGGAGATCGTATAGAAAGGATGTGGTTGGAGGGGCTGGGGACAGGTCCTGGGGAAGTCAGCCCCCCAGCAGTCAGCCCCGACCACTCTGGGCTGCAGGTTGTCTTGTTCTCACCCTTTTGTGCAACCAGAACGGTCTCTCAGTTCTAGATGAAACGCAAAGCACTTGCCAAGAATATGGTGATGCCAAGAACACTCTGCTGATGATGCATCCTGAAATAGTAAAAATAAATAATAGTAAATCACTTCTATCATGCTGCCCATGTCACCCTGCTCTTCCAAAGGCTTTATCTTGCTTATTATGTTCACTGAAAGTTTGAAAGTGGACAAATATTAATACTGCTATAGCCCTTGTTGTATTATTAAAAATATTAACAGCTCTCATTTGGGGGGCCCTCGTGGTGGCCAGCTGTGAGCTAAGTGCCTTATATATAATATCCTATTTAGTAGAGAAGCAATCTGAGGCTCAGAGAGGTATAGTAACTTGCTCTAAGTCATACACTGGGAAAAGAATGGAGCCAGGACCCAAACCCAGAGTTTGCCTGATGTCTGAGCCCAGAGTCATCCTGCGGGGCCTTTCTGCCTTGACATCATGTCGTCTAAGGACTTTGTGGATTTCTGAGAACATCTTCATCAGTTATTATATTTGTCCCTCCAAAGAACTGTCTGAATTTAGCAGAAAAAGAACCGTGGCTCAGAGAGGTAAAGTGTCCTCTCCAAGGTCACACAGCTTTTGAAAGGGCCAACTGAAGACTTGAGCCGAGGTCTTTCCATTTCAAAGCCAAGGCTCTATCTCCTTTACCATGGCTTCCACGTCCACAGCAAAGAAAAGGGCAGCTAATGTTCCACCCCTGGTATCATTCTTTAAAAAAAAAAACAAACCCCAAAACTCATGTTCTCTTAATTTCTGCATTGGCAGGTATTCATCAGGCAAATCAAAAGATAAATACCTAGGAGAGCAGGACACGCAGATCACAGCCAGGATGACATCATAAGGAGCAGGTTGTGCCAAGCAAATCTAATTTCCTCTGACAGAGTGGCAGGCTGCGAGATAAGAAAGTCACTGCCGTTGCCGTGTCCCCAATTCTGAAGGACAAGCTAGATCAGCTCCACAGAAACAACTGGGGGGGAGGGCGGGGACAGGGCGCACTGCACCCCCACACAGGCGTGCACACACGCACACACTCACGCACATACATATACGGGCACACAGACACACACACCCACACGGGAAGACGGATACCAAGCAGCACACACGCGTGCAAATACACCCACATGCCTTCAAAGACACACACGCAGGTTGAGAGAGACACACAAATCCATATACATACATACGCACGAGTCTACACACCCCTCAACTCAAACACATACACGGGGTCACCAGCAGAGACCCACACACATAGACAGATGGAGACACACACATAAATACAGAGATATACAGACACACAGAGCAACACATACAAATACACAGACACACATACAGACAGGCACACCCGTCTGCCTCCCCTCCACAGGCAGAAGACATACAAACACACACACAGGGACAGAGATGCACGCGTGCAGCCACACATTCGCAGAAATCCGCAGAGACGCACGCATGCACTCACACACACCAAGACACACCCAGCATCCCTCTGCGGCAGGAGGTGCTGACTCTTCTCAAATCCTCTCCTCTGTATCCCTGAAATTACATCTTTCCCAAATTGGAGACTGAAAAATGAATACCTCTGTGTCTGTGCATTTTCTCAACTCTGCCTGGCCCCCTGTCTTCATCCAGAAGCTTGGAACACACACCCTGGCAACTAATTGTGTGTTGTTGAGAAAGGACGTGGACGTTGGAGTCAGGCTGGGGTGGGTTCCAGCTGAGGCTCTCCCACTTACTAGGTGCGGGGACCTGGGCAAGTCTCACCTTTCTGCGCTTCAGTTTTCCCATCTGCAGAGGGGTTGACAATCCGTTGGACTGGAACCCCTTGACCTTCTGGCATTCAGCAAGAACCTGTCCATGCTAAGCACTTTAGTTACTTGAACATCCGTCTTCCTCACCAGACTAGAGGGCATCTTGTGGGCAGGGGTCTCATCTGCGTCCCCCTCAGTCCGTCCTCCAGGACTCAGCAGTGTCTGCCAGGCACATGGTAGGCGCTCAGCGAATATTCGTGAAACGAATCAAAGAAGTCTATATCCTTAGTGTCTAGCACAGGCCTGGCACGAAGTAAGTGCTCCCTCATAATTAAAGTGTGTTGAAAAAAGTAATACATGGAAGCATAATCACAACCATGGACCAAGTTCTAACTACATGTCCTAGCTATATCACCTCGTTTCATCCTCTCCATGAGACACACGTTCATTTGTAGACGAGGAAACTGAGATCCAGGGAAGTGAAATAATTCACCCAGGGTTACTTCCTGGGGTGGCGATTCAAAACCAGGAGTATGATTGCTAAACACATGCTCAGAACCTAACCACTGTAGACTTCATGCATAAATATTTTCCACCAGTGACACAACTCAACTGATGACTTCTCCAGCCAGCTCTGCCTTTTCTAGGTGCGGAGTAACTCTTTAGACTGAATTCGACATTTTATCTTCCATCCTGGGTTGACTTTTCAGCCTCCAGCATCCATCTAGAACACCTTTCATATGTCCACAGGGTTGCATTTTACACATACATAATCCCAAAGCTCCTGATGTCTGCATTTCCCCTTGCTCCCTCTAGAGTAACACCCACCCATCCATCGGTCTATTTATCTGTCTAATCACCTGACCATTTTCCATTTGAGGCCATTCGGTCCCCAGATGTTTCTCTTCTGTGTTTGTGTAAACCACAGAGCCCCATCCTGCATTTGTCAAATCTGGTTTCCTCTCTCTTGCATTGGTACAATCCCTGGGTTTAAAAACCAACTTTGGAGATCCTGGGTGACTCAGTCAGTTAAGCGTCTGACTCTTGCTATCAGCTCGGGTCTTGATCTCAGGGTCCTGAGTTCAAGCCCAGCGTGGAACCTACTCAAAACAAAACAAAACAAAACAGAAAAACAACTCAAACAATCTGTAGGCCAATCAAGCTACTTTACATAACTACTTGATGGTGCACAGTTAAGCATTTTGCAAATCCCGAGAGGTTCTTACCCTTATACCCCCCGCACTTCTGCACACCTCAGACACACTCAAGTCCCCCACCCCCTCCCCCACCACCCCCAGTTTCCCTTAAAAAAGAGGGTTTTGTGAAAGATCTCTGCCTCTGTCTGGGCAGGCAGAATGGATACAGCCACAGGGCATGGAGGCCATAATTATCCTTCCCCACAAAGGAAAATAAAAATGTCCAAAGATAGTGGCCACCTGGCAGGCAGGGGATCGGGGCAGCGGGCGGTGACTCATCGGGCATGCCAGGCAGTCACTCTCCCCCTGCAAGCAGGCTCCGAGCTTACTCACAGCTTTGCCAGGCGAACGAGCAGGAGAACAGAGGCATCTGAGGGCGAGGGAGGCTCTATTTCTGCTAGCTTGAACTCTAACATGACACAAGAGGCTTTCAAGACTTTTTTTTTTTTTTTTTAAATCACTCTTTTACTTCCCAGTTAGGACGCTATTCATTGGGATAGCCCCATATGAACAGAGTGGATCTAAGCTGTATATATATATATATATATAAACCAAGCAACCCAGATTTTCCCTGTCCTTGTCATCTCAAACCCCTGTCCCCCTCAGCATCTGTGTGAAATTCTACCACTAGCAGTTGATATCATGGGGCTGGACTGAGTCTTCTCCTGGGGTGGTTCTTTAAAACAGCGTCGTCCCCTTGTGTGGAGTAAGGTGAGTGGGGAGGGAGGAGAGCTGAAGGGGTTAAGGAGAGGCTACTGCGTGCCAGGAACTGTGCCAGGTCCTTGATAAGAGTCATCTCCCCGAACACTCACAGCCCCTGCCTGTCTCCGTTTCGGAGCCGCTAAAAGGGACATTCAGAGAGGGGAAGTGACCTACTCAATGGTCACGGAAAGGCCAGGATTCAGGTCTGTTTGGCCCCAACGGTGACACTCTTCTCTTGGGTCCCTGTTACCTCCCAAATGGTTTAGAGTCCTCCTAAACTGCTGCGGAGACACACCTCACTTTGTTCACACTGGGATGACAAAGAAATGTCACCTCAACTGCCAATGCTAACACACCGGCTCAACTGGGAAACATGTCCTGTTTCCTGGAGCACTGGTCTCGTTCTCTGGAACACCGAAATTTAGGATGTGGCATGCATCTGCTAGCAAGAGGGATCGCCTTGAAGACCAAAAGTCCAGAGCATGGCGGAGCTGAAAGCAAGCGACATCTGGGGCCCTGATGGGACAGCTGAGCCCCTGAAAGCAGCCCTTGACCTCGCTTCCTCAATGAGTCCTAATGTCTGGCTGTATCTGGGTCACAGTCATCTGCATTTTATGGTCATCTGCTGTTGAAACTGCCTCGTTGACCACAGTCAACTATTAGAAAGTACTAGAGTTCTGAGGCTGCCTCTTTCATATACTTCTGATGTGGGCTTTTCTGCCCCGAGGTGTTCTGCTGAGGGTCAAACTGGACAACCAAGAGGTTCCTTATCCACAGAATCCCAGACTTCAGACTAAACTAACCCTTGCCTCCTCTCTGACCTTTTTCTCTTGGGGTTGCCATCCTGACAGCTCAGGAAATAGCAACCATCAGAGGCCATGGAGTCGTCCTAGACTCTTAGCTCTCTGTGCCTCCACTTCCCCTCAGATACCAAGCCCAGGAATCTGTCCCCTGCACCCCATCTCCATCTTCCCACCACAGCCCTATCTCTCCCTGCCCAGGTGGCTGCAACAGGCTCCTCATTGGCATGCTGACTCCAGCCCACCCTCCACCTTGGCTCAGAGAGAACATTCTAACAATGTACAAAGCCGGCCACATCGGGGCATGTTTAAAAATACTCCCATGGATCTACATTTCCTGAAGATAAAATCCGAATGCCCGGGTCTGGCATCCAAGAACTTTTGTTACCAGATCCCTGCCTCTTTCTCGAACCTTCTCTACAGCTACTCCGGAGACACAACCTGCCTTCCCATCATACAGACCCAGGGCAGTCACTCCGAGGCCGGCCTCCAGACCTCCCACCTTTGAACAGGCTCTTCTCTCAGCTGAGCTGACCTTGCCTTGTTTATGTAACTCCACTCATCCCTCAGCTCAGCTCTGGCCTCCCAGGCCCACCCCTCCCAGATGGTCAGCCCAGATGGGGGGCCTCCTCTGGGTCTCTGCACCCTCCAGTGTCCCGTATTATGCAGGCTCAGGAGTCTTCCTTGGCTTTTGAGCTTCCAAGACCAGATTCTCAGCAGAGTAGAAAGAACTCATGGCTTAGCCAAAAACATGTGGAGGAAGGCAATCACGAGCAAAGCAAGGTGTTCCTCTCCCCCCTGCAGACAGAAGAATGTTCCCGGGAGTGATGTGCAGTGGGCTGGGAGGGGGAGTGATGAGCATGCCCACGCTCCTGTGGGAGGCCCGCACACTTAGTACCCAGGGCCAGGCGTGGGGCAGGGGCAAAGTCCCAGAGTCCGTGGGGGTTCTGTGGGGTCTCCGAGCTGAAGGGAAGAGGCAGTCCCAGGGAGGCAGGAAGGCCCAAAAGAGCAGAAGCGGCCACATGGCATCTAGGCGATGGGGGTTCAGAAATTTCTTAGTTTCCCACAATCCTGTGAGGCACCAAGAATAATACAATGTTCCTGTGAACCCCAGAATGTCATAGAGATAACAGAGTCACCTGACCTGAGACAGGCTGCAGACAGGAGATGGGGACAGCTCCATGGAGACCTGCGTTGACCAGTGACTCAGAATGGAAATTGCCACTGACAGGTGACATCAAAGACCAGGTGACCCTCCTCCCATCACCTTTGCACACCAAACATAAATACTGTCTCTGGGGAAAGGGAGGGGGTGGACCGACGGCAGCTAAGTTGCTACCTATCCCTACCAAATGGAGGCTCAAAATAGAAATTGAATTCTGTCAGGCATAATACCGAAATTTATATTTGTCCCACACCTGAGTTCATGGACCGATGATCATCCCCATTCCAAGTGAATCCATGAACACAGATGGTAAAAACAACTTGGCCAGAAAAACACATGTATTCAGAGCTGGGACCGTGCCTGAAATAGGGGTCTGTCTCTTTCCTCTGCTTTGACTGCTAGGGCAGCCCAACATGATACACCAAAAATCCAGGAACCAGATCCAAAGTCTGTTTGAGGATTAGAGTTACCGCTGCAGAGTCCCAACACCGTACGCCATACAAGAATGAGAGCTGGACAATCAGCGACCAGGCTTGAGGGTAATGGGGCTACGCGATGCTGAGTCATGTTTCGGGCACCCCTCCTTCCTGTGTCACAAGAAAAGGGTGGTCAGTAAAGGCTTCTCTGCAAAAATGAGGCCGCAGAAGAAATCTGTAAATAAGTAGAACTAGGCAGGGAGGGCAGGGTTACCAGGCAGACAAAACTGCTTTGCAAAAGTCCTGTGGTAGGAAAGTGTGGACTTGTTCATGGAAGAAAATAGGCCCCTATGTCTGGAACACTGTGAGTGAAAGGTGGCTGAAACAGTACATGGACTGGTGCTTCTAAAATGCTCCCCTCCTTCCCCTTGAGGTTGGGCAGGACCTAGTGACTTGCTTCTAGGATAGACTAAAATAGCAATGGTATGCCTCTTCTGAGAGTGGCTTATAAAAGACTTCCTTCTTGCTCACACTCCATCTCTTGCTTTCTCACTTGTTTGTTCTGATAGAGCAAGCTGCCATGTTGTGAGCTCCCCTACAGAGAAGCCCGCGTGGCAAGAAACTGAGGGAGCCTCCAGCCAACAGCCAGTGAGACGCTGAATCCTGCCAACAACTCAAGAGGAACCTCGAGATGACTGCAGCCCCACATGATTACAGTCCAGTGAGAGACACTGAGCCAGAGGATGCAGCCGAGCCACACCCAGATTCCCAACCCACAGAAACTGTGACATAATAAACCTGTTTTTTTTTGTTTTTGTTCTTGTTTTTAAAGATTTTATTTATTCATTTGACAGAGAGAGACACAGCAAGAGAGGGGACACAAGCAGGGGAGTGGGAGAGGGAGAAGCAGGCTTCCCGCCGAGCAGGGAGCCCGATGTGGGGCTCCATCCCAGGACCCCGGGATCATGACCTGAGCCGAAGGCAGATGCTTAATCAACTGAGCCACCCAGGCGCCCCGTAAACCTGTGTTGTTTTCTAAGTTTTGGGGCCATTTGTCGCACAGCTGTAGATAACTGATACAGCTAATTGGGCAGGAAGGTATGAGGTAATACAGAATATTTTAGATTGTGGTGGTTATCCTTAGGGTTTTCAGCTGCTCCATCTAAGTGTTCAACCCAGGACCTACGTATCATCCAGCTGGGCTTCTGATCCTGAACCTTTCTGACTCATAAGACCTATGTACCCTCTGAAGTTGGGTGTAAGAGGATGTCTGATTTACTAACATCAGTGTGGTGAGTGGGCAATGGGAGGGTGGAAGGGGCAGAAATTCACCTGTGCTGACAACCTATTGAGCACCAGGCCCTTGCTGGATATTCTGCCTTATGTATCTCATTGGTCCTTACGAGAATCCGTGCACCTTGAAGGAGTGCAGTTAAGTAACCGGCCCTGAGACAGCCGGCCAGTAAGACGTGTGGCCAGGATCTCTGCTTTTGAGGTCAGCTGCCTACCACAGCCCTCTGATACCACTCTCACCAGTGAGTGGTCTTTCCAGAAATAGCTGGTCCGCTGGGTGAGAACCAACGGTAGAGAAGGCAGAAAACTAAGATGCTTTCTTGTTCCTGGGGAAAATACTCCTGATGTTGGTCCAGGCAGACATGTCTAGTGAAACTAAAGAAGCTGTGGTATTGGCTATGTATGGCAGGGACAACATTCTCCTATCGGGAGTATCTACCCGCCCAATACATTTCCCAGCCTCCCTTGCTCTAGGGGGTGGCCAATAAGCTAAAAGTCATCAGGTGGACCTTCTTGTCATTTGTTTTTTTTTTTTTTTTTTTTAAGTGCTGACTCATCTAAGAGGTGTACAGTCTTGCACTTCTCCTTTCCTTTCCATGCCTGGAATGTAGGCATAATGGCTGGATCTGCAGCAACATTCTACGGCCACGCAATGACCTCGATGATGGAAACTACATTCTAAGGAGAGCAGAGCACAGATAGAAGGTGTCTTGGCTCCTTGGAGGGGATGACCGGGGAGCCAGCCCTTGACTATTTGCATCAGAACTGCTTTTATACAAGAGAAAAGTAAATCCTTATCTTCTTTAAGCCACTATAATCTGGGTTTTCTGTTACAGGTAGCTGATACTAGTCCTAAGTGATATACTCACATTCTCAGTAAGATATTTAATAAGCAGCATTTGGGGATTTCATTTTAAAATTGCCAAGACTCCAGACTCTCAGAGATTTTCCCTTATGCCCTTCTTATTAAAAAGTTATTAGTATGCTCTCCAGAGGAGGTGGGGGGCTAAGATTCCCTGGGCACCTCCTTTCCCCTGTGCACTGTACTCACCTCACAGGGCACCTGTGAGATGGAATTTTCATCCCATTTTACAGATGAGGAAATGAAGTCCAGACAGATTACATCACTGTCCAGGGAACACAGCTAGGCTTTGAAGCCAGACCTATCTGGCCTCACAGCCCATACTTCTGTTGCTTCCCCCACTGCCTCCCGGGTCTAGAACTCTGAGGAGATGGGGCCAGTTGGACCATTCGGAGGGCCCTGGATCAGGGTGCCCGGCCTTCACCAAATCTCCAACTGCAGCCACTGACCGAAGTCTTCTCCACTGCAAGGTGACTAAAGCAGACGGCCCAGCTGGTTGTCTCCCTAACTCACTGCCATCCTGTTTACTGGCCATCTGGCCTTCATCTCTCTGATTCTCTGACTGTCCCTCTTTAAGGACCTTCTTAAAGAGACAGAGGTCCTCCTTGGGTTCAGTAAAGGACCCTCATTCCTAAACCAATACGTTCCCAACCTGTCCGGCAAGCCTGACAAAGAAAAGGCCAGAAGAGCAGGGATTTCTGGTTGCAACACAAGCCTGTTTCTAACTTCAGATTACAGTGCCCAAAAGGATTACCTGTTCCAAGCAAACACAGTCCCACCCCCCCTGGCACGAATGCCGTCAGAGCAGCCTGACTCTTCAGCAGGCTCTAAATATGCTCCACCGAAACTTGCTTTACCCTGTTTGAAACTCCTCCGTCTGTCCCAGGAGAGACTGGAAATATACTCTTTCTAGGAGCTGGTGGAAAATTAACCCACATTAGGAGAGAGCTAGGTGATGCTGAATCGGGGACAGGAAGGTCCATTTGAAAGAAAAAAAAATGTTCTTTGTAACCAGGACAAGGCTAAGCATGCCTTTCCTCTATTGGTCGAAATCTATGCCAGCCTCCCACTGGCATCTGTAGGTGTGCTCAGAACAAGCTATGGATTTCTATAGAGACGGTCACCATGGCACTAGGGGCCTTATTCTGCTATTTCAAGAGGGAAAATAAGCAAAAGGTCAACGGAAGAAAATCTACCATAGGGATTTGCAAACTACAAATATTTATTAATGCTTTAGTGTGTGCCTGGAACTACATTAGATGCTGTCCCTAGCAAGCTGGGCTGGGAGAATTAACCTGTATTGCAACCCCTGTGCGTTAAGTGCAAGGCGAGGCACTGACGGTCCATGATCTGATTTCTCTCTCACAACAGTATAATCCCGATTTTGTCAATTGGGGGAAAAAATAACGTTTAAGTAACTTGCCCAAGAGCATCCAGGAACATGGCAGTGGATCGGGCCAAATCCCAGCTGGAAGTAGAGGGTGCATTCAGGGGGGATCCAAGGTCTGTTCACAGGGATGTGTGGTGGGTTAGGGAGCCGACAGGTTAGGGCACTGAGGCAGCTGGTACTGGCACGGGGAGAGTCTCTAACGTCCTGTTGGCCTGAGGAGCAAGTAAAGGAAATAATGTTACCCGTCCAGGAGGGACCACAAACGAGGAAGGGGCGCTGGACTTGGAGCACAAGGAATGGGGCGGAGGGGGGGGGTGGCAAATGGAGCACCACCAGCACAGATTCACCCATTGACCACACCTGGGTCACGATCTCCTCCTTGGGTGGTGCCAAGCCCCATCAAACAACTGCAAGTAGAAGGGGGATGCTTCTGTGTAGAAGGTGGCAATTACCGCACTAATTCTGTATAACCACCACCAAACCCAGCGGCTTACACTAACAAGCATTTTTTTCTTGTTCATGAATCTGAGGATAAATGGTGCTCCTGCTGGGGCTGCCTGGGCTTGGCTCCAGGCTGCGGGTCGAGTTGGGTCTGCACCATGTGCTCCTCAACCCTTGTGGACCAAGAGATGTGCTTTTATCATCTCAGCCAACAGGAGTACGCAAGACTGAACCACACAAGCACATTTAGAGCCTCTGCTCACCTCATGCCCACCCACATCCCACCGGCCAGTGCAAGTCTCTTGACCAAGTTCAACAACAGTGCCATAAGGAGATAATCTCCAGCCAGTCTACTGAGAAGCACTGCAAACCCAAGAGGTAATGGTTATGATGTACAATCTTGTTACGTGGGAATGAAGACTCCGAAGCGGTATTCCAATCTACTATATTCCTCAAAGGAAAATAAATATGCTAATATCAAAAGAGACTAGATGCCAGTTAAAAACCACCAATGTCCACCATAGCAGTTGCAGACCATGTTCGTTTGGACAAGCTGTAGAAGTTTGAGGAGGAGGAGAGCATGTTTGCTGAATTCCTTACTGTCCCTGGGTCAAGACTCAAAGAATGTTGGTCAGTGAGATGGTAGAAGCTGGAGGCGGGTAGGTCTCCAATGCAGACTTCAGGACTCTAAAGTGTCCCTGAGTGTCCTATTCATGACATTCATGAAAGTCATGATCATCAGATTCAAGGGAATTACAGAGGTAGGGGTAATAGCCCAACCCTGGGTCCTGAAACATTTGGAACCTAAAAATATTGTGAATGGCTTGTGTGAGACTGAATCCAATCACATGATGTTCACAGGGGTAGTCAGAGGTCTTGCCCACTGGGGCTCAAAACTTGATCACGTGGGCACAAGGTCAGGGGATTTTACTTAGTTCTGTGCTTCTAGGTATAGACCGTCTCTGAGCCTCAGTTGCCTCATCTGCAAAATGGGGCTAATAAAGACCTGCCTTGGAGAAGTGTGGTGAAGGTTCAAAGCACAACCATATGTGAACTGAGCCTGGAATCTAGGAGGTGCTCAGTGCACATTGGTGCCTACACATCCTTTCCTGAATAGCAGCAGATGTGCCTGTCACCTAGGGATTCTAGTTGACTCAAAGATCATGCTGTGTTGGATGTGCCCAATAGAAAGGCAGACAGAGCAAGCACTCAGTATGGAAGGGGAGAAGGTTGCTCCTCCCTGCACTTCAGCCCTCTTCTATAGTGGCCCATTTGACTTCAGGCACCTTGCTTAAAAGGGGACTTTGATAAAGGGTAGCACATCCAGTAAGAGCTACAGGAAAGGGAAGAGAACTCAACATCCTTCCTAACAAGAAGGTTGAAGGAATAGGGGATCTTGAGTGAAGAGAGAGTCATGATGCCAAACATTTCCCAGAGTGGTGTTGCAAAGAGTGACTGCTACTTTGGGAGTGTTGCATGCAATGTTGGATCCAACTTTGGAGACTGTTGGGATGCAAATGGCAGGTTGGAGATTTGGGCTCAGAGTAGGGACTTTGAACCCATCACAGCTGCCTGAGTTTGGAATGCACAGCCTTACTGTGGGGTTGGGGTCAGACACACCTTATTCAAATCCTGGCTTAGCTGCTTATTCCCTGTGTGACCTTGGGCAAATATTTCTACTTCTCTGGGCCTCTGCCTGGGTCAGAGTTTTGAGCACATAACATGCTAAGGAAGGGGTAACCGTTGACAAAGATTCTCTGATTCCACCTGCCAATAAGAATCACTGCTCTCGGGGCGCCTGGGTGGCTCAGTCGTTACGCGTCTGCCTTCGGCTCAGGTCATGGTCCCAGGGTCCTGGGATCGAGCCCCGCATCGGGCTCCCTGCTCCGCGGGAAGCCTGCTTCTCCCTCTCCCGCTCTCCCTGCTTGTGTTCCCTCTCTCGCTGTGTCTCTCTGTCATATAAATAAATAAAATCTTTAAAAAAAAAAAAAAAGAATCACTGCTCTCCAGGCTCTGTGCTTGGCAGGGAGTCCACTTTAAGATTCTCTCCCTCTGCCCCTCCCCCCACTCATGCTTGCATGCTCTCTCTCTCTCTAAAATAAATAAATATATCTTTAAGAAAATAAAATTATAGATAACTAAAAAAAAAAAAAAGAAGAAAAAAAAAGAAAAGAATCACTGCTCTCTCCAGAATCAGGGAGGAGGCAGAAGCCATATGAGGGGAAATAATAACCCTCCCCTGGCACCCCGGAAGAATGAGACAATTCAAGGGTCAATGTTTTTGCCCACCCCCTGTAAAATGGCAGGCTTCAGGGAGAGAGAAAAGGTGAGGACACTCTGCCTGTTTGAGCTATCCCTCCAGGACCTAGCACTAGACTTGACACAACGGCAGCCTTTGATCAATATTAGAAAGAAGGAGGGAGGGAGGAACGAAGGTGAATATTCTATGTGCTAAGCACTCCTCCCTTACAGAATCTAATCTTCCTAAGTGCTGATAAACTGGGAATTATCATCCCTTATTTTCAGGATGATAATTAAGGGGAACTGAACTTAGCAAATTGCCTTTTGCAAGAACTTGGGCAAGTTACTTAACTTCTCTGTGCCTCAGTTTCCTTATCTGAAAAATGGAGGTGACAGTAATAGCATCGGGCTCCTAGATTTGTCATGTGAGTTCTTTGTCTGGCATGTGATAAAGCCTGACTAATTGTAAGCTATTATTATCATGTTGTTGCAAAGGGCAGCTTTGGGACTCAAAGCCAGGTCTCCGATTGAAAGTTTCTTTCTACCATACCCTACACACCCACAAATAAAGATTTTAGTGGTTCCATCCCTGTTATCAATGCCTGATATATAAATTAATTTTCAGCTATCTTCCTTCTCCCAAGTTGAGGCCTGAGCACAATTTTGATAAGCCAGAGATGTATAGGTTGCTCTAAGCTGGATTTTCTTGGAAGGTGTTGAAAATGCAGCACAGAGCTGAAGGGGGAAATAACTTTCATAAAATAGTGCCAAAGCAACAAATGCAGATCATGGGATTCATGATGATGACAACCCATCGGTGTCCATGAATATTTGATCAGATCAGCTTCTGGGAGGGTGGCCCGGGATTTTCAGGCAGGCTGTGGTTTGGGCTTGCAAGCAATGCACATGCAGGAATGAAAGTGACTCTGTGCCTGGGCATTCCTCCTACCTGAAGTTTCTGCTGTGCCAACCTGAAGCAGGTGGTGGGTCAACCAAAGGGACCAAGGGATGATGAGGAGGAGGAGTGGGGGGTGCTGCTCACCACCCGCCACCCCCCCACTAGAGTGCCCCAAATGGCCAGTAGTTCTCCCTGGCACTGACCCAAGATGATGCCATTAACACAGGCTAGAAGCCACTCCGCCTACGAGGGAAGAGCCGGAATCATGTGAACCAATCCCCAAGCCCCACGCTACCTTCCAGCAACCTCGGGGACAGGTCTGGGAGCAGCTCAGGTTTCTGGTCGAGTGACCAGCCCTAACCGGGGCCTCTCCAAGCAGATCCGGCTGCACTCCAGCAATGTCTGCCTAAGCCAGGGACGCACAGTTGAGGGAGGTCAGGCTTCGGCTCGCTGGAGACCCCAGGGCGAGGGACTATTGCTGCTCCTTGAAACTTTTAAAAGGAAGTGTCTGAAATAAGTCAAAAAGAGAGAGAGATGTATCATATGATCTCACTGATATGAGGAATTCTTAATCGCCGGAATCAAACTGAGGGTTGTTGGAGTGGGGGGTGGGGTGGGAGGGATGGAGTGACTGGGTGATAGACACTGGGGAGGGTATGTGCTCTGGTAAGCGCTGTGAATTGTGCAAGACCGTTGAATCTCAGATCTGTACCTCTGAAACAAATAATGCAATATATGTTAAGAAAAAAAAAAAAAAAGAAGAAAAAGAAGAAGGTAGCGGGAGGGGAAGAATGAAGCGGGGGAAATCGGAGGGGTAGATGAACCATGAGAGACGATGGACTCTGAAAAACAAACTGAGGGTTCTAGAGGGGAGGGGGGTGGGAGGATGGGTTAGCCTGGTGTGGGTATTGAGGAGGGCGCATTCTGCATGGAGCACTGGGTGTTGTGCACAAACAATGAATCATGGAACACTACATCTAAAACTAATGATGTAATGTATGGGGATTAACATAAGAATAAAAAAAATAAAATAAAATAAAAAATAAATCATCTACTGATGACCGAAAAATAATGAGGGGAAAAAAAAAAAAGGAAGTGTCTGGTTTGATCTAGATTTGCCACTTGCTAGCTCTGGGATGGATGTAAGCAAATCTCTTAGCCTCTCTGGGCCACACTTTCCTCATCTTTAGAGTGAGGATACAAAAAGGTACCCAGTTCTCACATTTATGCTGGGACACAAGTGAGACAAGCCATGCGAAATATTTTGCACAGTGCTTGGCCCACACCAAGTGCTTAACAAACATGAGCTACTTTTGTCCTTTATTGTCACCGCTGCTGCTCGGGGTGTGTTCCTAGGGAACAGAAGGATGTGTCGTATTGGCCAAGGTCATCTGCTTTAGACCCCGGTGGAACAATGAGGGAGCCTAGTGTTCAACCATTTCTTCGCGACTGAGACTTTGGGACCCAGATAAGCAACTTCCTCCAGGTCCCACAGGTAGCTGGCAGCAGAGCTGAGCCCGAATCCAGGCCTTCTGGTCTCTTCCTCGTTGCACAATCTAGTGTACAAAATGTTCTCACATGTATCTGTTCCCATCAGGCCAGGCTGCCACAACCCCCGATGTGAAGCCACGTGCAGAGCGAAGATAATTGGGTCCAGGCCACCTTGTCTATTTTGCCTTTGTCCTCCTCTCTTGCAGTGCATTTCGGGAAGCTCCTCTGAGCTCTGGGAAGCTTCAGGATTAGCATCTTTCTGACGGGTTTTTTTAATGTCTAGAGGAAATCAGCACAAGTAACCTCTCCAAGATTTCAGCTTGCCCTTAAATTTCAGCCCCCAGCCTCAATAATATCTCTGTTCTTCGCTTCCCCCCCCCCCCCCCCCCTTCCAAAGGACCCCTGGGGAAATGTACCTCCCTCCAGGTTCTTTTTGTGAAAATTAAAGCACATGCTCATGGCACAGGGACTTCTCCCTCATAAGGAAGAGGAAAGGAAGAGTGGGGTTGGTAAAAATCATGCCCCAGGCACTGAGCTTGATACTAAAACATGAAGATCACCTGTGTTGTTATGAATGTTATTTTTTCCATAAACCTGAATTGAATTGTAGGCCCGACAAAAACAATGTTTTGCCTAAAAATAAAACGAAACACCCAAAACTCAAGCCATGAGGTGCATGACTGGGGGCAAGGGAGGGGTGCCAGAGGTATAGTTGTTGAACCCACACAGACCTGTGTTCAAATTCCAGCTCTGCCGTGCACGGGCCCAGAGACCCTGAACATGTCACGGCACATCCCTGGACCTCAGTCTTCTCATCTGTAAAATAGGGACAATACTGCCCACCCAAAAGGCCCTTTGTCAGCTGTAAAAGGAGGCAACATTTGAACAGTACCCAACACAGGAGATGCACGATCAATACTAGCTTTCATCAAGTGTGACCGTCACCATGGGACCGCATCCTCCAATGGCATTTTAAGGCAAAAGCCCAGGATGGTTCTGCTGCTGGGAGGAGTCTTGAAAAATCACTGAATCTCTAACCTTCATTTTCCAGAGGAACGGACCAAGGTAACTTACAATGGAAGTAGAAAAAAAGCTGGAAATGCCACAGAAAGTCTGTTCTTGAGCTCTTCCAGAGCCAATACTGCTGACTCGAGGGGCTAGTGATGGAGAGGCAGTATGACTAGGATGTTTAAGGCTTATTTACAAGGCCAAGGTCCACAGCCTCGACCCCAGTGACGTCAGTGCCACAGCCAACTATGCGGGTTGTTCCACCGAAGGATTTTTGGCCCCCAGTTGGCCCTGTCTTCAAGGCTGTGGATGGACGAGCTGATCAGCATGAGGTGCCCTCAGGTCAGTTCCCTTGCCGTGAAATGAGAATCCTTCCTCCATCCCAGGCCTGTTGAGGGATGACTACTACCCGGAACAGAAGAGCTGCTAACCTCATCTGTGTGGCAGGCATTGCGCCCAGCGCTTCCCAAACATTCGCTCATTTGGCCCCAACAGCCACAGGGGTGGGAGCCCTCGTTCCCCCTCATTTGACACACGTGGAAACTGAAGCCTGTGGAGGTGAAATCACCCCCTCAAGGTCACACAGCTGGAAGGAAGGAAGGAAATCACCCCCTCAAGGTCACACAGCTGGAAGGAAGGAAGGAAATGGAAGGAAGAGGGGAGCCTTGACCCCTGTCTGTCTGTCAGACTCCAGATTTCTGTGCTCTGAATCACAGGGCTGTTCTGGGCATGCCTGGTGCCTGGTGGGTCCTCGGTAAGTGGCCACCACAACAAGCAGCAACTAATGGACTAGAACAGAGACGACAGCTCCACTGCCCCCAGAAGGATAGGAAGGCCACTGCAATGCAGACTTTTGTACCCAAGTTATTTGGGCCACAGCAGACTGCCCTCACTAACACCTCTGAGTTCTGAGCGGGATGGGAGAGCCAGGGAGTGAAGGGCAGTTTCTCGCCTCCTGCGTTAGTTGTCAGGGCTACCATAACCAAGTACCACAGACTGGGTGGCCTGAACAACAGACTCTTACTTCCTCACGGTTCTGGAGACTGCAAGTCCAAGACCAAGATGTTGGTGGGATTGGCTTCCTCTGAGGCCTCTCTCCTTTCCTTGTGGGTGGCCATCTCCTTTCTGCGTCCTCTCTGTGCGTGTCTATGTGCTTATTTCCTCTCTTTGTCAGGACGTCAGACATATTGGATTAGGACCACCCAATATGACCTCATTTTAATTGTGCTACCTCTTTCTCCAAATACAGTCCCATCCTGAAGTAGTAGGGGTTAGGACTTCCACATATGAATTTAGGGGGAATATTATTCAGCCCATAACACTTCCCCTGACTGCGAGGGGTCAGTGTGCCTTTCTGGGCCTCACACTCTGGCCTGCCTCTCAGGGACAGAGGCCTCTGGGCTTAGGGTTCCCAGCAGCATATGTGGCTGTTCACAGACAGGCAAGGCCTGATCCAGTGCCATCTCCTCAAAGAGGCCTCTTCTGACCACGCTGTCTAAAGAAGCCCCATTCCCCCCCAGACACGCTCTTATCACCTGAACTTGTGTGTTATTTGCTTGTTTACTGTCCATCTCTCCCACTAGAATGTCAGATCCATGAAGACAGCAACTTTAGTTTGTCCCAGCTGGGTCACCAGCACTTAGGTCAGGAGATGAGGGAAGGGAGGGAGGGACGAACAGGTGGAGCACGAGGGATTTTTAGGGCAGTGACACTATTCTGTGTGATGCTATAATGGGGGATACATGTCATTAGGCATTTGTTCAAACGCATAGACTGTACAACACAAAAGAAGTGGGTAAACTATGAAGTTCAGTTAATAATAATATATTAATGTTAGCTCATCAATTACAGTAAGCGTGCCTCACTGTAACAGGAGAAGAGGCCGGCAGCGGGAATTCGGGGTGTGTGGGAACTCTCTGACACTTTCCACTCATTTTTCTGTAAACCTAAAACTGCTCAAGAAATAGTCTATTAATTAAAACAAAACAAAACAAAACAAAACAAACACCTAGCATTTGGCAGGTGCCCAGTACGTCTTTGCCAGTGATGGAAGGAATCAACTGGTCAGCCTCAATTTATGGAGGTTTTCTCCATATGCACCACGGGGATGTGAAAAGCCCAGATGAGGTAACAGGGCAGAGACCCACAGGAAGGGTTACAGAGCTAGCAGGGAGAAACACAAGGTCAGTGGTAAGTAAGTGTTCGTTCTAAAGCTCCTGCCAACAGCCTGCAGGGACGCGGTGCTGTTGGTCACCTACAGACAGGTCTCCTGCCCACCTGAGGCTGCAGGAACACCTTGCGGTCAAGAAAGCAAGAACACCTTCCAACCAGGGAGGGACAGGAGTGGTGGGTTCCCTCTGTGTGACACGCAAGAGTGTGAGGCCCATGATTTCTCAGAGGTCCCCAGCGGGACAGAGCCCGGGGGCCCACGGCAGGAGCCTACTCATCATACAGCGGTTTCCCTCCCTTCCCTGTGTCACTTCCCCACTCCCTCACCAAGCCTCCTGGGGCTGCCTCTCAAATAAATACTTGCCCCAACTCCTTGTCTCAGGGACCCCCCCCCCTGCTTCGCGGGGACCCAAACGAAGACAATGTCCACTGCAAAATGTGCTACAGAGAAGGTACTCTGTGGGTGGCAACTGCTGTTATCATAAGTGATTTAATGACAGGAATACCAAGAGTCACTATGATGATTAAGTAAAGCCCCCAGGGGGGAGGTCTCTAGCCCAAGTTCACTGGCAGTGGAGAGAGGGCAGAGGGGGATTCTCATGTAGGTCCATCTGATACCCATATGCCGTGAGGTCCCACACACCCACACAGTTTCTCACTCTGGGGTAAAGTGCCTGCTCCAGATTTCCGGGGCTCCCAAGGCGCTGCCGTTGGAGGTCAGATGGTAAGAACATGGGGGTAATCCCAGAGAGCTTCCTGGAAAAGGTGCCACTGGAACCCCAATGGAAGAGCATAGATTCTGGAGTCAAGCTCAGATTTGTGATTGGATTCTGTGGCCCTTTGGATTCTGTGACTTTAATGACTCTGGGTCTTAGTAGTCTCATTAGAAAATGAGAATAATCGGGCCCATCTCATAAGATTGTTAGGAAAATAAAAGAGAACAGGTTTTAGTGTGAGACAGCTCTGGGTTGGGGTCCCAGTGCTGTCATATGCAAAGCTACGAAAACATTTTAAATCTCTCTAATCGTTCTTTAATCTGTAAAATGGAAATAGTAACAACATTTACCAAATAGAATAATATAGGAGTAAATAAGATAACGCCTGTAAATTGCTTAGCATGGCACATGAAATACGGTAAGTGCTCACTCAATATTTGGTACTTTAAATCAAGATATTAGTGGCAGCGGGGTATATTTGGTACGAACGATTTTGGATAACAATGTAGCAGATCAAATTTCAAATGCCCTTACCTCTGGCTCAGCAATTCCACTTTCAGGAGTTTATCCCATGGATCTATCAAGATTTATGTGAGAGGATGCTGATTGATGCATCACTTCTAACCACAAAACACTGGAAAGAACTCAAATGCCTATTGTCAGGGAACTGGTCCTATCGATTGTTGGCAGGACCCACAAAGAAATAGCATGCAGCTGCTGGAAGGCGAAATGCAAGTTTGTGTGTATACGGAAAGACGGCCACAATATATTAAGTAAAAAAGCAGGTGGTAGAAGAGTTGTACACATTCTTCCATCTTTGTTTTAAAAAAAAATAAGGCATACACATGTGCTTAGAAATCGTCTAAAAAAATATACAAGAAACTATTAACAGTGATTACAGTGGTGGTTCTCAGCAGGGGTGATTTTGCCCCCAGGGACATCTGCCAAAACCTGGAGACATTTCTGGTTGTCTGGGAAGGTGGGGGGAAGGGGTGGCACCAGCATCGAGGGGACAAAGGCCAAGGATGGTGCCTGACATCCTACAACGCACAGGAGAGCTGCCCCCCAGCAAAGGACCGTCTGGTCCCAAATGTCCATAGTGCCAAGGCTGAGAAAAGCCTGCTGTGGGGAGAGAGAAGGGCTCTGGAAGGTGAGGAAGGAGACTTATTTTTCATACTATCATACTTCTCTAAGGCTTGCCCGTATTACCTTAATGGAGTAACAACAACAACACCTATCTGCTCTCAACTCGGAGATGGTGCCAGCAAGGAATAGCTGTTCTTTCCCTGAGTTTCAGTTTCCACATCCTCAGAAATGGGTGTGCTGGGCTCCCTGAGTTTCAGTTCCACATCCGCAGAAATGGGTGTGCTGGGCTCACTGGAGACATACCGTACGGTGCCAAGGGCCACCCACGTCTCAGTATGCTGGGGTCACTCTGCAGGGGCAGGTGGAAGCAGCCCCAGGGACGCGCCTGGTGTGTCTGAGGGCAGGGCTGGCCAGCCCGGCGGGCGGGAGATGGGCGTCAGCAGCTTACGCTCTGGGGCCACGGAACCCGCAGCTGTCGCAGGCCAGGCGGGGGCGGGGGGGGGGCTCCACCGGGGCTCCCTGGAAAAACAGCCCGGCGGGCCACCTGCCAGCCCCTACTGCAGGAACAAAGATGACAGGCACGTTCAACACAGAACAGAGGCTTCCACACGGAGGGGTGCCCAGCTGGTGACCATGCATGGGCACCTGAGATCCTCCGGCTGCCAGTTCCAGCAGAGCAGGTCCAACAGTTTGGGAAAAGGTCTTTTTTTCTAAATGGCTGACGATAAAAACCTAACTTAGAGAAAGTCACCACTGACTTCATACATTTTACACCTATGTGTTCGTATTTAATGCTCACACCACCCAAGGACCTTGGAACTATCGTTTTACAGGTGGAAAAAGAGGGTCAGAGAGGAGAGGTGAGATTCTCACAATTTCAGGTCTGTTATTCATAGACCTAGCCGTCTGACTTGGAGTCACCGACCTGCTTGGGGGGCAGCGGCCCCGTATCCCTTCTGTCACAGGGTACTCTCCGGCCACTTCTCAGATCAGGGACACTTCTGAAAAACACACCCTGAGTTTGAATAGCCACATCCTTGCTCGAAAAGAAGAGTCAGGAGTTCCACTGCTAAAATCAATTTCGTTTCCCATGGCACTGAACCTGACTTTGCTGTGTCCCTTTCAGACGGGGCAGCCAGAGAGAATACAGGACACCCGAGTAAATGTCCCATGCAAAATGTGCCATCCTTATACTAACCAATTATATGTTGTTTATCTGAAATTCAAATTTAATTAGGTGTCCCATATTTTTATTTGCTAAATCTGACAACCCTCCTGTCAGAGCAAGGAGGAGATTAACTGTTCCCTCCATCCTAAGGAGCTGATCTCATCCGAGAGGGATTTGGCATTTGTGCCCTCCGTCTTGCTCCCTTACCAAGGGAGCTTGGAGACTGCTGAAGGCCGAGGTGGTCACTGCCCTGGACAGTTACCCAGGCTAGGTGTGAGGGACTTTTCGGGAAGCTGGTCGGCACAGGGACCATGGAGGAGAAGGGATTGAGAGCAGAGAGTCATCTAGTATGTAGTCTCGAAGACTCCTTCACTTAGGAGTATGCATTTAGGTCCCTCCATGTCTTTTCATGGCTTAATAGCTCATTTCTTTTTTGGGCTGAATCATATTCCATTGTCTGCATATGCTACAGTGTATATATTCGTTCACCTACTGGGGGACATCTTGGATGCTTCCAAGTTTTGACAATTATGAATAAAGCTGCAGTAAACATCTCTGTGTAGGTTTTTGGGTAGACGTAAGTTTTCATCTCTTCTGCATAAATATCAAGGAGCTCGATTGCTGGATCCTATGGTAAGAATATGTTTAGTTTTATAAGAAACCACCAAACTGTTGACCAGAGTGGTTGTACCAGTTTGCATTCCCACCAGCATCGAATGGGAGTTCCTGCGACTCTCCACATCCTTGTCAGCATTTGGTGGTGTCAGTGTTCTGGATTTTGGCCATTCTAATAGAAGTGTAGTGATATCTCATCCTTGTTTGTTTTTTTAGAGGGGTAGAGGGGCAGAGGGAGAGAGAGAATCTTAAGCAGGTTCCACGCCCAGCGCAGAGCCCAACTCTGAACTCGATCTCACAACCCTGAGATCATGATCTGAGCCAAAATCAAGAGCCAGACACTTAATTGACTGAGCCACTCAGGAGCTCCTCATTTTTGTTTTAATTTGCATTTCCCTGATGACATATGATGTTGGAGTATCTTTTCAAACGCTTATCTGCAATATGTATATTTTCTTCGGTGAGTGTCTGTTAAAGTCTTTGGCCCACTGTTTAATTAGGCTGTTTGTTTCCTTATTGTGAGTTTTAAGAGTTCTTTGTATATTTTGAGTAACAATCTTTTATCAGATGTGCCTTTGCAAATATTTCTCCCTGTCTGTGACAGGTTTTCTCATTCTCTTGATACGGTCTTTTGTAGAGCAGAAGTTTCTAATTTTCATAAAGTCCAGCTTAGCAATTATTTCTTTCATGGTACTGTTTTGGGTGCTGCATCTGAAAAGGCATCACCATACCCAAGGTCATGAAGATTTTCTCCTCTGTTGTCTTCTACGAGTTTTATAGCTTTGAGTTTTGTATTTCGGTCTGTGATTAATTTTGAGTTAATTTTTGTGAAAGGTATATAAGGTCTATGTCTAATTTTTTTTTTTTTTTGCACGTGGATGTCCAGTTTTTAGCACCATTTTTTTGAAAACTGTCTTTTCTCTACTGTATTGTTTTTGGTCTTTTCTCAAAGATCAGTTGACTTTATTTATGGGGGTCTATTTCTGGCCTCTCTATTCTGTTTCATTGATCTATTTGTCTGTTCTTTTGCCAACACAACACTGTCTTGATGACTGTAGCTCTTTTTAGCTTTCAAGTAAGTCTTGAGGTCAGGTAGTGTCAGTCCTCCAACTTCTTTTCCCCTTCAATATTATGTTGGTTATTCTGGGTCTTTTGCCTCTTCATATAAACTTTAAAATCATTTTGTCAATACTCACAAGATAATTTTCTGGGATTTTGATTGGGGTTGCATTGATTCCATAGAACGAATATTCTGACAATATCAAGTCTTCCTACCCATGGACATATATTTAGTTCTTTGATTTCATTCATCAGAGTTTTGTAGTTTTCCTCATATAAATCTTACACATATTTTGTTAGATTTATACCCAAGTATTTTATCTCGAAGGGTGCTAATGTAAATGGTATTGTGTTTTTAACTTCAAATTTCATGTTTATTTTTAGTTTGTAGGAAAGTAATTAACTTTTATTTATTTAAAGATTTTATTTATTTACTTGACAGAGAGAGAAAGAGAGAGGGAGAGAGAGAGCACAAGCAGGGGAGTGGCAGGCAGAGGGAGAGGGAGAAGCAGGCTTCCCGCTGAGCAGGGTGCCTGACGTGGGGCTCGATCCCAGGACCCCGAGATCATGACCTGAGCTGAAGGCAGATGCTTAACTGACTGAGCCACCCAGGGGCCCCAGCAATTGACTTTTATATATTAACCTTGTGTCCTGAAACCTTGCTCCAAGTACCTAGGAATTCCAAGATGGATGCTCTTTCTTAAAGAGGCATCCCCTATTGTATGCGCTCCAGGGTCCACTGAACCTGGTTTGAGCCCTGGCTGAAAAGGAAGCACAGCCTCAGTTTGGGAGATCAGCTGTTGAGCATCAGCTATGTGCTCAGCCATGAGCGAACTTAACCGTCACACCAACACCCTGGGCCCGGCCTCATTGTGAGCATTCCACAAATGAGTAAACTGAGCCTCGGTGTGGTGAAGTAACTCCCCCAACATCACATAGCTGGGAAGTCACAGTGAAAGGAGGCGAACCCAGGTTGAGTTTCCTTCTGGCAGTGAACACAGTGCTCAGGCCCTTGTTTGCCACCAGGGCTTGTGGGAAGGACAGAGTGGGTTCCCTGAGGGCCCTTCTGGTCTAAGCACTGCAGGGAAGGGCTGTCCCCTCAGAGACAGCTGGGGCCCTTACCAGGACCAGAGCAAGAGGGGTTTCTAGCAGCACAAGTGAAAGATTCAGAATTATCTTCAACAACTAAAAATATCCTCAAGCACAAATTTTGTGCCAGGCACCGTTGCTAAGAGACGTCATTGAACCCTCGAAGCCAGCTGGGAGGCCAGTTTGATAATGAGCTGCATTTTGAAGAGGACAGAACCAAGTCTCAAAGAAATGATGTGGCTGCCCAGGAGCACCCCGTGGGACTTAAAGCCAGGTCTTCTGAGAGCAGGCAGAAGGCTGGAGACTCAGGGGAGAGGCAGTACCGGGCTACTGCGTGGGTAGGTCGGGGACTGTTGTGTTAGCGTCCAAGGGTGGCTGTAAGGAATTACCATGGACATAGTGGCTTAAATCAACCCAAATGTATTATCCTACATTTCTGGAGGTCAGAAGTCCACACTTGGTCTCACTGGGCTAAAATCAAGGTCAGTGGCTAGGTTGTGTTCCTTCTGGAGGCTTTAGAGAATATGTTCCCTCACCTTTTCTAGTTTCTAGAAGTCACCTCTATCCCTTGGCTCATGGTGCCTTCCTCCATGTCCAAAGCCAGCAGCATAGCATCTACTGATCTCTCTCTGACTTGCACTTTCTGCCTCCTTCTTCCACCTTTTAAGGACCCTTGCAGTTACTTGGGCTCACGTGGAGAATACAGGATTACGTCCCCACCTCAAGATCCCTAACTCCAGCACATCTGTAAAGTCCCGTTTGTCGTGTAAAGCAACATATTCACAAGTTTCACAAACTGGGACATTGACATCTTTGGAGAGGGCATTGTCCGGCTACCACAACTTCCTTGGCCTGCTGTGGAGTTTGCCTCTGTTCTGGGAGTCAGAGGTGAAGTCACTGGGCTGGAGTTGGGGGTAAGAGAGAGACTTGGCTGATGGGCAAAGAGAGGCCATGAAGACAGGTGTCCTTGAGGTGGGGCCACAGGATAGTCCTTCCTGAGAGGTGTCTGGCCAAGAGTCTGAGGAGAGCACTCTGGGTGCTGCCATCCTCTGAGGAAGGGGTAGTTCCTGCCCACTGAGCCATGCCAGAGGCCACATGTCTGGCCACAGCGAATCACAGGAGTGTCATCCAGGTCTGCATCATTGGGCAGGAGTAGGGAGGAGCTCAGACAGGACAGGTTGGGGTGGCCTGGGGGTTCATGTCTGGTCATGTTAGAATATTGTGACCTTTTGACCTAGCAGTTTCATTCATATGAATTTATGTCGCCAATAGGCTCACTCAGTTTTGAAATGATGTATACAAACTAAATTATTGCAAGATTATTTATAAATTGAAAACAACCTATATGACCATCAGCTGGGACTATCTCTGTGGTACAGCCATACAATAGAATCCTATGCTGTCACGAAAAGGGTGAAGATACTCTTTACATACGGTCATGAAACATCTCTGTCTGACAAAAGTAAGGTACATGATACTGCATGCAACAATTAGTGGGAAAATGGACAAAGGGAAAAATATACATATGTTACTTACATATGTATAATACATTGCTGGAAGAATACACAAGAAACGGATAGCATTGGCTGCCTTCAGGGAGAAGGGCGAGCTTGACAGACAACATGGGAGAAAGATTTTATGATTTACTCTTCTGCGCTTTAAAGATTTTGAACCATATGAATGTGCTACCTATCGATAAATAAAAAATTAAAACATGATTTTAAAAATCCCATGCAATCATATGCTCACAGAAATACTCAAATGAGTTGTAAGGAACTTTAGCCATTTGACCTAAGCTAAGCCTGACTGATAATCTTGAGCATGGCCCCCCTTTAAGATCCAGAGTGAGCCGGATGACCAACCAGTCACTTCCTTGTCACTATTTCCTCCTTCTACATTCATGACAGTCAGACTATGTGACAGTTTCCCAGTGTGCTTTGCTAGTTTTCTTCCAGACCTTTGCATACAATGGTCCCTCTGTCTGGAGTACCCTTCCTCCCCCTTCTTTTTTTTTTTTTTAAAGATTTTATTTATTTATTTTAGAGAGAGAATGAGATAGAGAGCATGAGAGGGGGGAAGGTCAGAGAGAGAGGCAGACTCCCGACATGGGACTCGATCCCAGGACTCCAGGATCATGACCTGAGCCGAAGGCAGTCGCTTAACCAACTGCCACCCAGGCGCCCACCTTCCTCCCCCTTCTTGCATACAATATCTATGTTCCTCTTCTTCCTGAGCACACAGCTGGACTACATTTCCCAGCATCCCCTGTAGTTAGGTGTGGCCAAAAGACTGACTTCAGGCCAATGGAATGTGAGTGAGGTGATGTTGCTATATCCTGACTCAGCCCATTAAAGACCTCCCATGCACAGCCTTGCTCCTCCATGATAAGAGGAGACTCCAAAGACCTAGCAGAAGGTCCAGATAGAAGGACCTGGAGACTCTGAATGACTGCATGAAGCAGAGTCCCACCTACTTTGGGTAGACTGTGACATGAGCCCAAAACAAACTTGTATTAGTCCAAGTCACTAAGATCCAGCGTTGTTAACAGTAAATGGCCTACCTTGACAAAGATTCTGAATAACCCCAATTCATACTTCAGGCATTGGCTTAAATGTCACTTTGTCTTTTGGGCTGAATTCCTGGTTGTCCTATATGCCTGGAGCTGGAAACAACCACAGGACGTGCCTGGGGCTTGGCCTGGGTTACGACCAGATAAGGGCAGATAGGCAGTCACACTGAATATTGCACTTGGCTATAATATCTTGGGGTCTGGCACCAAGTTCCTTGAAAAGTTTAACTGGTAGTTTTAGCAAGAGCGATTTAGGGTTTTCTAAAGGAAGCCCATGAGTCCAGTAACAGTAGCTGAACCATTTTACCAGATTCCTTTCCTAAGAGAGAGGCAACATCCTTTCTGGTGTGATGGTAAAGGCCACGGCTATCCTGCAAAAACTGGCTTTTTTGAGGTTTGTTTTATATTGACTGCTAGAATTAATCAATCATTAATTAACTTGTTTGTCCCCCTAATTTTACTGAGCTCCTTCTCTGCAACAGACCCTGGGCTGGCACCAAGAATAAAGAGAATCATACCCAGCTTCTGCCCTCATGTAGTTTACAGTCTAAGTGGGGAATCAGGTACAATTATAATCAGTGTGCTGAATGCTAGGTTTGGGGGGTGGGTCTTTCTACATGGAGCTATGGAGCCCAGAGGAGGGAAGCTTACCTGAGAGGTGTGATCTACAACCTTCATGACTACTCAGGCCCAATGAGTTTGGCCCACTCATTTACTCATCCATTCGTTCATTCATTCACCTAGCCCCTATGCCCCTTTCTGTGCCTGGCCCTGTTCTAAGACTGGGGGCACAACCTTGAGCAGGAGAAACCCAGTTATGGCCTCACAGGGCTGAGGGTCTAAAAGGAGAGGGAGACAATAAACACAGAAGTGGATGAGACGGTTCGGTGGGGGACGAGTGCCATGTAGATGGTAAAATGAGTGGCTGAAGGGGGAGTTGAGGATGGCATCTTTAGATGTGGTGGCAGGGAAGGCCTCTGAGGAGATAAACTTACAATGTAGTCAGAGAAACAAGAAAGAGCAAAGCCCAAAGAGTTGGGAAGAATGGAGTTGTGCGACAGGTGCATGGGGGGCCACGGGGACCGCCACGCATGGGGCTCCTATGAAACTGGAGGCATGGTCAGGCCCAGGCCTACATGGCCCACATTCGTAACGAAGGGTTCAGAGTTCACTCCAGCAGCCAGTGTCAGCTCCCCACCCAGGGGCCTCTTGGAAACATTCCAGCTCCCAGACAGCTGTGACTAAAGTCAAGGCCCTCCTCATTCTGGGTGGGGCCGGGCACATGTCACCAGTCCCTGCTCAACTGGTCAAGGAGCATGGCCTTCCCCAAAGAACAGCAGCTATGACCTGGTCCCCACCCTCTGTCCTTCGCCAGGGGAATGGAGTCCTTAGCGGGGCCTCAGACACCCTTCAGATCATGTATTTTTTCCAGCCCCAGGGCTGGGGGGCCTTATGAAGCCTTTGGTGCTAGAGCAGAGAAAGGCAAAGAGACAGGCGTGATGTCACTCAGCAGGTCCCAGGGGTGGATGGCTCTCGAATTTGGCTTTCGTCCGTTTCTGGCTACGGTCCATCCTAGGTGATCTCTCTCCAGGCAGTGTATGGGCTTTCCTTCTATTCCTGAGCTCTTAGCCCAGCCTGGGCTTAAGTAAACCAAAATGTGGCTTAAAAGGTCAAGGTTTTCTCTGACCTTCCTGTATTTTTCTTTTGTTAATGTCTAATGTTCTCTTTTCTGTAATCATCCATCCATCATTTCTTTGTTCCATGCGGTCATTCATTCATTTGACTAAACAATTCCTAAGTACCCGCTCTGTGATTACCAGCAAGAACAAATTGAGACCCTGTATTCGGCGCGCTCATGGCCTAGCCAAGGGGTCAGGGCATAGCTGGGGTGGGGGAGGGGGCAGGTGTGGGGAGGTGGTTATGGCAGTTACCATGCAATGTGATGGGATTGTATCAAAAGCATAACAAATTACTGTGGGAGTACAATGGAGAAAGTGACTAACTGCTTGGAATCAGGGAAGGCTTCACAGAGGAGGTAACATTTGAGTTGGGCCTTGGAAAATCAGTAGGAATTTGCTAAGCAAGTCATGTAGGAACTTAGTCTTGTGGGTACAGGAACAGCCACATGCAAAGCCTATTTCGGGAGGAAACCAAGCTCAAAAATACAATAACAGCTACGATTTATTGTTCAGAGTGATGCACGTCCACATATTTACATCCATTACAATGAACGGCAGAAGTATTGTTTTCCCCATTTTATGGATGGAGAATTTGAAACTTGGAAGAGTGAAGTCACTTGCCAAAGGTCACACAACTGGTTAGAGGCAGAGTCAGTGCTGAGACCAGGTCTGCCTGACTCTCGTACCCTGCACTCCTCCGGCTGAGGTTGAGATGTCAGGATAAACACAGTCACGCCAAGGAACCCCCAGGAACCCTCATTTGTTCCAGCATCTGCAAGGAGGGAGCCTGGCAGCTTGATGGAGGACCTTTTAGAGTTTTCTTCTACTACCCTTTTCCTTGCCCTCCCTGTCAGGACGGATGGCTTGGGTCCCGGCATGACAGGAGCCTCCTCCACGATCCCCTCTTCATCCACCCATGTCACACAGGACTCGTGTCAGCTGCCCTCGAGTTCAGAAGGGCCGCAGGAAGAATACCATGGCCTCATTTCCAAGGATGTCCCCAAGCACACAGATGAGGTCTCGCCAACAAGCAAAGGAGCCCCACAGAGGCAAGGGAGCTGGGGGTGCTGAGAGGCACGTTCTCCAAAGCCAGGCAGCAGCCTAATTACAGGCCAACTCCATAATGAGAAGCGTGAGGGCTGGGACAAGGAGAGGCCCTGGGGTAGAGAGGAGCCTGCAGGAGGGCTCTGGCGGGGCCACCAGCTCAGCGTCTAGCTGGCTCCAGACCACACGCGTTGGCCTAGAGCGGGGGAAGGGAAGTTGGTAAAGAGAACTGTGCCGAATCCTGGCCATGGGCCAGGTGCTAAGCTGGGACTTTTACCTCTACTCTCTCATGTCATCCTCCCAGCTGCCTAGAGAAACAGGTATAATCCACTCTGTTTTACAGAGGAGAAAATGCAAGCTTCCAGAAGTGAATCAGACTGCTCGAAGTTCAGACACCTAAGAATGGTAGAATGGGGATGCAAACTTGGGTCGGGGTGAATCCAAATGCCTGTTTCCTTCCCAGGGGAAAATGAAGGAAGGGGTGGGACTGTTCTGGAGCTAGGAGAGACTGAGAGGAACAGGAGGGAGACTGTGTAGAATGGAGACGGGGCCTGGCCTCGGGCTGGCTAGGGGACAGGCACGTCCCCAAGCGATGTACCAGGACAGGGGCCCGAGGCATCATTTCAAATGTGAAAGCACAGGGTGACAGCAGAAAGCTGACAAATTTGAAACTCTTATATTTTGCCTCTTTGTTTACTGCCTTGCTTTTCTTTGGTATAAATCCCTAGGAAAGCAAACCAGCCCCTGAACCCAGGCTGTCTGAGGCCACCTCCCTCCGACAGTCCCCAGAAAATCTCTCCCAAGTGACTCTCCTCCTTGGAAGGTCCAGGTGGCTCCTTAGCAAGAGAGCCGTATTATTTCCCTGGAAATTGCGGGCCTGTGAAGGAGGAATTTCAGTAGTCAGGATTTGGCTGCCTCTGTGTGGGCTAGGAGCTATGACTAACTCTGTGAGCAGGTGCCGGACCCCCGTGGCCCACTGAAGTGGCCACTGCGGCCGGCCCAGCATTCTCAGCCCCTCTCGGCAGCATCACCTGCTCCTGAGTCAGCGCGGGCCCCGTGGCGGCCGCTGCTCGCCTGTGCTCGCATCGTGGGCCCCACAGGCCTGTAGCCCAGCAGGACAATTCACAGCACATTCTGGGCCTGTCCAAAGGCTCATGAGGGACCTTTCTGCTTGAGAAGTGCCCCCTCACGGCCGGCCGTTTCTGAGATGCTCTTCTGCATGTTCCTGTGACCCAGTAGGAGGGGCAAAGTTTAGAGCCAATAGACTGAGTTTCAAATACCTGGCTTGGCAACTTAGCTGTATGGCCTTGGGCATGTGATCTCCAGGGAGCTTCCGTTTCCTCGCCTGTAAATTGGGGGTGAAAATCGCCACCCCCCACATTTGTTTGTAATAGAGCTGCAACGCCGTGTAAACGCCGGGGGCCCTGGAAGATGATATCCTGATTGAGGTGCCGGCCCTGCCAGCAGTGACATCGTGGGTGCCTTCCTTGGCCTCACCGCGCCTGTCTCCTCTAAAACAGGACTGACGATAATATCTGCCCCACGAGGTAGTGGTGAACGTCAGGTGAGGTGAGCCAGATGCCTCCGAAAGCGCTCCATTGGCCATTAGCAGCTCTTCACTGAGCATGCGCTCAGGGCCCGCCCAGACGCAGAGACCCTGAAGGTGCCCAAGCTACCGACCTTTCACTCTTTTAGGAACACTGCTCAACCAGTCACAGGTCATTCTCTCTCATCATCGAGGAATCAGGAAAGATGTTATCATGCTACCTGCAGAAGAACTCTTCCCCAAACGGGACGTCGCCTGTGATCACAGCCTGGGAGACAGGCCGATGCGGTGGGGCCCAGGAGCTGAACTTGCTGACGACTCCATCCCCATCGTAGAGTAGGTCTGCCCCCCAGGCTGGGGGTGGCTGGCAAAGCAATGGCCCCCCGCCCCCAGAAAAACAGGAGGTGGCGGTGAGGGTCCGGGCGAAGGTTGGAGTTAGAAGAGGCTGGAAGGGCCTCGTGTGTCTTGTTGTCCGAGGCTCCAATCACATCCCATCAGGCCCGTGGCCGAGGGGCCTAGCTTCGGACACCGAGCAGCTGATGACAACCAGGTGGCATCAACATCCAAATCACCCCTGAATTTTCTGTAACAGTGGCAGAGCCGCTGAAAACATGTTTGGGAAGTGAGAACCACGAACAGAGAATTGCCCCCTGGGAACTGCAGGGAGCTGAGAAGGAGGGGCAGTTATAGTTCCTACGTTTTGGGTTAACCAAGAAGGCAGCAAAAAGTCTAGGGATCGACCCAAATTCAGGCCGAGGGAAAGCAGCGTTCCTGAGTTACCTGTGTTGGGATATGAAGAACAGGGATGACTACCCTGCTGAAATCACACGCACTGTTATCTGTTGTTGCTCTGGGTCAGATGCTGGAAATGAGAAGCTAAGGAGAGAAGACGAAAGATGGGACCTAGTTATCAGTGGGATGGAAGCACCCGGAACCCAGATTAGAGAGGACTTCATGGAAGGGAGGTCTTTAGTAGATTTTCAAGATCCCCTGAAAGTTCATCAGCACTAGGTACCTGGCATTAGGAAGACGGCTCCATGTCAATCATCTTATCCACTTCATAAAGGTCCTGGTCTCTCCTTGTCATTTTATACTCAGCCACATGATTATTTGTAATGCTTCTGATAGCCACATTAATAAACATCAGAAGAAAACAGGGAAATCAATTTTAATCATATATTCTATTGAATCCAATACCACTAGGTATAAAATATTATCATTTCAACATGTAATCAATATACAAATTGATTATAATGAAGCATTTTATATTCTTTTTTCTTACTAGGTCCTGGAAATCCAGTGTGTCTTTTATCCTTACAGCACATCTCAGTTTGGATGAGCACATTCCAAGTCCTTGGTAGGCACGTGGTTAACACGCTGGACATCTCAGTTCTAATCTTGGAAGTGGAGGCTTGGCTATGTGATACGCTTTGCCTCAGGTCACCCAGCTCACACACTGCAGAGCTTGGAATCCAATCCAAGAATATGATCATGGGAAGTGGTTTGAATAGCGGGGACGGTCTTCGTTGGGAGGTCTGCTCCAGCAGGGTTTCCTGATGTCTCTGACATTTTGATCAGGATGATTGCTGTGGGAGACTATCCTGTGCATTGTAGGATACTTACAACATCCCTGGTCTCTGCCCACTAGATGCCATTAAGATCCCATGAATGTGACAATCAAAAACCTCTCCAGACATTGCCAAGATGTCCCCTGGGGGGGGGGGGACGGCGAACTCATCCCGAGGGAGAAGCAGACTCCCTGCTGAGCAGGGAGACCGATGCGGGATTCGATCCCAGGACTCCAGGATCATGACCTGAGCTGAAGGCAGTTGCTTAACCAACTGAGCCACCCAGGTGCCCCGGAGGTGGCTTTAAATAAGACCTAAGCTGGGTATGGGGTGGGCCAGGCTAGGTCCCAGCTGGGCTGGCGGCAGGGGAGGGAGAAGGGCCGACTCTTACAGTGATAACAGATAGGACCAACTGCACTTGGCTGCAGATGGTGGGGAGCTCAGGAGATGGAAGTCAAGTTGGTCAGTTAAACTGCGAGGCTGGGGCCCTGGGGAACATGAATGGGAGTGGCTATGGATGGTGACAGGAGCGACAAGAAGGTTCTGGTGCACAATGATGAGTTCTTAATGGGACCCTGTTCGATTGTACTTAGTTGTGTGGCATCTGGGGGAAATGGGCCAGATGCACTGAGGAACATGGAACCTGAAATAAGAGGGGTCCCACCAGGAGCTCTGAGAGTAGACAAGCTCCGCGATGAGAAGAACAGATCCGTTGCAGGCCTGGGGTGTGAGAGACAAGAAGCCAACAAGGGAAAGAAAAGAGGCTTGGCTAACAACACCACACCAAGTCCAGCCAAGGAGCAAAGGCTCATCCCCGAAAAGCCCTTCTTCTTAGGGGATGCGGGCGCAGTGAGATGAGCCTGCGCTCCCTCACGCCCCACTGTGTGACCTTGGGGAAGACTTCACAGGGTTACCATAAAGGTCAGATGGGATTATAATGCTTTAGTACGGGGCACTTAATAGGTGTTTAATAAACCTCCTGGTCTGCCTGTTGGCAGGGGCCTCGTCTTTGAGCACACATGCCATTCTGCCCCGTGCACAGAGAAGAGCATACTGGCCTTTCGCTACTCTAACAGTGACCGGGCTGGGCACTCCCTGCTTTTCTAAGTGCTTTCCACATAGTCACTCACCCCTCAAACAACCCTCTGGGGGGCACTAGTAGTACTATCCCGTTTTCAGAGATGGGGAAACTGAGGCTCAGAGACCTACCCAAAGGCACACGGCTCTGCAGCGCTGGAGCTGCTCAGCTCTGCCTGGCCACCCTAGGATGTTCTGACCCCAGACCCTGAGCTCCTCGAGGGCAGGGAGGGCCTCACGGAGAATCTGGCACCGTGCCTGACATGGTAGGAGTGACAGACGCTCTGCGGAGCTTTCAAAGGGTGCACCGGGATAGAACAGTTTGATAGGCCCTCCTCAGGGCCCTCCATGCAGCTTCTTCTCAGAGCGCGTGGGTGCCATGCCCGGAACAACAACGGTCAGACTGATGTGACGTACCAGAGGAAGGCAATACCACCGGGGACCGATGGCCAGATCTGCCTTGAGCCAGAGGCTGGGCTCTGGATATTGAACCCATCACTTACTAACTGAGGGGACTCCGGGCAAGTTATATAGCACCCTGGGCTCAGTTACCTCAAATATAAGGCAGATCATGAAAATACAAACCGCACAGGGTTGGATCATATAGGTAAAGCCTACCACATGGCCAGTGCTGAAGACACGTCCCTCATTTTCAGATGAAGCACTGGGGCCTGGAAATGAAAGAAAGCAGCCGCCACTTATCAGGCATCTGAGATGTTCCAGGCCCTGTCTCCGTGTTATAGTCACTGACCACACCACCTGCCTGGGAGGCGGGAGTTACTATCCCTCGTGACTGACTGATGGATGAGGAAGTTAGGGGACAGAGAGGGCAGGGGAGCTGAATGACAAAGTTCCCACAGCTGAATGACAAAGCCAACACATACTTTGTTTTCTGACTCAAAATGCCACACCCTCTCCTGCCCTCAATATCTCATGGAATGCTGATGGGAACACAGACCTGTTTGCCAGATGGTAGCTCAAACAAGGGCAGAGGGGGAGGGGGAGGAGGGAGGATGGAGGAGGAGGGCCAGGGAGTGGCGACTCTCACTGGCTGGATCCTGGGGATGGAGTTTTAGAGACGCTCTCACTCTGTGCCATCATTAACCCCCTTCCCAGATGAGGAATGTGAGGTCCAGCTAAGTCAAGGGCCCTGCCCAAGGTCACGCACCCAGTAGGCACCGAGCCAGAAGAGAACCGGTTCTGACTCTAACTCGCTGAATGTGAAGCCCTCCTGCCTCTCTGCCCGGGGCGCACTGGAGGAGGAGGACTGGCAGGTGAGTGGGAGAGGGGGAGGGGAGCGGGGTCCCACAGGTGCCCCAAGAAAGGCTTGGGGGCCTGGAGTATTCAGGGGACCATGAGGCCGCTAAGTGGATCTCTGAATCCCACATAGATCATGGGAAGGGTTAGCTCCCTCCCAAGAGAGAAGGGGCGCTGCGGACCGAGCCAGGATTCACTAAGCACACGGGTCTGTAGTGAGCATTACTCTGCACGATTCCATTCCAATCCAAGCACACCGTCTGCTTTCTGTCCGTCTCTCCACGGGGATGCCTGTTCCTAGAAGGAAGGCACTGGGTCTCTAACTGGGTACCCCTGGCGATTCCATCAGCTGGTACACAGTATTTGAACTCCTATCACACCCGCTGCTCCACACCCGCCCCCCCATTGCTTGCTATCTTCATACCCTTTGTTTTTCTCAAAGAACATGTCCCTACCTGACATCAGATATTTATATATCTATTGATTTATTGTCTATCTCCGTCACATATGCCAGACTGTGATGATGAGAGACAGTCTGTTATGTATATGACTGCGAGCACCTGGTAGGATTCCTGGCACATGGGAGGCCATTCATAAATAACTGCCAAATAACTGAACGAATAGTAGGTGCTCAATATGGTTTTTAAAAATCAGTGACTGGGCAGGTACACGTGTTAATGCGTCGATTCTTCACACGCACTACTGAGGGAAGAACGACAGATCAGGCAAGAGAGGAGAAGTGACCTGCCCATGGTCACACGTCTCGTTGATGGCAGGGCTGGGCTTTAAGCCCAGTTCTGTCTGACTTCAGAGCCTGTGCCTGTTCTGCTTCTCCCTGCTGCCCCGAACCTAATGGGGAAATCAGGAAACAAGGTACCTGCCTCCCCCAGGAGAAGTGGCCTCATTTTCTGGTTAGCTCACAAAATTTGTGGTCTAGTCGGGCGCCTCGGTGGCTCAGTTGGTTAAGCGACTGCCTTCGGCTCGGGTCATGGTCCCGGAGTCCTGGGATCGAGTCCCGCATCGGGCTCCCTGCTCGGCAGGGAGTCTGCTTCTCCCTCTGACCCTCTCCCCTCTCATGCTGTTTCTCTCTCTCTCTCTCTCAAATTAAAAAAAAAAAAATTTGTGGTCTAGTCATCAGAGGATAAGGACCAACCAGGCTGACCTGCAGAAAACGCCCCGCTGCACCTGTTTCGTGAGCACCTATAAGCAGCGGATGAGGTAATTGGCCTCATCTGGAGGCCTCATAACAGCTCCGTTGCTTTCATTTCCTGATTTTTACAGGGGCTCAGAGAAATGAGGTAACTTGCCCTTTGCCACAGAACCAGCTCTTGGGAGAGGTGGGTAGAGATTTGATCCCAGCTCTGCTTGACTCCAAAGCCTGTGTTTTCCCAAGCTGTTTTTCTTTATGTTTTAAGCAGGGATTGGCAGGCCCTGCAGCCAAACTTCGAAGCCATCTCAGATAGGCATCTGGCGTCTTATCCTATTCTCATAAGATTTCAGATCCTTGGTAGCAAATTTGAACTTCAGTGTGAGTTTAGTAGTTTTAACAGGAGCCTCTGGAGACTGAAACACCTCTTGGGGTCCAGTGAATATAAACCTCTGAAGGAAATCCAAGCATTTGGGCTGAAGATTGGGTGTAATTGAAAACTATCATCCTACCTACCCAGTGCTGTGCCCATTTCCTGGGAACTACTCTGTCCCCATTCCAGCCACGGTCCTCTAGCTGGAGAGGCCATATCTCATAGAACCCCACTCCCCAATCCCTGTTGATTGGCCCAAACTGAGCCACTGTCCATGCCTACTTCAAGCCCCAGTTGTGATTGGTCCAATCCAGAGCAATCAGAGACCTTCTCTAGGAGTTTCTGAATGGGAACTGAGGAAGGAGGTCATTAGTCCCTCTCTGGTGATAAGATGTGCAAGCTGTTCAACTCAAGAATCAAGAGGTAACACATTCACAGAGAGATATTTGAAGGTCGGGACAACCTGCTGTGTGTTCCTGAGGACACGTGAGCCTGAGATGGGGGCCTCCTCCGTGGATGCCCTCATTCAGTGCCACAGCCTGCCTCTCCCGGGGAGTCCTCCATGGAGATGTTGCCCACACATGGGCCACGCTCACTTTGGTCCCACAACCTCTCATAGGTTTTACTCTCCAGTCCTTCGCTAGCCTGAATTTCACACAGCTGGGCCTGGAATGGCAAAGCCCAGAACTCGTGGCTGAGCCCAGAGCCCTTCTGTTTTCATCTGAAATCCAGTCCCGGAAGAGCCGCTCACACCTAGGTCTGCTCCCTGGTCCTCAGGAGGCCAGGTACCGTGTGCACTGGGGCACACAGCCATGCTACGCACACACGCAGATCCATGCCTGCTCTCCCTGGTGCAGCCCCATTTATAGCCACAAATCCGGACAGCACAGAGCACATCTGTGTCCTTGAATGCAGACCTCACGCTTCCACTTATGCGCACACACACTCTCCCACCTCGGGCACGGGCCCGCGCTGTCACGCGCACACTCACACTGACACGTGCCTCTGCCGTGCGGCGGCTGACTTTGCCTGGGAAGGACTTGTACCCCAGAAGGTGCGAAGTCGAGAGAGCGGGAGGAAGTCAGTAATGGCTGGTGGGCTAGGGGAGGGGAGGAACACGTGACAGGAACAGAAATGTGCTTTATACCCACAGTGATGCAAAGAGGAGGTGGATCTGCTTCTTCAGTGACACTAAGAGCTCCCTTGGCTGAACACCCTCCACGCCAGCCCTGTGCTAAGCGGGCTTTACTCAAAAGACCTTCTCCAGAAGGCCCTCTCCAGCCTGACCTTGCAAACCCCGCCCTCTTTATACACACACACCCATGCATACATGCATGCATGCAGATACGTGTGCATACGTGCTCCCTAGCCTGTGTGGACATCTCCACGCACCTGTGTATGTGAAAGTCATTTTACATTTCAAAACGGTGTGTGTTTCTTATTTTTATAGTTTTAACTCTTTATCCCTGGATGTAGAAAGTGAACTTGCTGGCTTCTCCAAGTATGCTCTCTGCACCTCTCATGTTTCATCATGTATTTATGCGGTCTGGCCGATGCTGTAAATGGATGTATCACACAGAGAAAAAGAATCGCTAAATACTCAAGATTTTAATTTTAAAAAAACATCTTATCCATTGTTTATTCCTATACTCTAGAACATATGCCTCCTGCAGGCAGAGCTTTCTTCTCCTGCTCTGTCGACTGCTGAATTTCCAATTCTACGGTGCCTGGCACATCGTAGGCAATCAATAAAAATGTGGTCTTTGGAATACCTCGCTTCATACTCTGGACCACACCATAAGGTAGGTACCATTTGGACTCTCATCTTACAAACCAGACAGCGGGGGCTTAGGGGGCAAGTGGCTGACTCAGGCACACAGCCATGAGCCACGAGCCAGGCTCTGGCTCGGGCTGTTTGGTTCTAGAACTTGGGGCATCAGTGCCATGCCCCACAAGATTGTCTGAGGGAGGGCAAGTTCCCTGCCCTTCTCGGGACTGAGCTTGCTCGTCTGCAAAATGAAGGTAAAGGAAATATTCTCTCATGTTTCCTTCAGCTCAGGGACTGTGTGATTTCACAGCTGACACTTGGCAGGTGTGAAAACTCGATGCTTATCAAAGCATTTCCAAATAGCTTACCTATTGGATTCACATGACCCAGACAGGAGCCTAGAGGCTCAGGGAAGTGAATCCGCGGCCTGTTAGTGGTGGGGCCAGCCATGAGCACCAGAGTGTCCCCAGGGTCGCGGGTTGCCAGAGTAGCATGGACGTCCGGCCTTCTGCCTCCATCAGCAGGTTCCATTTGCTGCCCTAGTGAAGTAACAAGCCTTGCGGCCTGCGGCGCCTCTCTCCTTTCTGTCCTTCAACTACTATCGAGGAACCCCTACTAGGTGCCAGGCACTGCACCAGGCACCAGGGGTGTAGGCCGTCTCCACCCCTACAAGCTTGCTTTCCAGAAGACAGGCAGAAAAACCACAGCCTGGGTGTGGTCCGTGGGCTGAGGCGGCCCTTAGGAACACATGGGTGGGGCCCCTCGGGGCCCAGGAAGACCTCCCCAAAGAGGAATCGGTACCTTTCCTGAGCCCAGTGGATCTGTAGGGAGGAATGGAGTGTGGGAGGTCGCTGTGTGCTGAGGCCCCGAGGTCAGTAAGCCAGACCACCGGGAGAGCTCACTCTGCCCACCGATCGCCTCCCAGGCCACCGACTTGTCCGGAGGGACTTCCATCCAACTCCTTCACCTGAAGGCTGGCTACTGCCAGGCTCAAAGGTCCCTCCCAGATTTCCTCTGCCTGGCCCGCCTCCCTCCATCTCCAGGGAAGCAGGATTCATCCTAGGCCTGATTTATTAGCCTCATCCTGGAATCATCCCAGATGCTGTCGCTGGTCTCATTTACTGACCTGCCTGAGGGCCGGAGAAGGAAATTCATTAGGCCGGGCAGAGCTGGCGGCCAGGCCCATCTGTCTGGGCATCTGTCCCCCTCCCCACCCCCCTCTCTCCTCCCCTTCTAGCCTCTCCACCTGCAAGGGGAATTTTGTGCCTGCAACCCTGCGCAGGATCACCAAGGCAATGACACCACTGAGCCACCGGGTCCCCAGGGGAGGATCCAGACCAAGAAGGAGGAGGCACCGAGCTCCCACAGAAGCTCCTTTGCAGTCAGCCACCCGCACTGCATCCCCAGGCTGCCCTGACCCAGGAAACAAAGCATTTTCCATCGCGGATGTGGAAACCTCTCTCCCAGTAACTGACGGCAGGTACACCAGACCTGCCCGTTTGTATGCAAAAAGTGTCTCCCTGAGCAAGTTGTATGGAAATGAGAACCTCCACACAGCCGGCTACCTTTAAAGCAGAAGACCAGAGGGCACTGCAGAAGCATTCTCATCCCAACATGGGGCAAGCAAGGTGATGTTAGGGAGTATAGGAATCAAAGCTTATTATTTTAGTATGTACTAAATACATTTTTAATTCAAATTTGTAATCAGCATAGCTAACCCTTGCTTACGTTAGTTACAATTGCTTTGACTAAAGCTTAAATAGGTATTTACATTTTTAAAAGCAGGTCAATATTTTTAGTGCTAAGTAAGTTAACAGTTGTAGAAGATGTACAGATACGGCAAAAATACCAGAGTTCGGCACACATTGTTTTAAAAGAACAGGGCAGTGAATGCACTGCCAAGGTTACATTCTTCTTGAGGTGCAGCAAACCTTGATTAAGCCAGCCTATTTCATGGAGGGAAATTGCAACCCCAGGTAACTTGCTAAGCTAGCACCTGCTCTCCTCAGCCTGCAGAGGAGAAAGCACTTGAACCAGAAATTGCATGTGTGCAGTGACCCTAGAGTTTAAGCAAACATGGCCTCAGGCCTCGGTAAATGTTTAGCCTCAGTGACTGGCTGGCAGGGGGGCAAGGCCCGAGGACCTCTGTCCCTGACAGCTGGCACCATGGGAGCCAGCTGGGGCAAGGGGGGAGGGGAGGGAAAGCCTGGGTCCCTTCTCCTCCCCCTGGTGACCTCTTCTAATCTAAGGAGAGGTAAGGTGCTGAGACTCTTGGAGGCTGTAAGGAACAAATGAGGGGCAGTGTTTGCAGCTTCTTCTGTGTTGGTAATATCCTAGAGTCACACACACACACACACACACACACACTCTCACTGAGCACAGTCATCTCCATTTGTATGCACAGACACGTGGCCCACACACTCGCAAGTATACATTTACATGCAGACACACTGACTTCATCTGTAGATATAGACACACACCCCCCACAAAAAATGCACACATAAAAACAGCAACACACCTTCATGCCATTTCATACACACATAGACACAATAACCATGCTCACAGTCACCTACATATATGTGTACACATGTTCCTGCAGCGTTCACACAGAGATAAACATGCAGGCAGACATGTTGGCCTGGGTATCCAGACACAGGCAAATACAGAGAGAAAGAAAGATACCACATACACAAAGAGACAAATGCACAAGGACACACAGCTACTTCCACACTTACATGCACATCCACAGATCCATTCTGACACACACAGATAAGTACACACACAGGTGATCTCAAACACACACACACACACACACACACAGAGGATGCAAATCTATATTCCCAGCTGTAGTACAGAACAGCCCACCTTTGGCTTGGAAATGTCACATCAGACTAACAGGATCCATCTCTCACGTGTCCCTTCTGCTGCCAGCATCCCAGCTCATCCCAGCTCAGAAGCTGAGCCTGAGCCAGGTGTCTTGGTGCAGAGAGGAAGATACCCTTGTGCCCTTGTCACTCCCTTTCCCCGGCCCCACCAAGGAGCTCAGGGGCTGGAGGCATCAGAAGGAGACCACCCCTCTGCTATCCCAGAGGTTCCTGGGAAGCGCTGCTATCATACCAGGCCCGCCCCCCCACCCCACACAAGTCTTTGGCACATGGTTTGTATTAGACACCCCATCTGCTGGCACTCCGTCACAAGGACAGCGGAGAGAAGGGGGAACCAGAGACCATTTGGGGTAGTGGAGTCAAGCAGACCAGAGTTCAAGTGCTCCCTCTAGCACTCCACAGCTGTGGTCCTGAGCAGGTCACTTCACCCCCCTAAGCCTCAGTGTCCTCATCTATAAAGTGGGTGTGATGACAATAATACCTAGCTCAAAGAACAACACCAAGGACTAAATTAGATAATGCACATAGAACCCCTAGCCCAGCTCTCATCACACAGTAAGTATGCGATAAACCAGGATTTCTCAACCTTGATGCTATGGACATCTGGGGCCAGATAATTCTTTGCTGTGTGTGTATGGATGGGGGCTGTCCTGTGCAGTGTAGGATATTTAGCAGCATCCCTGGCCTCTACCCACTAGATGCTAACAGCACCCCCATCCAAGTTGTGACAACAAAAAATGTCTCCAGATATTGCCCAAAGTCCCCCGGGGGGCAAAATCTCCCCATGTTGAGAATCACTGCTTTAAATCTTATTTATTTGAGAGGAGAGAGAGCGAGAGAGCAGGAGAGGGAGGAGGGGAAGGAGGGGGGAGGGACAGGGGGAGAAGCAGACTCCCTGCTGAGCGGGGAGCCCGATGCAGGACTCGATCCCCGGACCCGGGGATCATGACCTGAGCTGAAGGCAGATGCTTAACCGACTGAGCCACCCAGGCGCCCCGAGAATCACAGCTTTAAATGTTGACTCTTATTGTTGTTGTTGTTACTATGACATCATACATCATCATTAGTACCACATTAGCTATAAAGCAATCAGAACAGAAAGGGGACCCGGAGGGGAATAAGAAGATGCTCTTGCTCCAATAGTCACTTCCCTCCTCTCTCCACTTTCCGCGGCCCTTTTTCCGTTTTCATTCCTGAAGCCGCCTCACCAGCCCAGATCTGGGCCTCCTGGGAAGAAGTGCAGGATGCACCTAACTTCTGGGTGAGCTTGGGTGGGGTCGGGGTGTGAGCGGCCAGGACCAGGGAAGTCAGAAGCAAAGAAAGCCACATGGGAAAGCAAAGGGGCACGACAAGTGACTTCTTGAAAAATAGCCTCATTGTATCTAAAAACACAAAATATTCATATCTGTTGAGCAACTAATTAACACAGTTCAAAGTAAGGTGGCATAGACTTTGTAATTAAAAACAAAGGGGAAAGTAGCTGATATTTGGTTGTATGTATAACCCACTTAAAAAGAAGCCAAAATTTATGAACATCTCGGAGTTATTCTGTTGTTAAAGTAGAGAATGCAAAGAAAATTGTCAGCAGACTAAATCAATCCCTCTCACCTCCTTTACCGAAACCTATAGGTTTCGAGCAAAAGAGTGCTCCACGGATGTATTGTTTAAGCCTTGACATACACCACACGATTATACCCATTTCAGAGATAAGCAGAATGGGATTCCAAGAGGTGCAGCCACTCGCCCAAGGTTACAGGGACTCAAATCCAGGTCTGTATGACTCCAAAGCCGGAAAGAATTCAAAGTATCTGAAGCACTGAAAATAGGCCAGGGTGGCTGGAACATAGCGTGTGAGGGCCGGGTAATGGAGGGATTTGTAGGTCAGGGAGAGAAGGCTGGGTTTTATTAATGGTGCCCTGGGGAGCCACCAGCAGGTTTTTAAGCAGAGGAGTGACAAGGCCAGATCTGCATTTTTATAAAAATTCCTCTGGCCACCGTATCAAGAATAGATTGGAAAGGAGCAGGGGGGAATGCGGAGAGCGGTGGGAGGCTGTGGAGTGCAGGCGTGCGAAGTTAACATACTCACAAGACGTTTAGGGAAAGCCACAGAATTTGGCAGCGGATTGAATGTGGAGCTTGAGGGAAAGGAAGAGAAGGAGAATCCCACGTTTCTGACTTCATCAACTGAGGAGAAAGAGGTGACGTTTGAAATCACTGAAGAAAAAGCGATTTGGTGGCGGGGGGGGGGGGGCATTTTAATTAAATAGGCCTGCTGGTTTCCATCCCAAGGGCCCGCATTCGAATAAAGGAGCAAGCACAAGCTGCATTAAGAGTCACCCTTTCATGCAAACTGACGCCCCACAGGCCTGCCCAGGCCTGTGTGAGCCCCCGTTAGGCTGCCAAGCTGAGACCCCTAGTGCGTCTGGTATTTATCGTTCATTGCTCTCACTTTCTGTTAAAGCCCTCCAGTCCCCTGCCTTTTGGAAGGGCTGGAGAGAATCCTCAGATATCTATACAGGCCCATGAGCTACCGAAAATAGCTGTTTAGGTCTGTGAGAAATCGGGTAGCAGCCTTAAAAGCAACTGAATGTATTTCCCTGTCCCCTGAGCATGACCTGAATTATTTAATGATTTGCTTTCATTGAAAACAGTAGAATAGAGTGCTTCAGCCCATGACCTTTGGAGTCAGACAGATCTAGTTTGGAAGCCAGCCTCTGCCACATTAATAGCCGTGTGATCTTGGGAGAGGAAGCACGGGCCTGGCACATAGTAGGGTCTCCGTTGATGGAAGTTAGTAGTGATTTGGGGAAGCGGAGAAAAGAGAAGAGAATTTTAGCCAAAGGGGCACTTAGAGATCTTCCTGCCATTATATAGGTAGGATAAACTGAGGCCTGGAGAGATTGAAGGATCCCCATTAGACATAAATGCCACACCCAGACCCCCAGCCCAGTCCTGCCTCCAGGCCTCCTTTGGGAAGAAGTGTGCACACTGCTGGAGGCGGCAGGCCCCACACGCTGTGCATTTTCCGATGGTTGCAAGGTTTGCCCAGGGCGGTGTGCCAGAGGTTGGATGGGGGTCACTCATTTGCACAGAGTAGACAGCACGATGTTCTGAAAAATATCTAAACTAGTTGCTTTAACTTGCAAATCATAAAAATCCAAATGTCTGAATTTGGGGGGAAACATCTGAAACCGTGGCCACCCTGGACATGTGTTCCTCCACGGCAACAAGCCATTGGAGTTGACCTGGTGCTGCTCCTTCGGGCTGGCCCTGTGGTCTCCAGTTTGCCACAGTCCCCACCCCTCTCTACTGTCTCTGGGACACGACAGTCTGGTGTCGCCTGGTGTCACCTGCAGTCGACCATCAGGCTGGAGCTACCGTGTTCTGAACATGTGGCCCACTTCCCTCCTTTATATGACCTGCCCTGTCCTGGGGGCATGTGTTTATGATTCTGGCCCTAGAGTGTCTCCTTTATTAAAAAATGTTTTAGTAGATAAAGCTGTATACATGCTCCAAGCTCTCAGTACCATGTTACCTGTTGTTATGTAATCCTGAGTCATCTCTCCCAACTCTCCTGGCAACTGCGTTCCCTCTGAAATCTTCTTCCCTGCACCCATTCGGAAATAGAAAATCCTGCGTCTTTGTAGTTGGGCCTTTTCTCCGCATTCCCCACTTTTCCTCTTTTTTTTCTTTTGGATCATGCCAAGCATTAAAGTCCTCATTCTTCCGGGTTCTTTCCCTTCCCCATCCCAAACACCTCCCCCACCCCCACCCCACACCTGCCCACTAAGTGCCTCTCCTCCCCGCCTCCCTGCAGAAGCCCGGCCCAGTGCTCTGCCCAGCCCCCTCTGCAGCTTTGTGTGGTGTGCCCTTGCTTTCTGCATCTGGGGGCCCGGAGGATCCAAGGACAGACAGCATTGCTAAGTGCCATATTCACTGGGGGGCAAAGTGATTGGATTTTCTGAGTTCCCTGGAGTAGCCCAAGGATAGTCACCAACCACCTAGTCCCATGGGTTGCTCTGGATGGTGGGATAAAAGATCTTTACCTGCCTCCCCTCCACTTTTAGAGATGAATAAATGAGGATGTCCTGTCTGAGATATTTGGGGCATTCCCCTTTGATCCTCTATTTTGACCTTCACCACTTTCAAACTTGCCATGTCCTTCCAGCCAGCCTCCCCACCTCCGTTCCATATACTTCTGCCCCTTTTCCACCCTGCATCATGCTTGACCAGGTCTCCTGGCTGCTGAAACATCTTTAAGAGTTCCCTGTCATCTTCAAAATAAAGCTTAAGGCCTTGGCCAACCAGGTGGAGCCCACCAAACTTCCCAGCCTCATCTTTCACCTTCTCCATGAGCAGTGGGCACTCAGGCCAAGAAGCCACGAGCTCTCACTTGGTCCTTCTACTTTGCTGGTGCTTCTTCCTCCAGCAGGACAACCCCTACTGATCCTTTGGGAATCAGCCTCGTCCCTGATCCTTTCCCACCGAAGTGGCTCCGTTGCTTTGCACCCCTCTGTGCTCACAGCCCTCTGCTGTGGCCCGCCGGGCTGTTCTGTGTTTGTAGATCTGTCTCCCAGACTCTGAGGCTCTCATACAAGGACCCTCTGGTTTGTCTGTGTCCTTAGAACCTGGCACAGGGCCTGGCATGAGAAACAGCCACTAAAGACTGGAAGAACTGAAAACTAATACAGCACTGAATTTCAATAAAGACATAGGCCATTCACAGTTGAAAGCGGTTGTCCGTGGGTCTTTGAGAAGCTATCTCCTGTTTCACACATATGGGGGCACTCCTTCAGTGGGATGATTGCCAGCCTTCCTCCACCCTTGCCAGCCAAAGGCCCTTCCCCTCCCCATTCCTCTCACAAGACTAGGCCCTTCCACCACTGGGTGCAAGACACTTGACCACAAAGTGCCTTGACTTACTACTGACCATCTTCTGGGTCAAGATCTTGTGACTCCACGTGGACAGTAAGTTCCTCAAGGGCTAGTCTGCGGTACCCCTCCATCCATCCAATCAAGCATCTACACTGTACCACACACTCCAACTGGGTGCTGGGGCTAAAATGGAAAGCAAAATCCAATGGCATTTCTGCCCTCACTTCAACTAACAGTGCAGTCTGGTGGTCTGGTCGTGTAAACAGACAATTACAAATAACTGCAAGATATCAACCGTGACACATGCCTTGAAGGAGAAATCAGCAGTGCTATGAAGGCCTGTCCCAGGGAGAATGGTCCTGATATGAGGGACAGGTAAAGGCCAGCATGGCGGCAGCAAGAAGGCGGGACAGTGAGGTACAGAGGAGCAGGCACCTCGGAGCTGGGAGGCCATGACCAGGAGCCCTTTCTTTGGGTATTAGCAACAGGAAGACAATGGCCAATGTTTAGGCATCATGATGCCCCTGAGGTGGCATCCTAAATGTTTCTTTGTTCATTCCTTTATACAAATATGCTTGATAAAACATGTGTATTTTCCCTGTGATGTCATTTTTTCTTATATAGTACAAAGTGTATATTTATATACCATACATGTCTGTCGATATATAAATACACAGACACACACATGCACCAGCACACGTGCATAGAGCTTCCTTCTGCTCCTCGACACTACCACATAAGGTAGTCAGTCGTCCACTGGATTGCGTCGTCACCTTCTTGATTATATAACTATCACATCTTATATTTTCATATTATGTCATATACTTGATATTTATATAACTCTTCAGCGAGTGCAACTGCACCAGGAATTTTCTATGCATTGCCCCTACTCCTTACAAAAGCCCCACTGGTTATTTCTGTTTCCCCATTTCACAGATGTGGAGACTAAGGCTCAGGGATGTGAAACCACTTGCTCAGGGTCACACAGCCAGAAGTGGGGGAAGGCAGCGCTGGATCCCAGCTCTGCGTGATCCCAACCCCATGCTTTCTCCTTCCTAGCATTTCAGGACCCAAAGGGACCTGAAAGAATGGCCAGACAGCTGGCTGAGTTAGGAGCCGCCTGTGGCTGAGAGAGTTTGCCTCTATTTCAAAAAAGAGCCATGCAGGGAGTGGGGACCATGACCATGGCCACAAAGACCAGCTGGGCTCTGGGGACTCGATGGAGCTGCCCAGCCATTGACAGGCCCAGCACAATAGATCGCTGACCCGGCAGTCAGAGGTGAGCCTCAGAGGTCACCGACCCTTGGCCGAGGAGAAGCAGCACAGATCTATGATCCCTTTGCCCATGGACCACACAGGGAGGGTGACAGGAGACTCTGAACTCAGATGGCCAACCTCAAAGCCCTCAGGACATTTGTCCCTGGCCTCTGGGGTCAAACTTAGATTCATATGCAACCAGCTAGGGTTGCGTGTCTGACATTTGCTGGGCACTTTCACATGTCTTTCCACCCATCCCCATAGTGACCCTTCAAGAATAGCACTATTAATAACCCCAGTTAGAAGAAAGGGAGGCTCAGAGAGGTTCAGTGTGTGTCCCAAGCTCAAACAGCTACTAGGTGGTAGAATTCCCCTCAGTAGACTTTAACCTCCATTCATTCAATAAACATTTATGGCACGTCTACATGCTCCAGGCACTGTTCTAGGCCTCTGGAATTCACAGCTAAACAAAACAGACAAAATCCCTGCCCTCGTGGAGCTCACATTTGAGCGACACAGTGCCAAAGCCCGTGCAGTCACTACTGAAAAAAAAAAAATAAAACTAAGACCCAGTTCTTGTCTTTGGGGAGTTTGAATTAGTGGAGGAGACACAGATACAGAACATTTCAAAGCACTGTGGAAAGTTCAGGCTGCCCTGACAGCTGTTAGTCGAGGGACTATGAGAACAGAGGGTGGGCATCAGGGAAGGATTCCTGGAGGAGGAGGTATTTGAAATGGTCCCTGCAGGATCAGCCGGGGACAAGAACATCCATCCAGGCTGAATTCACAGCTGGGGAAGTAGCCCAAACCTGGTCCCCCCCGGACCGCTGTGCTCTGAGACTCAATAAAGCTACCCAGACCTGACTTGCTCTCCCAAATACATCTTGAGTAAAGGCCCAGAAGCAAGAGGACGTCTTTGGTTCAGGGAACCCTACGTCTGGCTACAGTCAGGGTTTGACATGGCTGAAGAAGGGAAGAGGAGCCCAGATGGCCTCAGGCTTTCAGGAAGTAGAATAAGTTTGATGGTTTCAAAGATGGCTCTGGGGCTGAGTAGAGGCCCAAGTGGAGGGGCCAAGGATGGAAGCAGCGGGGAGGCCTGTAGGCATCCGGGCCATAGCGGGACTGGGAGGGGGCTACTCCAAGCCCAGTGCTCTGAAATTGTTTATCTTTTCAGAGACAAAATTATCCTTGCTCATTAAAAACAAAAAACAAAACAAAACAAAAGAACAGGAAGAAGAAGAAAGAAAAGGAAGAAAATAAAAGGAAAAAAAGGAGAAAGCAAAGAGTGAAGGTAGGTGGGGAGACCTCTAAGAGCAAAATCAAGCCCAGTGTTCTCTTTTTAAAATGTTTTATTATGAAATACTTCATACCAAGGAATGTATGCAGTTTCTATTAGGTTCTAAAGCATGATCACAAAACACCTGTGACCCCACCACTCAATGATGTAAGAACTGGAACCTGTTGAGGTGATCAGAGCTGAGGTGGGGTCTGCACTGATGCTCCATCCAGCACCCCCACCTTCCCCCCTCCTCCCCGCCCGCCACCCAACCAAGAGCTAACTTACACCCTGAATTTCATTTTGGTCTCTTTCTCTTCGTCTTTTCTGTTTACAACATATAAATGTGTCCCTAAACAATATAATGCTTGATTTGCTTGTTTTCAAGCTTTATTAAAACGGTACCTTAGGCCCTTCTGCCTCTTGCAGTTTTAAATCCAGCCTTATCTCCAGTCCACCATGTTGAAGCACGAAGCTGCAGTGATTTCGCTCTCATGAGTATATGGTATGTTCACTGTATGCATGTCCCCCACCTGCTTTATCTCTTCTCCTGCTGGTGAGCCTCTGGGTGGCGGTGAGCCGTGAGCCATCGCAAACAATGTCACGTTAGGCTAGGCATTCCCGTGCGTGCCTCCCAGAACACGCGTGCACGAGTTTCTCTAGGAAACCTTGGGGGTGGACTCGCTGGGTTGTAGGGCCCAGTGCTCTTTCTGCTTTTCTGTGCCAAGCCAGGCCCAGCAGCCCCCACATCAGCCTCCATGTACCAGCATGCTGGAGCTGAGTGCGGCGGCCTGGTGCAGTCCCATTGCCCGGGACTCAGCAGGCCCCCGGGACGGCCCTCTTCTGCCAGCAAGACCAGCACTGCGCTCCTCCAGCTGCCTCCTAATTAGGTCACAAGAGAGTGTCAGTCTCTCACTCTGGATTTGCTCCACTTCCTTCCAAGCTCGGGCCTAGGCAGGCTCTGTGCGCAAGCCTCTGGGTCCGAAGGAGACTGGAGAGCTGGCCGCACACCAGGCACCATTCAAAGCACCTTCCCTATGTACTGACTAAATCTTCACAACCGACTGCACGAGGCGGGGACTACCGTAGCCCCATTGTCTAGATGAGAGAGTGAGGCACAGGAAGGCGGGAGCTTGCCCAGAGTAGCGCATGCTGCAAGGGGACAGCAAACCCAGGCAGCCGGGCTCCTGCCCTCCCCGCCATTCTGCTCATCTCCTGCAAGAGGGAGAGAGCTGCCTCCTGCCCATTCCTGAATCCCAAAGCATTCCTTTACATGCAAGGAAAAGAAACAGAACCTGAATGACTGTAAGCAGAAAGGGGGACTTCCTGGCTGACAGAAATAAATCCAGAAGCCAGGTAGGAAGCAGACCTCAGGGTCCACTGGGTCCCGGGGGGCAAACACTATCAGAAACCTCTCCATCCTCACCTTAACGTCCCTGTATGTGTGACCTTCTTTCTCTTAGCTCAAGAGGGGCAGGAACATGGCTTTGCCTTTCGACAGATCCACCAATTCCTGTTAAAAAACAAAACACGAAAGCAGACAAACAACATAACCAGCGGGAAGGATGGTGATAGGCCCAGGAAGGGGTGCTGATGAGCTCAGGCTGGGCTACCCCAGCCTATAGCTACTTAGGCCGCATCTGTTCCCAGCAGGGGGACGGCACAGACACCCCTTGTCCACCATAGCTGAGGGGGGCATTGTGAGCAGGCCAACCCACCTGTGGTGACAGCTTCATGTGTTATCAGGGCCCTGTCTGCGCCAAGCAATGGAATAAGCCTCAGGGGTCCCTGCCTCCTCTCTGGAAATTCATCATGGCATAGGTAGCTCTTCCTTTTTGAGCAAGGCCAGGGTCATTACCCAGGACCCAACTAGGCTGCAAAGAACTCTTCTCTTAATAGCTTTCCATTTGGTACTCAGGGAAAAGAGGTTTCTACTTGATATTTTTAAACAACAGAACCTTCCGTACACCTAACCCGTGGACAGCCCTGGGCCAGCTAAGGGAGTGTGGACATGATGCCCGCATGGTTCAGGGGAGCGACAGGGCCTTGGGAGGGGGCAACTAGGCCACTCAAGAAAGCCCAAGGAGGGGCATGTCCTTCCTCTTTAAGGGGAATGGGACTCAAGGCACAGGGAAGGGAAGCAGAAAGCAGGGCGGCGACACATGACTTGACAGAAGAAAATGCTGCATGGGCTGGCCTGGCTCTTCGCTGCCTGCCTTCCCCCTAAAGCCCACCCAGCCCTCACCTTGCCCTGGGATCTGGCCACCCCTGTGGACCCTGGCAAAGGCCTGATGTGTCCTCAGTGAAACCAGGTCAGAGAGCATTCGAGAAGAAACTCAGGGAGTCAAGCAGACGCAAATCTGGACAGCAGAACAAAGCCAACCTGTTGGCCAAGGAAACTCAATCCGATTATGCCCCGGAGCCCCTGTGGCCAGAGCAACCTTGTGACAGAGAAGAAAGGGCGCTTTCACATGGACCTGGCCCTGCCTGCTGGCAGAACAGGCCCTGCAGGGGCCCTGCCCTCTCTCTAAGCGGCCCCACGGGACCTGCTGGCCCCTCGGCCAGCCTGGGGGAGGGGGAGAAGGGACCCCTTCATCAGGCCTCCGAGGAGACGGGTAGTGGGAAAGAGATCGCAGGAAAAGCCACAGGCAGTGAATGGCTTCAAGGTTAAGGCTCGGGAGATAAAAAAGACAGTGTGTGTTTGTCCTGGAAATTGGCTCATGGACAGATTAAATTTAGGAGTAACTGGGGCAGATACGCAGGGAAGCATGTTTCCTTAATGAGCCTGTCTTTATTTAACTGCTTAATCATTTACTGGGCCAAAAAATCTGGAGGTGACTCCAAAAGTCACGACAATGAAGACAGTGATAGATTGAGCCCCGTCGGACTGTTTCAAGGGCCCGGCTCCTATGACATCAGGTCCCTGCACCCACATCCTTGTCATCATGATGGGACGGGGCTGGACTGCACTCACGCCCTGATAACCCCAGGTGGCACAGCTGCTTTGCTCCGGAACAGGTTCTCTTTGCCATGCCATTGTCCTAACGGGGAGGTGACTGGGATGGGTAGTTAATCTGGGGGCTGCCTCCTCCTCCTGCCCTGAGACCTCCTCCCTCCCTCCAGCTTGCTCCAGGAGCCCCCCAGCCTCCTGCCTTCCCTCCACTTCACTTCTCCTCCATCTACCTCCACCCATTCATTCCACAAAGGGTTTTCAAGCAACCAACATACAGTGTTCATGGTGTTAAAATGTGGTATAGAAAAAGTCCAGTGAAGTGGCTGCTTCCGTGAAGCTTCTTACAGTCCAGTGGGGGAGGCAGACGGCAATCCAGTAATCCTACAATTTTATCATTATAAACTGCAACGAGGACACTGATGAAAAAGTGAAAAAAAAAACAAAACTGGGTTCAGGGGGAGGGGAGAGGAACAAATGGGTGGAGCACAGAGCATTTTTAGGGCAGGGAAGCTATTCTGCATGCTATTGTATTGGTGGATATAGATGCTATGCATTTGTCAAAACCCATAGAATGTACAACACAAAGAGTGAACCCTCATGTAACTAGGGACCTTAGTTAATAATATATTGGGATCGGCTCAGCAGTAATAACAAGCATACCACCCTAGTGCCAGATGCTCATAATAGGGAAATCTGGGAGAGTGAGGAGAGGGTGTACAAGGGAACTTTGTGCAGTTTTTCTGCAAACCTAAAACTGCTCTGAAGACGTCTATTAAAAAAGGTGAAGATGACTCTAAAAGACTCTGATAGCCTCATCTACACTTGGGTGTTTGCAGGGGTGCTGCGTGAAACCACACTGTTTGGCCATGTTTTGTCCTGGTCACATTTCCCCTGCAGGGCGGCAGGAACCACTGTTTAGTTTTAGTGATGTGCAGCTCGTTGTCGGGCACTGCTCAACGGTTATGTTCGCTGTAGAAGTGGGAGAAGGGGTCCTGGTCTAGGGGATGTACCGGAACCAAGATGGGGAAACAGCGGGAATGTGTATAGTTCAAAACAACAGAGCTAGCATCATAATTCATATTTTTGGAGAAAATCTTTTATTTCATAATGCAGAATGTGGGAAAGCTGAACAAAGTATTCTTGGCTGGTGGATGTGCATGAAATACTTATTATTGGGCCATGGAGAGGCAGAGCCTTGGAAGGGGGAGATTTTTGTGTTTAGCAAAAGAGGACATAGACTAGAAAGCGATGAGAATCACTGTCCTATCACATGTAAACTCACCACCACACGTGAGCAAGATGACATGATTCCCACTTTCCAGAAGAAGAAACTGAGGTTTAATAAGGGTAAGTCACATGCCCATATCACGCTGCTAAGAAGTCACAGAGGTAGAATTTGAACCCAACTGGACCCACAAATGCAGTAGCCATTACTGCTAATAGGGTGGTGCTGGGGGCTCTGCTGGACACCAGTGGCACTCCTGGAGAGACTGGAAGTCATGGGCTGTGAGTCAGAAGGTCAGCGGCTCACCCTCTGCCTGCAAGGTATGCATGGGATGGTGGCAGTGGGACCGGCATGGGCTGTGCCCCAGGAGACAGAGGGCCTTGCAATTTTGCTGCTGTCCAGAAGCCAGAGGTGGCAGCCCAGGACATAGAGTAAACCCTTCATTCATCTGGATGCTCCTAAGGCAGGACACTGTTTACCTGGCTTGGGCAGAGCCTGGTCCGGGCCGTCCTAGGGTCAAAAAAGGTTTGCAGAGCTAAGATGCTGGTGGCGGGGGTGGGGGCGGTGCGGAGCGTACCTAACCTCGCTTAGCTAACTCTTCAGTGTTTCACATTATCTGGTGCTTTTTAAAAAGTGGGAGCTAATTAAGTCATGCAGTGGGTGATTTCAAATGCCTGTTTCCCTCTTCTAAAAGCCGGTCCTGGAGGACTTCCAAAAGGCTAAGTGTCATTCGCCAGGTTAGGGCGGGAAAACAACAAGTATTTGGGAACTTGGAGATGCAGCAGCTCAACCTTCCCCCACGGCGGACGTGCCCCCCCCCACCCCCACCCCCACCCCCACCCCCGCTGCCCCACACGGCAGCTACTGGCCATGCGTGGCTATCACGCACTGGAAATGCAGCTGCTATCCTGGAGGATCCGTATGCTTACTTTTATTTCGTTTAAATCAGCTTAGATGGTGCCTGTCTTTGGGACTTCATGTCTCTGTGGATTCCCCATATATACAAACTTAAATTTTATTTTCCATTAAAAAAACAAACACATAAAAATTAATCCATTAATCAGCTTACGTTAAGGAGGCACATGTGGTAGACTGGCTGCCACTTGGGACGGTGCCGATTTCTCCCTCCTCTAGGCCAAATTCCTGCTCTCTCCAAAGTAGCGTGGCCAAAGCTCACCTCCCTAGCATGCTCCAGTTCGCTTCATGCCTGCTGAACTGGCAGACAGCCTGGGGGGGAGGCTTGCAGGAGAATACCTGCGGCCCAGAGAGGAGAGGTGACTTGCCCAAGGTCTCTCAGTACAGAGGGGCGGAACGGGAATTGAGGCCCCTCAGAGGCCTCTGAGGCCGGAGCCCCGTGCGGTTTCCAAGGAGGTCTTGCTTCCCACTTACGCCCTTGTGCCCCAAGCTCCTGGCAGAAGACGCATTAGTTTTTCCAGGTCAGCCAGTGAGGCTGGCTGGCGGAGGGAGGCCGAGTACTTTGAGCTAGTACTTTGAGCTAGAAGATATAAATATTTGCACCAACAAACAAGCATATAGATCAAGCACCAGCCATGTGCCTGATGCTGTGCTGGCCTTGGGGATACAGCATGAGACACTGCAGACAGGCTCCCCCTGCAGCTCCAAGTTGGGCGAGAACATCCCAGGCACCTAGCTGTCTGAGCGGGAAGGCTGGTGCTTTGGAGTCAAGGGGATGAGTCAGGAAACCTCAACTCCCTACTACCCAATTTTCACAAGGTGCTCTGCACTTAAAAAAAAAAAAAAACAAAAAAAAAAACGGACAAAAGAAAAAAGTTTCAACCAAGAAATATGCTTGGGAATCACTGAAAACAACACTCCTGCAGGAGACTGACAAATGCTCACCAGTGTTTTAAGGAAAGGGACCGGGAGGAAGTCAGGGAAGTGGACAGAGACCTGGGTTTGGGGTTGGCATGCCTCACTCCTAAATCCTTTCTCTGTCCTCCTTACTGGCTGGGTTGCTTTTGGTGAGAGCCTCTCCAAGACTCTGTGTGTGCATCCACCAAATGGGAATGATGGGAACACTGCACCTTACATACAACAGTGTGTGGGTCTGTGCCTGGCCTGGGGAGATGTTCCATGATCAGTTTCCTTTTCCTTCACTTGGCAGGAATATGGAGGGCAGGGAGTGGAGGAGAAGGAGGGGAGACTGATTAGGGATCGTCTGGCTGGCCAGCCTGGGCAGACCCTGATCACCACGTAAAAAAGAAGAGCCTCTATTTAACCGTCACCAGGTTCCCTGCAGAGCATGCAATACCATGCAACTGAGAGAAGCACAGACACTCTGCCCGGAGCCTCCCAGCTCCTCGCCTGCCCAAGTGCTGGCCCCTCCGGCTGCCCGTCCCAGCCTGGGGTACCGCCATGCAAGCACATGTTGGTTTCGAGGGGAGACCCAAGCAGCTCTCAGAAAGGACCGGCTGGCCTGTGCACATATTCTCCAATCAGGGGCCCACTGGGGCCCAGGCCAAGCCTGTAGGGGAACATGACCCGGCTCCCGGGGCCCTGCGGGAGACAATGTGTTAGGAGCAAGCATGGATACCACTTCCTGTGCTCTTTCTGGTAGAGGCAAAAGCAAAATGCGACATCAGCCTCCCTGAGGCCATATCTTTGGGTGGCAAATCAGAGACCGGGGCTGAGTCCCAGCTCCGTGAGCTTCCTGCTGTGGACAAGGCACCTCCTTCAAATCCCACACTAGCTAAGAGACTTCCAGAAAGCAAATCCAGCTATCCAAGTCTCTATTTCCCTTTCAGAAAAATGGGAATGGGAACACCTCCCCTGCTTGGGTGGTACCAAGTTTACAGTAGGTATTCCCTAGGTCAGCGGTTCTCCACGTTGGGGTCCCTGGACCAGCAGCATCAGCATCACCTGGGAATGCTCGAAATGCAAATTCTCGGGTTCTGCCCCAAATCCACTGAATTATAACTCTGGGGTGGGGACCGGCAATTTGTGAGTTTTAACGAGACCTCCAGGGGTTTCTGACCCTTGCTCAAGGTTGCTTTAAGTAGCTATCTGGGAGTTACTGATATTCTCAAAACCCCTTCCAGCTCCCAGTCTGACTGCTGGCGGAGGGCAGAGCTTGGGGTTAGACAGACCTGGGAGAAGTCTCTGTGTCTCTACTTGTAGCCGGTGGACTTGGGCAAGCCAGTAGCTCTCTGGGCCTCCGCTTCCTCATCTGTGAAACAGGAGTGACATTTGACTTCGCAGTAAGGCACCAGATACAATGATCTCGGTGTCTGGGACGCTGGAAGAGCTCAGTAACTCGTAGTTACTACTACTGTTGTTGGTTTTCTTCTTAAACAATCAGGTACCAAGGATTTGTGTTCTTAAAAAAGGGTCAAGTTCCTCAGGCATGAGTCCCTACCATCATCCCCCAAATAACGTTCCCATAAGGACTGGTGAGTAAATTGCTAAAGGGCCCTCTGCCACCCATCAGATGGGAAACTTTACGCGTTTGAATGAGGCCGAGGATTTCAATTACCCAGGATTACAAAGGAGGGCCTCGGACGCACCATATGGCCTGGGCCCAGTAGCCCTGTCGTTCCGCGTGATCAGAGGCTCTCGTGTGAGATATTAACATAATATCCCTTCCAAAAGCGATTACAGAGTTGCAGGCAGCAGAATGTCATTTGGTGGCTGTGGCCCGCTCTCATCAGCAGCGATGACTAAACAAGCTAATCAAATCAGCACAAATTTGCACACGGGCCTGGCAGCTGGGCCTCGAAATCGCCGTGGCGAAGGCATAATCCCGCCGCAGGATGACTTGACTAATGTGCGCCCGGTGGGCAGCCTGGCAAGTGTGTTGGCGAGGGTGGCTGCACCCACAGGCCACCACAGCATCTACCCTGGGAGGGACAGAGGCTGCCTCAGCAAACAGCAAAGCGGGAGGAGCAGGAAGGGCACGCACCTGTGTACCAGTCTCTCCAGGCCTGCAGTGTTACCGTGTGTGTGTAATGACAGACAAAGAGGGACAGAGGGACACTGGCTGTCACCTGCACTTTCCGTCACTGCCTGAGAACACGGACTCTGGAGGCCACCTCCATTCAAGTTTCAGTTTTGTCATTTGCTGTGTGTCTTTGAGCAAGATACTTAATGTCTCTGAGTTGAGTGTCCTCATTCAGAAAATGGGCATAGTGAATGTTCCAATCTCTTGAGGTTGTTGTGAGGATTAAATGAAATATTGTAAAGTTCATCCCATAATGTCTGACAGTGTTCAAGAAACAGCAGTTTATTATTATTATTATTGTTATTATATTGTACAACAAACTTCACCGTGGGCCTTCAAGGTGCTAGGCCCCAGACTCTGGGGATGGCAAGTGAAGGATGGTGCTGTCCCTGCCTTCGAGGAGTGTGTAAGGCAATGGGGGTGCAAACAGGTAACTACGAATGACAATATCCCAGATGAGTGCTGTGAGGAAAGGCGGGGAGGTGCTGAGTGCACAGAGCGGGGCACCCTGGCCTCGGGGACCCAGGAGATCATCCAAGAGGAGGTGACACTACAGCTGAGTTTGGGAGCACGAAGTGGGATTACGTAGGAGGGCAACAGCAGAAGCAGAACCGGAAGTCAGAAACGGGCTCCTGGCTGGGCTTCGGGAGTCCCCTGGGAGGCAGCGGTGCCTGGCTGGGCTAGACCAGCGGGCGATCTGCCCAAACGCTGGGCTTCTCAAGTCTGAGACAAGATCAGAAGGCACAGCCACGTCCAGCAGAGCTGGGATAAAGGGACACTCTACTGGACAGCTGCATCCACCCAATCTGGGCTCCCAGGCAGGAGAGAAGGAGGTGTGGAAGGTGCCTCGCTGCATGCCTCTGGCTAAGGCCCTTCCCAGCTGCAGCTCCATCCGCGGAGGAGGGGGGCGCCGGCTCAGTGCCCCCACCTTAGTCACCTCCTTTCTACTTCGCAGGCTGTCGAAGCCACAGAAGGCTACGTGATTCCTGACTTAATACCTGTCTCTGAAACTGCCCTCTTTTCAAAACTGAATTCACTAACTGAAACAAAAACTCTGTGACCCCACTATCACCAAGGAGTCAGTACCATTTGCCACAGAGAGAAGACAGCTGTGCAAATAAAATGAAAACAGAACAAGGTTACACACCTCTAGTTAGAGGCGACTGGTTCCTGAAGACTGGGTCTGGGCCTGGGGTGAGGGGGTCAGGAGGAGACCAGCAAATGTTCTGAGAGGTGATAAAGATATCCCAGCACCAAGGTGGGACTCTCCTCATGTAATCACAAGGATGGAAGGAAAGTTGCAAAGGGAATAAATCCTCGCTGCTTAATTCAATGTTATCTAGCATCGGGGTGCAGACCACCTCGCTGTTCCTGCGGAGCACAAGTACTCACCCCAGCTATGAGCCCCACACCGTAGGAAATGTTGGTCCCAGTGACCTCGAAAGCTGTTTCCAGCCATACAACTCTCCAGTGCCCTGAATTTATCAACTCTTTAGCACAGGTAGACATGACCAGACATGAACCACAGGCCGCTCCACCTGTCCTATCTGAGCTACTCCGGCCCAGTGGTGCAGACCGGGACGACCCGCCTGGGAGGGGCACTGCCCAGCCACGTGGCCCCTGGTGTGGCTCAGGGGACCGGACCGCCCTCCCCCAGAAGATGGCTGTGCCCAGAGTGCTCTCTTCAGACTGTGGGTCAGACACCTCTCAGGAAGGACCATCCTATCATCCTTCCAATGGCCCCAGCCTAGCAATACCTGCTTCCATGGCCTCCCTTAGCCCACCAGCCCAGCCCCACCCCCTACCTCCAACCCCAGCCCAGTGACTTCACCCCTGACCTCCAGAACAGAGGCAAAGCCCACGGAGGGCCGAGGCAGCCCCTGGTTTACCCTCGCGGCCGCCCTGAGCTGCCTCCTTCCGAACTCCCCAGCCACTTCCCTTTCTCAGAAAACCTTCCCTTTCTCTGCCACTTGCCTGCTGGAGCCCTGGCCACTCACTTCGCCTCTCTCAAACTCAGTGTCCTCATCTGTAGTTAAGACTGTAATATAAGTGACCCCACATGGTTGTTTTGAGAATCAAATGAAATCATACTGGCAAGTGACTTTGCACACGCAGCAAAATGCTGCTCACCCACCTGAACAAATGAATGCGTGAATCACTGCAAGAATGAATGAATGGACCTAGCCGACTTGCAGTGGACAGAGAGCCAGATGTAAAACCTAGGGACCGGGGTTCCAGCTGACAGGCCGCTTAACTCTGGGCAAGTCGCTTTGTCTCATGGGCCTCAGTTCCCCCATCGCCAAGCAAGTCATCTGCGGATTAGGGCAGAGGTTGTTTCCGACTTTCCAAGGTCAGCTCTGATGCAGGGTGGGAGCCCAGCAAGCGTGCTTCTGCAAGCCCCTGGTCTATCCGCAGCACAGCAGACACCCATAATTTCTCCAGCACCAGGCAGGGTAGCCAGAAGGGGGGTTAAATGAACGGACAGGAGAAAACAATCTCTGCCTTGCGGAAGAGTAGGCATAGCATCGAACGGTGCACGTAAAAAGACCCACCTGGCCACTTCCTAGATGTGTGACGATCTGAAGAAAGTATTGTGTTAGGAGCCTCCACTTTCCTCATCAGTAAAATGGGGTTAACTTTACCATTCTCTCTGGCAGTGTAGGAGAACTGAATGAGAGTGCTGATTCTTACTACTTGCTGGTTCTCGCTGCATACACATATCAAACTCTCAACAAGGCAAAACCCGTATTTCTTACGTTTTATTATTATATTATTATAATCATTAATTATTTTTAATTATTTAATTATTACTATCCTGTCACACATAGCCTTCACAAAGGGTCCAAAGGCAGAAAGAACCTCAAGTGCAGCCACAGGATTTGGGGGTGCTCTGTCCTTCAGCCCCTTCTCCCACCACAACTGGCATGGCCAAACCTGATGGGCCCCGAGGGAGAACAGAGGTGAGAGAGGAGGCAAGGCCTCAGGGTGGTGGTGGCCCTGGGCACCACCTGCTCCTTCTCAGCCCTGCCCTGGACGTCGGTGTGGAGACCCCCATCCCCTACCCACATCCCCTGTCCCCTCTGAGGCCCACATCACAATCTTAATGAGTAGAAATAGAGGTTGTGTAGACAGAAAAGTGTGTCTGCGAGCACACGGCACAGCGGTTACCAGCTAGACAAGAAAGGGGACCCCGAGTCTGAATCCGAGTGCCACCACCCACCAACTCTGTGACCTGTGCAGACGACCCCACCCCTCTGTGCCGCCTCAGTTTCCTTCTCTGTAAAATGAGGACAGTGTCATGAAGATGACATTACATCACGCAGGGATCCTGATTACCAGTGTCTGGCTGCACATTTGAATCTCCTGGGGCCTGGGGAGGTCTGAAAACTCCAGTGCAGGGCCATACCCCAGACCAACAGCTCCAGACTCACTGGGGAATGGCAACCCGGGGTGGGGGGTGTTATTTAAAGCTCCCCAGGGGCCTCCAGTGTGGAGCCAGGGTTGAGAACCAGGGGCCTAAATCAAAAAGCACAAGCTCCGGGGTCAGACAGGCTTGAGCTGAAGTCCCAGCTCTGTTACTTGTAAGTGTAGCCCTGCACAAGGTGTAGGACTTTCCATTTGCAAAAAAATGGGCAGTAATACTATATCCTCGCAAGAACGAGATGATACAGAGACTCCCTGAGATGGCAGGTAAAAAGCACAGGGCCCAGCACTTACCAAGTTCTCCATAAATGAGAGCTGGTTACCACACAAGTCCTTCCTTCTGACACATTTATATACACAATGAAACATTAGGTGAATGCAAAGTCAAATACAAACATTCAGGACCAGAACGTCTACTTACGTATTGCTTTTTTTTATTTGCTTATTGGGTGTTCGTTAAACCCCACCTTGTTTTAGGAAAAATGAAGACTGCCAGATCTATCTGCATGACAAATATTGTTGTTATTCAAAGTAGCACCTTTCATCAGCAAACAGGAATGCTTTACTGGCTTGGTTCTTCAGTGCTGTGTTTCTAGGAGGGTATCGCTGTGAGCCCCTTCCTGGGGCTCCCCGCAAATGAAGTCACACAGGGCAGACACCCTTTAACAGCTAGCTGCTCCTTCCCACATTCTCAGAAGGGCCCTCACGTGACCCCATGGGCTGTTGGCCTGGTCTTTGGAAGAAGCTGCTTTTGGACCCCTGTCAATCTGCCCAGGCTAGAGAGTGAACAGCAGCTCAAAATCCACAGAGGGAGGAAGGGAGGGAGGAAGGGAGGGAGGGAGGGAGGGAGGAAGGAAGGAAGGAAGGAAGGAAGGAATGTTCCAGAAAGGCCAGTGGGTGGAGAAGGACTCAGGAGAACTGGATTCCAGGCTCACCACTCATGAAGCTCACTGATAGTGTGGCTATGAGCTTCTCCTTCTGCCCCTCCCCCCACCAGCCTTAGCGTCCCACCCTATAAAATGGAGGTGGCCCGTGCTGCCTGCCTACTTCACCTACTTCGCCTGTGGTTTCGAGGCGAGAAGCTGTGCAAGGGCACGTACGTGTTTCCTGTGGCTGCTATAACCACCACAAACTGGGCGGCTTAAAATAATATTTATTCTCTCACTTTGAAATCAAGGTGTTCGCAGGGCCATGCTCTCTTGAAAGGTTCCAGGAGCGAACACTTGTTTCCTCTTCAAGCTTCTGGAGGCCACGGCATCCCTTGGCTCATGTCTGCACCACTCCAACCTCTACTCATAGCTATTGCCTCCTCTCTGGTCTTCTCTGGGTGTCCCTCATAGGAACACCTGTCATTGAATGAAGGGGCCACACAAATAATCCAGGACAATCTCATCTCAAAATCCTTAACTGAATTACATCTGCAAAGACACTTTTTCCTAAAACAGTTCATATTCATAGGTTCCAGGGATTAGGATGTGAGCATATCATCTGGGATGGGCCACCATTCAGCCCATTACAGATACCTGGTTAACCAGTTTGGAGTATTTTGAACTACGATCCATTGCTGGGGGATAATAGATTTCACAGTGCACACCAACCTGGTGGGTTTGTGATGGTGGCCTGGAGAATAAAAGCATGCCATCACTGAGCACCTACTGTGTGTCAGGCAACCCGCTGACTGCTTTTCACAGTCTCTCTCATTTCAGCCCCACAGGAAATAAGCCAAGCACTCTGGCCCCTCTTCCCCAGATGGGAAACCTGAGGCTCAGAGGGTTGAAGTACTTGGCCCAGGTCACTCACAGCATGGGCGGGCGGGGGGGGACTGGAATTGGGATTTCAACTCAGGCAGATTCTGAGTCTACCAATGATGACAATCTGCATCCGCTAAGCATGCAGGCCAGAAACGCTGGTTCCTCCTTCCCTATGGTCCTCATCAAGTTAGCATTGTTCTACTGATTTTAACTCCTGCAGAGTCCTCAAGTCTATGCCCACCTCTCCATCCCAGCATGATGCCCCAGTTCAGGCCTTCATCACCTTGCTCCTGGACTGCAGCCCAAGTATCCTTGACTGCTCTTTGGAGTTCTAGTATTTTCCCAGCTCCCTGCTCATTAAACCCACCCACCCCTCAATAGTTAATGTGAATTTTGGAAAACTGAAATTCCAGCCATATAATTTCCCTATTTATGACCCCTCAGGACCCATGGGTCTAAGTTCAAGCTCCTTAATTGTATGTACAGTACAGACCCCTGTCATCTGGCACCTTCTTTTCTGGCCTCACCTCATGCCCCTTCCTCAATCACACACCAAGCTCCACTAGCCCTGATCTGGCTGTAGCTCCCCACCTACAACATGTTGTTTGCACCTCAGGGCCTTTGCATATGCAAGTCTCCCTGCCTGGAACACTAACCCCTTCTTCTAGCCTCTTTTACTTTCCAGCCGGCATACTCTTTGAGGGCAGGGACTGTGTCTGTCTGTTCACTGTTTTATCCCTGGTCTCAGCATAAAGCCTGCCTCATAATAGGCACTTCTGAATAATAAATGGACAATTTGAAGAAGCCCTTGGGTTGAACTCAGTACCCCTCTTCTGGGTTCCACAAGCACCCCTCCTTGCAGCATTCTATTGAAATTCTCCATCTCCCCCACTAGCCTGTGAGCTCATCCAGGAGGCAGAGGCTCAATCTGAGGTTACAGATCCAGGACCCCAAGGTGCTCCATGACATGCTGGTTAGGTTTACCCCAAGTTTTCTTTCTTGTTTTCAAAAATGTTTTAAAATTTGCTAATATTTCAGTATCACGTGATTTCAAAAAAATTCAAATTCAAGCTTTTCTTGAAAAATATCATGATCTGGCCAGAGTGGCCTGAGTCCCTCCAGGACAAAGATGGGCCAGGGTTGAGGACCAGCTGCCCCTTCAGGCAGGACTCAGGCTCTCCAGTCCCCATAGGCCCAGCAGGCCCACTTCATGCATCTTTGTCACCTGCCTGGCCCCTTTGGCATTTGAATTTTCTGGTCTCGGGACGCATCATTTTCATCTGAGAAATTCTCCTCGCCCCTGTGTACTTATTAGGTCTCTGCTATGTGGCATGCCTTATCCGCAAGGCCAAATAAGCCAACACTTCAGTTAAATTAAACCTGCTTTTCTTAGCAGAGAGAGAAAAAAGATCACTCGCAAGAGTCAAAGTGCCAATGAGATTTTTAAAAGCACGGGTTGTCCAAAGTCAGCACAGGCCTCCTCATAACGAGGCCACAAGGCTGGGTCCTCAGGGCAGTCCTTCTCCAGTTTTAATGTGTGCAGGAAACCTCTGGGATGGTGGGGGGAAGGGGTCTGTTAAAATGCAGATTCAGATCAGAGGGTCCAGGCAGGGCCCAAGACTCTGCATTCTCACAGGGCCCCAGGGGAAGACAACGCTGCTGGTCCCTGCACACTGACATCCCCACAAGAGGCAAGAGAGACCCACAGCTCAGGTCCCACCACCCCCGCTGCCTACCTACCTGGAAAGAACATCTTCCAGGTCATTCAAGTGTTCTTGGGAAGACCACTTGCCAGGTGTCACCATGATAAAAGTAGGAAGCTCTTCCAGAATGCCTAACTATTTTGTTTGAGACCAGGAAAGGAAAACATGGCAAGCAAGGGACACACGGGGTGGGGGGTGGGGGTGGGATGGCAGGGATCAGAGGTCTGTGCCTTTGCAGCTGCCTTCCCCACTCCCCAAGGCTGACCCCCTTAAGTCCCCAAGTGGGTTAACTCAGACTGTGAGCCCATTTGGCATGCGGGATGCTCCCAGGGTGACCAAATATTGAGGCCAAGTCAACCTTAGGCTCAAACCCCACTTGCAAGTTCATTTTTTTTTTTTTTTGAACAGTCTTCACATTCAAGCTCCTGTTCCCAGAGTATTACTTTTCCTGTCGGCAGAAGGGAAGGCCTTTGCCCTAGCACGGGGATCTCAGAGGAAGCAGAAAGAAAACTGACACGCGCAGAGCTGGTCCCAGGGGCTTCTCACACTGAGCTTGTAAACAGGAAGTTGCAGGTACACTCTGCAGGACACCCTGGAGTTGGCTGGTTTGTTTTGCAGCCATTGGGCTCATTCAGATAAACTGCGGAGACGATTATCAGACAGTCCCTGAGCCCGTTCGCAGCCCACCCCCAGCGCCGGCCGGCAATGCTTGGTGATAACAAAGCTGCTGGGCAAAGATCTGCACCCAGGGAGGGGGCAGGCGGCTGGGTGGTGCCACAGGCTGCCGGGATGTGCCCTCTGATTACTCTCCCTCCCTTTCTCAAAAATCCGCTCGTGCCCCCCCCCCCCCCCCAAAAGGAAGCATTTCTAGGAGCCAACCCCTGGATGGTGGCTGCAGCTGGTGTAGCTTTTCAGCAGCCGGTGAGAGGAGAAAGGGGAGATTCTGGGGTGCCCACTCTTGGCTTTCATTATTGTCCCGTGTTTCCAAAGCGCCAGCTCCGGAGGGGGCTGGGATGAGAAGGGTTTGGGGATTTGTTCGGCCTAGGTATACATAAATAGCAGACAAACTGTCCTTTATCAGCTAGTTCCCAGGAAACAGGGAGAAAATTCTTCTCATGGCCAGATTATAAGAGAGGGGCCTCACCGTTCTGGGAGACAGCCCCCTCTTCTCCCCTCTCCCCTGCACAGGAACACTAAGTCACTGTTCCTGACACCCACCGGGAGGGACCCTGTGGCAGAGCAGGCGGGGAGGGCTGGGTGAGCTGGGCAGCTGCTGCCGGCCAGAGCACAGAAATGCTTTCCCAGGAAAGGGGAGGTTACATAGCCTGCTGCGTACACTGGAAATTATTAACCACAGGGTAAGTAGAATCAAAAAAAGTAGAAAACTGGTTGTTGGCTTTACCGGGAGTTGTAAGCATGCTAGGAAGAAGAATGACAAATATATTTGAAGTATCTTTTTTCCCTGAACCAGGAAGAGGCATTTCCAATAATTCTGTCAAGTAAAGCACTCCAGTGTTCTCTCCTGCTGGTATTTCAAGGCTGGTTTTGTTATTTCTTCATGCAGATGGCCTAGGAAACACTCAATATATTTTTCTTTTCTTTCTTCCCCCCTCCCTGCTTTTTTTTTTTTTTTTGCTTCAAAGAACTTGAGTCTCTCTCATTTGTTCATTTCTTGTTTTCTTTCTCCTTTTGATTTAGATAAGACAGTGACTTTAAAGGGCCTTTAAGACTATTTACATCACCGGAGAATTTGAGATTCTTTCTTCATGAAAATAGGTCCAACCTCCCGCAATCATTAACTAACACCATGGAGCATTGGCTGCACGCCTGGATCTGCGCCAGCGACTTACACCAGGGCTACTCTGAGGCTGACATGCGGCGGTTCTATTTGTAATCCTGTTTTTAATCAATGTTTTTTGTCTGTTATTGAGCTGTATGAGTTCTTCGTGTATTTTGGATATTAACCCCTTATTAGATAGATGGTTTGCAGATATTTTCTCCCATCCTGCTTCTTCATTTTGTTGATTGTTTCTTCGGCTGTGCAGAAGCTTTTTAGTTTCACAGTCCCACTTGTTGATGTTTGGTGGTCTGGCAATCTGGTCTCTGGGTATTTATCCAAAGGAGGTAAAAACAGGATCTCAAAAAGATACCTGCACCCCCATGTTCATTGCAGCATTATTCACAATGGCCAAGATATGGAAACAACCTGAGTGTCCATCAACAAATGAATGGATAAAGATGTGAGATATCACACACACACACACACACACACACACACACACACTGGAATACTACTCAGCCATGAGAAAGAAAGAAATCCTGCCATTTGTGACATGCACGAACCCTGAGGGTATTCATAATGCTAAGTGAGATCAGTTTGAGAGAAACACAAATACCGTATGATATCCCTTATATGTGAAATCTAGACAAGCTGAACTCATAGAAACAGAGTAGAATGGTGGTAACCAGGGACTGGGGATGGGGGGACCTGGGAGATGCTGGTCAAAGGGCCCAAACTTGCAGTTAGCAGATAAGTAAGTTCTGGAGAGCTAATGTACAATATTGTGATTAGAGTCAATGCTACTTTATTATATGCTTTAAAGTCACTAAGAAACTAGATCTTCAATGTCCTTGCTCCAAAAAAGAAATGATAATTATGTGAGTGATGTGATGTGATGTGATGGAGGTGTTAGCTAAACACTACGGGGGTAATCATATTGTAATAAATACCATAAATGTACCAAATCAATATGTGGTACACTTTAAACTTACACAATGTTATATTATATCAATTCTATCTCAATTAAAAAAAGAAGACTGATGTGTGAACAAACCACCTGGACAGCCTGTCGAAACAGAGCCCGACTCAGTAGCTCTGGGGCCCTGGGAGTCTGCATTCCTAACTGCTCTGGCCCACACACTGAGTAGCAAAGCCTTTACCCCCAATTCCATCTAATCCTCATGTCAGGTTGGCAGAACTGGTTGTAGTAAAAGAACCTAAGGGTTTCTCCCTAGAAAAGGGAGGAAGACAGGCTTTACGCAATCTTCAGTTTGGGAGCAGGAAGTGCTGATATGGAAAGGTGAGCAGATGTAGGTAAGATACCATGGGCAGGGACATGGCCAGGTTTGAGACATCCCCCCTGAGCTGTGAAACATGGGGGCTTCAGACTTTTGAGGCAGAAAGACAGTGCATGACAAGTGCACTTTGAAAACCACTGATATATTGTGGCTTTAAAAACAGACTATCCTGTAACAAAGAGGTTTGGAGAGATGTCTGGGGTCCTCAAACTTGGACTTGGATCAGGTCAGATATGCTATGGCTCCATTAAAGGTAGGCTGAGTCTTACTGACTTTAACACCTGCTAGCATTTTGAGGCTTGACTTAGTGATAATACTGTAACTTCTGGATTATTATTATTTTTTTTACCACATGTGGCATTACTGAATCTACCCTGGTTGGTGTTGAGAGAAGCTGTGCCCTGGCTTGCTGGGTCTGGTCACCTGGAGACAGGATGCTCTCCGACTAACACTGCCAAATCCATGGTGAAATCTAACTCTTCATGAGAATTTAGATCTACTTTATCACAAAGTGCTTTTCACGCTTCATCTGCTTAGCAAGTATCTAGTTATCAGTGATTCACCTCTTGCTAGAAGGGCATCAGATGCCATTCAGTATAAAAACCCTGACAAAAAAGAAAGACGCATGTCCATGGCTGGAACAAAATGATGAAATCCACCAGAATTGCATTTAGGGAAGGCTAGAGGAGTCGGGACAAATGTTTGCGGGACCGTGGGTGTTGGGTGTAGCTGACCAGGGCTGCTATTACAGAATTCCAGGGGCCATCTCCTGGAGCACTACTCCAGAATACACCATGAGTACTGCCCCCTGGGGTTGTGCTCTATAAAGGTACTGAGGAGATCCCCCGAATGGGGAATATTTTGTGACAAATGTGGTCCCTAAACGACCTCCTGGCAAAGGTGGGTTTCCTGGAGGCGCTTTGTTTATGGAACCCCAAGAATTTATAGATTCTGATACGGTGAAGGGAGTGATAGTCCTTTGCATGCTGAAGAGAGACAGGGCAGAGAGGGGAAACTAACTAGTGGTTAAAATCTTCAAGGTTTTGCTGTGAACTATTATGGGATGAGACTCTGCCCCCTGATTACACAAATCATCAGTAAAATCTATGCAAATGGATTTTTATGTGTGTGAGTAGCAGCAAGAGGGCCGGATTCGGAGTCCAGGCTGAGCCTGTCAGCACATATGAAAAAGGAATCATCAGACATGTAGTTTACATCAGTGACAGCACTTATTCATTCACTGAGCACCTACAGCATATACACAGTGAGGCAGGAACAGGGAACACATGTATTCTAAACAGACATGTCTGAATTTTTTGTGTATAGTAAAATATACATCACAATATTTACCATCTTCCCCATTCCTAAGTGTACAGTTTAGTGCATCAAGCACTAAAGTTTATACTGTTGTGCAACCACCATCCATCTCTAGAACTCTTTCATCTTGTAAAACTGAAACTCGGTCCCCATTAAACATAGCTCCCTATTCCCCTTCCTTCAGCCCCTGGAAACCACATTCTACTTTGTCTCTATGAGCCTGCCTATTCCACATAACTCATATGTACTGAATGGCTGAGTGAATGAACTGGTATGCATTTGCAAGGTATGCTTTCTAGACATACAAAGATATATGTATGTGTATATACCAAATGTAGATGTATTTACACACACACACTATTCATACCTCTATGTCTGTATCCGTATCTTTATTTATATTTATCTATAAAACCCAAAGCAGGACATACTAATTTGTAAAGGGATACAGACCAAGATTTTCTTCCTGGCTCTGTATCCACAGAGGAACCCTAGTGGCAAAGCAATACTGTGTCTGAAGAAACAGAGGCCTAAGCTCACACAGCTACCCAGGTCCATCAGAGGCCAATTTCCTAACTGTACTACTTTTTAAAAATCTCAGCATAAACTATGAGGAAGGGGAAAATAAGAGCCAGAGAATATTAGAGTTAGAAAGCTCTTCAAGATTTTCTAGCCCAGAGTCAACAAAAAAGTATCCTACCACTCTCCCTTCCTTTACCCTTGGCAGCTATCACTAAATCCCAGTTGTCCAAGGGAAACATGCCGTCCCACTCCCTCTGACAATGATGAATACAAAATTGCATGTGATACAATTCTGACCACAGTCCTGCTGCAGGACTCTGGGGAAAGTTTGCTCACTCTTAAAATGAGAAACATAGAAAAAGCCAGTCTTTTTTTGCCTCTGGCAAAAGTTGTTGCATCTAGTGTGATGACTGGGCTGTGGCAGCCACCTTGGCACTGTGAGGGAAGAGGCCTGGGGCAGGACTGACAGGCTAGGATGCCAGAGTCGTGGAACAGAAGGAAGCCAGATGCATGGTAACATGGAGAACCGTGGAGTTAACCAGCCCTGGAGATATCCTCCCTGGATCATAGATCTTCCTTAGTGTTTAAGCCATTTTGAGTTGGGATTTCTGTTACCTGCTACCCAAAGCATTGTAACTGGTATATGAGATTAGTTCCCATTTCCTCGTAGAGATTAAAACAGGTGTAGTCAAAGCTCTAGGCCTTTCCCAACTCCCAGACATGGCACTCCCACTCTCCCAGTTGCGTAAAGACAGTGCAGACCCTTACGTATAAGGGCAGCTGGGGGGCTCCACCAATACTAAAATGTGTTCCTGGTGCCTGAAACACCACTCCTAGGGAGGCATTGTTCTCTTTAGATATGCAAATGGTCCTGGGATGGAATAAATCCCCGAAGTGTGAAAGAACTAATCATATCTATTTCTTCTTCCAAGAAACTTAGGCAGTGTATTCTTACCAGAGAAGCAGATGCCAAGACAGAAACGAATGTACAAGGGTTGTATTAAGGGAAATGCCAAGGCTTGGAGAGCAGTCAGACCATGATGGAATGGAATTCTGAGTGAAGGAGAGGAGGGAAAACTGGGTAGGAAGGTCCTGGGCTGCTGTGCCATCTCAAAGGTTTGGTAGGGCCATCCGTGTGCCAAAGTCACCTGTCAGAGGAGTTCTGTGTGGACAGGTCTGCCTTAGTATCCCAGACTCACTCAGTCATGGGGTAGGGGACAACACCTCTGCACAGAGGCAGCTGGGGCCCTCGATCCCTCGGGCACCCTGAAAGCAAAGGACTATCCGGGCATTGGATGGCTTTCACAGGCAAACTGGAAAAACTGGGCTCCTGGGGTGGGGGAGAGGGAGATATGGGGGTCCAGCAGGGGGATCAAAGTTTGCGTGGTGGTCACGTGCCCTGCTCCACCCAGGCACTCAGTCCCCTCTTTCAGGGTAGCCAACTCCGCCCACCCAAGCTTCCCGTGGGTACCTGGTTGTTGCCACTGATGGGGGAACTCCAGGGCATGATGTGGCGTGGGACAGGGTGGCACAAGAGAGAGCTGGGCTCACAACTTCCAGAAGCCATAGCAACTGGATATTAGCGTCCCTCCAGATTTTTTTAAAAAAATTTTATTTAGGGGCACCTGGGTGGCTCAGTCGGTTCAGCATCTGCCTTAGGCTCAGGTCATGATCCCGGAGTCCTGGGATCAAGCCCGGCACCAGGCTCCCTGCTCAGTGGGGAGTCTGCTTCTGTTTCTCCTTCTCCCTATGCCTGCCGCTCCCCCTGCTTGTGCTCTCTCTCTCGGTCAAATAAATAAAATCTTAAAAAGAAGATTTTATTTATTTGACAGAGAAAGCGAGAGCTTAAAAGGAGGAAGGGTGTGGCAGAGGGAGGGAGAAGCAGACTCCTCCCTGAGCAGGGAGCCAGATGCGGGGCTCGATCCCAGGACCCTGAGATCATGACCTGAGCTGAAGGCAGATGCTGAACCAACTGAGCCACCCAGGCGCCCCAGTCCCTCCAGATCTGAGGCAATTTCACCCAGTTCTCACAGGCCGGGAGAACCCCAGCTGATCTCTGAGTTACCCTATTTGAAGGCTGTAAGCCCAGCTGCTGCATCCGAGGTACAAAACACAGTGGCGTAAAGGAGAGAGCAGTCGACTCGTCTGTGCATCTGAGGGCAGGTGCAAGGCCGGGGCTAGGGCCCGGGCGCCCAGCTCTCTCTCGGCTCTGCCCTCCCTAGAGCACCACACATCATCTTGTCATCAGAACCGTACTGATGGAATCGCACCTTGGCTGCGCACATACATGCCAGGCACTGTTCTAAATACTTTGTAGACAGTAATCCTTCAACCTATCTCCCTATGGGGTACATAATATTATCTCAATTTTACAGAAACCAAAGCCAAAGAGGTTTAATCACCAGCTCCGCAATCAGTGCTCTCGATGGCCATGCCTGTCGGCAAGATGGAAGCAGGGAGGGCGGGAGGAGCGCAGGCCGGCCCACCCCTCCCCACCCGTTAAGGTCAGGAGCCGTTTGTCAGATGGCCACCCTTGGTCACAAGGAACGCTGAGAAATAGTCTTTAGCTGGCGGGTGCAATGTATCCAGCACAATTTCTACTCCTCTGCCTGGAATGGCTCCCCCGAACTTTGTGCCCTGATTTATGCCATCATTACCACCATATAAGACTCGGTTCCCCTTCACTGGGAAGACCCACCCAGCCTACCCTGGATGGGTCAAATGCCCCACCTCCAGGCTCTCCTAAGCTTCTGGGATTCCTTCTATTTCAACCCTTTTCATTTGTTATCATAAGATCTCGCCTGGGCCCAACAGGCCTACAGATGTGGTGTGCTTGGCCTTCGTATTATTTTTTAAACTCAGGGGGAAAAAAAGAATCACACAAAATTCCAAATACATATCTTTCCTTTAAAAATCACGAGGCATAGCAATACTGGGCAGTTATCCCTGCGTAGTAACAATTTTCGGGGCTGAGTCGCTCCCCAGTGCTTGTACAGAGGACATGGTTATGCTTTTCATGCAGACCCCACCCTTCCCTACTGTTTTACACCCTGTCTGCCTCATTCATGTATGCTGTTTGCCTGACCCCTGTAGGGAGCAGTGATTGCAACCCTCCCCATGGGTTCCCTGGGGCCAGGTGTGCTCGTTGGGGTGTACCTGGCGCGTGGCACGCTGCACGTGCTCCAATATGTCTGCGGAGCGTGTGAACAGATGCACTGAAATATTCAGGATTAAATTGCATTGCAGCCCAGGCTTCCATTCCACCCACACCCTTCCCAACCCTCACCCCAAAGAATCTATATTTAATTGTCTTTGCAGAATCGGAGCCTGCAAGCCACTTCACGCTGGAGATTTAAACATCAGAAATGCGGCAGCTTGGCGACCCGCGTGCTGCAGCCTATTAATAGCCGGGCTGCCTCTCCCCGGTGCTTCCTGGGCAGCTGCATTGTTCTTGGTGGCAGAGACGCAGAGGCAGCCTTCTAAGTGAGGTCTCTGCCTCGCCCCAACCCTCCCTGGTGCCCTTCCTCACCTCGCTTTCTCTGCCTCACCTCGCTTGTCTCTAACCTGCAGGATGGTGGTTATTTATTTGTTTTTTGTCGGCACTAATCGGAGCACTGGCGGGGGGAAATAAGAGGCCTGGCCCCCAAGAAAGTGCTTTATCGGGGCCTCCAGGGACAATCCCGGGCTGCTTGCAGCGCCAGAGGTCACTGTCACCTTGGCCTTGAGGTGCCCTGTTTACAGAAGTGAAATGAAGAGATCAGTCCGGTGTCAGGGAGATGCTAATGGCAAAGAGCCGGGTGCAGGATTGGCTGGGCTGGGCCATTTCTTCCTTCCCAATTCCGCAGCACAAAGGCCCCAGTGACTTCGCAACTCCGATAAGAGGGCAATAGGCAAATGTCAGGTCCCTGATGGAATGCTCCTCTTGGCCTGGCTGCGGGGCCTTCGAGGCTGCCTCTCCGCCTTTCCACATCCCTCCCCCCATCCATTCAACTGGAAGAAGGGTATCTGTTTGAAACACTGGCCCGTCCTTTCCCTATCTCTGGCAGGAAAGAAAGCCTTGTCCCTCGGGTCCCAAGGTCTAGAAGCACAATGAGAACCGGCATCATTATCCTCCAGCCGTAGATGGGAAAAACGGGGTGTGGACCATGGCTCGTCACTTAGGAGGATGGATGGGGCTGGATTCTGGAGCAGAAAAAGAAACAGAGGAGCCCTGTTTCTCCCTGCGTGATAGTAGCTCAGCTGTGCAGCCTCTGCACGCTGGGCCTCATTAACGAGTCACTACCTGAAACAGGACCCCAGCCTCATAAGGCCCAAGATGAAATGGGCCTATTAGGTCTGTCTCCCAGGAGAGCAGCTGCTTTTCGAATTCCTTCTATTGCTTTTCCAGTGCGGGGACTGACATCGGAGATGAGGTTCCCCCCCGGCTCCCGGAGTCGGGCGCTACCTCTGATAGAGCCGGCAGTGTTTCGGCCCCATGGTCTTCAGGCTGCCTCCCTTCAGCTGGCTCTCTTTTGAGCTCTTCAGCGAGAAGCTAAAGAGTTACTTTGGCTTGATTTGTCTTCCAAGTTTTTCTGCAAACTCTCCCGTTCCTCAATCAGTCCACCTGCTTGGATGCTTCAGGCTTTTTCCTCCACCCTTGCCCTGCCAGGAGCCTTGCCCGGCTACTCTCAGAAGCTAGGCAACTCTCTCACCCGCTGACATCATTTCCGGGTAAAACAGCAAGAACATGATGATCTCTTACACATTTCCAGAATGAAGTTTAAATTATCCCCACCCTCGAAAGCCAACTGGGAAAGGGGCAGTGTTGAAAACGTGGTTTCATTTTTCCTACCACCAGGGTGCTCACTGAAAGAAAAGCCTCCCTGGTTCCTTCCGAGCCCCAAAGCCGAACTTTGGTATCCATCGGCCACGCCAAGATCCTTTCTTTCCCGCAGGTCACTGACTCGGTGATCGTTTGGCGACCCAGCTGGTAGGACTGTGCAGAGCAGGGGTGCAGAGCCCTGGAGAGAGGGCGGCACCGGGACAGTGGTCACTGTGGTCTCACTTCTCATATTGCAGGGGCAATGGGGGGGGCATCCGGCTGTGGTCAGCACGGTGTGGTCTGTGGAGAAAATCACCCACATAAAGCTCGGGGAAAAACACTACCAAACGGAGTGGTCGCAAATTGCTTTCCCTTCTTCAAGAAATCAAGTGATGTATGGAAAAACTGGCCCTGTGTATGTTTGGGTTTTCTGAGGATGGAGGGCTCCGCAGGACCACAGGGGCTGGGGACTCATTGGGCGTAAGTGTGAGGACTCCACACTCATCCCTAGATGCTGGCTACTTTCCATTTGTGCCTTCGAGCCCCACCCCCAGACGGATTTCCAGCCCTGGAAGGTTGATCTCTCAGGACTGCATCAGCCAGTCTCTCTCGACCTCTGGCTTCTGGCTGAGTTTGCCCAATGGGAGGCTTTGAAAAGAAACCGGGAGGGAGGAGGAGGAGAGTTTGGGGTGTTTCTCCCCTGTTCCCACCTTCCTAAAGCACATGTCTCCAGCAGTTGTGTGTCCCTTCACACCTGGGGATGGTAATGCTTTCCACTACTGTTAGTTGTATCAGTTATCTATGGCTGTGTAACACATCATCCCAAACTTAGTGATTTGAAACAGTCCTCATTTACTTGCAGATAATTCTACAGTTTGAGCTCGACTTGCCTAGGTGGTCCTTCTGCTCGTCAGATGATGGCAGCTCTGTGAGTGACTCCCTAAAGTACAAAGAATTTAAGAAGTCTGAATGCTATACAACATCACACACAATAAAATGGGCATGATTTGCTCCTTTTTGTGTGGTGTAATTGATAACCATTTTGGAATGCTATGAATATGTAGGGCATAAGCACGTAGCATGTGTTACATGGATCCCTGTTTGTGTTGATTTCCATAGACAGCTAGGCATCAGGCCTGTGGCCTGGAACGCATCCCTGAAAATCAGACATGGAGTATATTATGTTGCCTTGCTCACGGTTCTAGAACGCATACCGCCACAGGTGCCCCAAGGGGCCTTTTTGGCATTCCAGTGGGGGTTTGCTTTGACTATATGGTATACTCAAGTCCTTCTCACTGGCCTGTTATTGCAGGGCTGCTGGTGTTCATGAAAGACCTGTGCACACAGGTGAGTTACTGGGGCCCAGTGTAAAACATACTCCAGAGAGCACTCAGCCTCCATCCAGCTTTCTACTGGATTGAGGCTTTCAACATCCAGAATAAACAAAAACCCCAGAAACATCTTCTTGAAGAAGGGTAGCATATTTGTTTTGTGGAAGGTGCCTTTTGTCACTGGAAGACAAACCCGTTCCACTCTCCCACGGGGAGCGCGACAGAAGCTTTCAGACCTGCAGCCCTGCTTCCTGCCATGTGCCCCTCCAATCCATTCTCCATCCAGAAGGCAGAGTGATGCTCTTAAAACACGAATCAGATCGTCCGTCTCTCCCCTGCCGCCAAAACTACCACAAAATATTCAGCATCCCTCCCAACCTCCTTCCTATCATTGTGCCCACCTCTGACGTCATCTCCAGCCATTTCATCATGGCTCACCAGTCTCTGGCCACACCTGCTTTCTCACTGCCTCACAGATGTGACAAGATCACTCCCTGCTCAGGTAAGTTGTACTTGCTGTTCCCGCTACCTAGGATGCTGTTCCCCGCAGATGTCTGCATGGCTGGCCCCTTCTCATCAGGTCTCACCTTGAATGTCACCTCCATAGAGAAGCCCTCCAGTCTTGCTCTTTCGCATCGCTTAGTTTCAGCCTGATCACAGCGCTTATCACTAGCCAGTACCTTTCTGGCTATTTGGTTGTGTACTTTCCTTCCCCCGTGAGAGGATAAGCTCCATGAGAGCAGCAGTACTGTCTGGGGTCACAGACATGACCCACCAATTCCGGGTCAGACTTCCAGCCGCAGCACCAGCCTACTTCTTGAACAAGCGTGGGCATTTTCTCAGCAGCTTTGGACATCAGATCTCATTCCTAAACCCCGTGACTCAGCCAGCAGCAAGAGAGAAGGCTGGGTTGGGGACACAAGGGTACCCTCAGTCTTCAGAGATTACAGCAGCCCTCTAAGGAATGGAGCTACAGAGGAAGGCTGAGGATCAAGCCCGGGGGCTGACCCACTCAGTGGAAGCTGACCCTCTCCTGGACCGTGCCAACTCTCCGCATTTCACAAACTAGACAATCTCCCAGCCCTTTGAATGCCAGTGTCGCCTAGCTACAGAATTACCACGCAGATAGGGCGCAGGGGATGAAATTAGATTTCCCTTTGCAGAACAAAGACAAACACACTCCTCTAGCCCATCCTGGGAGAGCTGCATCGGGAGAGCCTGCTTCCGGGCCAGGCATTCAAAACCCATGGGCTGTCTTGCTTGCTTCAGCAGTTCCTGGCAAAGGGCAACAGAGTTCTCCAGCTTTGAAATCTAATTGCCTGCCATGGCTGTGAATCCCATCTCCAAAGGAAAAAAAAAAATGTTTTTTTAGATGGTAGTAGAGGGTGGGAAGGGGTACAGTTCTCATGGAACTGGCCAAGATGAGTCCATTTAAGCTTTGGCATTATACCTTTTGGGGAGGCCAATTTTTAAAAAATTAGTCCGAGAAGCTCCTGTTTAAAAGAGAAAGATCCATAAATGCAGCTTCTGTCAGTAATGAGAAAATGGAAATCACAAGCAAGACCAGAAAACTCATTCCACCAGAATCTTAATGATCTCCAGAATAATTGTGCTGGTCTCTCAAATCAAGGAGTGGACAGTGACAGCTCTGGATTTTCATATGAGGGTCAGATGGGTTCATGTTTTTTTAATTGGGCTCATTTCTAAACCATGTGCTTGTCATGATGCCTTAATCCCTTCCCTGTCCCCCAGCAAAACTGCTTTCTCTCTCCTTGTCTCCCTCAAACAAATGCAGCTTCTCAAAGGGGGAAATGAGCTTCCCTCTCTCCCAAACAGATTTCTTATCATATGACTGCTCTGCTGTGGGTGAACTTGCATTTCTCTTGCATAAGAGAGCAATTTCCTGAAGGAAAAAAAGGGGGGGTGGAAATCAAACTGCTTGCTGCTCCTTGTTTTCCATATAAACGTCTTTAGCCTCAGCTCCCAAAGATAATGGGAAAGAAGAGTCTTGATTTCAGGAAGATAAGTACCGGTCTTTCAGATAGAAGTGGGATGTTTTCCTGCATTTGTTTTCTTCAGTGGGACTCGGGAGAAGGGACAAATTCGTGGACAATTTTAAGGGTTCTCCAAGCAACAGGACACCTTCTGGTAAAATCTCGTAACAGGTGAAAGTTTAACAATGATTAACAAATTAGAAAATTCACCATATGGCTGAATATAAATTACAGCCTTCCTTTAGAATGCTTAAAACAAGGGATGAGATCTTAAAAGTAATAAAAATAATAATGAGCCCCGGGAATTAAAAAAGAAGTAAGTATAATCTCTCAAGTGCCCTCAGAGGTGTGAAAGGCGACAGCAGCCATCAGTTAAATAAACAGTGTCAGGTCTGTCTTGGCCATTTCACTTCCCTTCTTGGTTCTGGCTACCAGCTTCGTGCCACCCAGAGAGGGCAGTGAGGCTCAGCTCTGTCAGCAGGGGTGGGGCGGGGCTCACAGAAACCGGAAAGAGTGGGGGAAGGAGAAAGGGAAGGAGGAGACTACCATTCTACATTCATTCATTGATTTGATCAATGCTTGTCACACCCCACTATGTTCCAGCTCACACTGGGTGCAAAGGAGACAATGGCAAACAAAGCAAGACGCCACTCCAGATCTCTTGGAGCTCATAGAGAACCACATGAACACACAAATAAATGCAAGCTTGTCCCTTTGTTGACTAGCACCAGGAGTACATGGGTACAGGCTTCTGTGTGCGGGAATAACCAAGAGATAAGACCAGTGTGGTGGGTCAAGACGTCGACCCTGGGTCATGGGGGAGGTTGGGGTGAACGTTCATGATGTTCGAGTGCCTTTCATAGGCCAGGTCCCAGCTAAGTGTTTTTATAGGTTTCATCTTATTCATTCCTCACACCAGCCCAGGGGGCAGCTGCTGTCAGAATCCTGGTACAGACGAGTATCCTCAGGCTTAAAGAGGCAGTGTTGGCCCAAGGCCACAGAGCTTCTTACACGGAAGAGCCCAGACCCAAAGCCAGGCGGACCTGGCTCCAAGACGCCGAGCAACATCGCACACAGAGTCTTCTCAGACGTGGTGGAGACAGGCGAGGCTGGCCTTCCCCTCCGCCTCCCTCAGGCCAGTGTGCACGGCGCACACCATCTCTCTCTCAGGCACACTCACAGGCTGTCCATATACACTCACACACACTCCCTCCTTTGTCTATATATTCGCACGCACACACGCACGCACACACACACATCCTGTCCTCCTGTTCCCAGAAGCCAAGGTGGCCAACTCTCAGCTTCACCCCCTCCCCTCCTCCCCAGTTGAAATGTTCCTTCAGGTCCTGTGTGTGACTGAGGCTAGGGGTGAAGTGAGGCGCTAAGCTCCCGTGAGGGTCGCAGCTGAGCGGCACAGAGAAGGGGGCAGTTGACCCGGACCTCAGAGCACGAACAGGTGTTTGGCCCAGAAAGCAGAAAGAAATCGCTTTCCAGGCAGAGAAAGCTGTATGTGGAAAAGCACAGCAGTGTGAGAAGCAGGGCACATTTGGGAAAAGCGGGTGACGTCTCTGGGCTGGCCCAGATGTCCCCTGCTCTCCACGGCACCCCTCCCCCCAGCCTCGTCTCCTCCAGGATTCCCCATCCCAGCCGAGGCACTGCCAGCTCCCCAGGTGCACGAGCCACAAATACAGGCAGCACCCTGGCACCTGCCCACTCACTCGTCCAAACTGTCACCAAAGCCTCCTAAATATAGCCCGAATCTGCCCACTTCTCCGCCCCATCTTTGCCGCCGTCACCCTCCTTCCAGCACCCACCATCTCCTCCTGGACTACTGTCACAGCCTCCTGACAGTTCCCCCGCACCCACAGGGGTGCACCCACCACCCACCACCCTATTCTCCCGAGCAGCCTGTGTGACCTTCATTTCTGTGCATCGGACTCCCTGCTCTTCAGGACTCAGCTCAAACACTCTCGCCTGACAAAGACGCCCACCCCCGGACTAAGTCAGATGCCCTGTCTAGTGCTTCATGCCACACTGTTCTTTCCCTCCCTGATGCTCTGCAAAGTTGGCACCGCCACACAGCTGTGACTACTTGATCCGACACCTGGAGCTACAGGAGGGTAGGTCCTGTCACCATCACCACCGCCCCCCCCCAGTCCCCGTGTGTAGTGGGCCTGTAGTAGATTTTTGCAGAATGGGTGGGGAGAGGCTACAGTGCTCAGAGGCGGGGCAGAGATGGGGCATGTGAGCGAGCGGGAGGGACAGATCCTGGGACAGTCTCAGTCACCACGCAGAGGGATGCAAGGGATGGCATTGGCAGTCCCCCGGGCAAAGGCAGGGTGCCATGGCTCGCTTCTTCCCCGGTGCGGGCGGGCTTTGGAAAGTGGCCGGCTGGCTGTGGGCTCACCGCAGGGCCCCTCCCTTCACTGGCAGGTTTGAGCTGCTGATGAAAGAAGCAGGCTGAGGGAAGGTCACTCGTTTGGGAGATGCTGACGCCTACCACCAAAAGCCTGCCATGCACTGGGTGGCACTTCTGTCTCTCGCACATGCTTTGCTGCCCAAAGCTGCCAGGGCTCAGTGGGGCCCCAGAAGCTGGCACGGTGGGCCCGCACCTTCCTCGGGCTCCAGAAATCCGGGCCAGGCAGCTAGGGAAGACATCGGGGGAGGGGGCTCCTTCTTGATGGAGGAAGTCAGAGGAGAGTAAATAGAGCTGTGCAATGCTCGTAGCATTTCAGCTGCTGCCTGAGAGGCAAAGGGACAGGTGTTCTTACTCATGATGACTCCAGGCCACCGGGCCAACCAGAGACCTCTGGAAGTTCTGGCAGTGCAGCCAAAAAGGGGGGATTCTCAGACCATGGCCCAGCCAGAAACATACCAAGAAAAACATCTGTCCACTCCTTCATTCATTCAGCAAACACTCCCGGCATTCCCTCCACATCCAGGCCTAGTGCTGGTCCTGTCCTGATGGGACTTCGAGCTGGTGCAGGACATAAAGGCAAAGTGGTAGCAGAGCGTGAGCCCTAGGTGTGTTTTATTTGATCTTAAAAGAAAATGGCTTCCAACATAGAGAGTCAGGCAATTTTACATCAAAGTCTAGGTTTCTGGCTTCTTCTTGAAAAACAAGAAGATTCCATTATTACTTGGCATCAATTGCCTTGAGTGGGCACTGCCGCCCTCTTTGGATAGACATGAACTCTGCCACTCATCACAGTAGCCATCACTCCCTGCAGACTGACCCTCATTTCATTTAGCTCCCTGGTCCCTGTAGCCTTCTGCAGCATCTGAGAAGGACAGACCATCGTCAAATGACTCTCCAACGGGGCGATCCTGTCTGTGATGGGGAGGGCAGAAGAAAAGCACAGAGAGCTCTGCAACCAGAAGAGGGTTCCTGACGTCCTGGGCTGATGGGGTCGGGCTCCCTCCCTCCACAGAACACAGGGGAGCCTCCTGTTGGCCCTGGTTTATCTGGGTCACCCAACCCTGTCCTCTGAGGCAGAGAAACTTCTAACTCTGTGATGTTCTAGAACCCAAGCCAGCTAGGTGGGGAATGAGTTGCAAGGGCCCCTTTCCCATGGTTCCAGCAAAAGTCTTTCAATGGACCTTCAGCAGGCTGACCCGGGCCATGTTCTCAACCCAGAATCATTCACTGTGGCCAAGGAGAAATGTTGGCCCAGCCCAGACCACATGGGATGAGACTAGAGAAGACATCTTTCCCCAAAGGAACAAGGTTCTGGTAGAACAGGACTTGGACGCTGGCCAAGCACGCACAGCAGATGTGAGTCGGTGTGTACATCTTTAGGCACACATCTCTATAATTACCTACCCCACTCGGCCAGCACCCATGCTCCTCACCTTTGCAGGCCCTCCAGGGCGTGCCATTCTGTCTTACACAAAAGCTTATGGAATTAAACTATAGTGATTGACATGATCTCAGCTGGAAAGACCCTAACATGTCTGTTCATTTTCTATCTCTAAAAGCTCCCTGAGAGCAAGTCTGGCTTCTCTTTCTTTGGTGTCATCCATGGTCTACCATAGCGCTAGGCACTTGGGTGCCCAATAACTATTTCTAGACATCTTAGAGGACATCATGGAAAGAATTACAGACTTCCCAGATGGAGCTGGGTTTAAATTGAGGTTCCTTCCATCTCTCAGTAGCTGTGCCTTGGTCAAGGTATTGGTCAAGGTTTTGGTCAGGGTTCAAGTGGGGAGAAGGCCACTTAGGGAGCATGGAATCAGGGCTTTATTTTCAGAGTTTGACCTTATACAGTGTGGGTGAAGGAAGGTCTGGATGGGGCCGTGGGAGAATCGGAGCGCTCATTGGCCAGTTGAAGCTGAGTGGGACTAGGAAGGGGAGCTGTTGCCTCCACGCGTCTGCTGCAAGAGTCTGGGGGGAGAAGAGTTGGAAACGGAGCCCAAAAGAGCAAAGGCCCATGGGTGCCACTGGTACCCCCTTATCTCACTGCCCCCACATCCATCGAGGTCACATACCTCAGAGAGTGTGGCCACTGCTCACCTCCACCTCCAAATTTTTGTGCACATGCCTCCTTTGGCCAGCTCACACCCAGAACCATGCAGGGAAGGGCATTCTGGACAACACAGTTTCAACCTGACCACGTCAACACAGTACAAACCACCACAGTCAGGTATTGGACCCCTCCGAGCAACCGTTTCTTCGTCAGTGAAATGGGGCCCCAACAGGCACACAATGATTTATTATAATTCTCATTTATATAACAATTATTATTTATTGTTATTTACTAACCGTTGCAAGAATTTTTGTTGCTTATGGAACCTTTGACCCTTTCCTCTTACATGGCAGTGCCTTCAAGAATTTCCATCCCTAGTAAGCCAGACAGAGAAAGACAAATACTGTATGATCTCGCTTATAAGTAGAATCTAAAAACGGTGAACTCCTAGAAACAGAAGGTAGACTGATGTTTACCAGGGGCTAGGAGGTGGGCGAAATGGGGAGTTGATGGTCTAAGGGCACAAACTGCCGGCTAGAAGTTGAGTAAGTTTCGGCGCATCTAATATACCACGTGGTAACTATAGTTAGTATTACTGAACTGTACACTTGCAAATTGTTATGAGAGTAAATCTTAAATGTTCTCACCATAACAACAGCATGGTAATTATGTGAGGTGAGGGATGTATTAACTAATCTTATCATGGTCAACATTTTGCAACATATGCACGTATCAAACCATCACATTGTACATCCTAAACTCACACAAAGTTACGTGTCGATTACATCTCAATAGAGCTGGAAAAAAGAAAGAATTTTCATTCTCAAAGCCATGGCAGTGGCCTCTGTGGGCAACCATGACTAAATTTAAGTCTCACATTTTAGACATTAATTACTGTCCCATAAGTGGCTTAATGTCTGCAGTGCTTGGCCTTTGGCAGAACCAGGTTCTTCCGCTCCAGGAGCCTGAATAGAGATCACTCCCATTTCCGCCTCAGCTTGTTTCTGGGGCTGTACTGGTAGGAGAATCAGATGGGTAGCAGGAGGTGCTCACCGTTCAGACCTAGTCACCACTTACAGCCTGGGGAGAGCCTCCCCTTCCTTGGGAGCCTTGACTCCCCAACTCCTAGCTACACCTTGCCTCCCCAAAGGACTGAATCAAATGAATGCCTTGCCAGGAAGCAACGACCTTCCAGTGACTTCAGAAAGCATCTTTCTCTGGGGACTGCAGAGCTGGCCCTTTAACGCCCTTGGGCTGTCTGCTGGGTGGGGAGGGAGGTGTGGGGAAGAGGAAGGGAGAGGGGGGAAGCGAGAGAGAAAGAGAGAACAGTTGTGATACCATGGCAACGCTGAATACTGCAAAATGGATTTAATTTGAAGATTAATATTCAGGGAAACAGAAGGACAACTTTCCTGGGCTGCTCACAGGCCCCTGAAGGCTGGTTCAGATGAGAAGTGGGCTGCATGGGTTGAGACTGGGAGGAAGGGACCCATCTCCTCAGAGCTGGAGAAACTGAGGCTAGGAGAGGGGAAGGGACCAGTCTAAAGTCACCTAGTTTGTCAGCAGCAGCCCCGGCAAACGGGTCAATGGTTCCTTCGTTCATTTAGGCAACAAATATTTATTGAATGCCTACGATGTGCCAGACACCATTCCAGGTGCTGGAGGTATGGAGTGCAATGAGTGAAAGGTCAATTGGTCAAAACCTATCCGGTGCCAAGCTTGGTGCAAGTACATGCCTCTTTGTAGACACAACCCAAGCAGCTATGTTCCTGCAGCATAGGTGGGGAAACTGAGGCTCAAGGAGGCTCAGGTCCTTGCCAGGGTCATACACCCAGTCTGCCTAAACTCGGGGACCATGAGATGCCTTTACCTCTTTGCCACATCACGGCCCATACACTTGGCTGGAGTGACTCTGAGCTCAAGGCTAAGAACGCCCAGTCCCCTGAGAGAGCTGGGTCCCTGGGGGCTCCGAGGCCCGGGGCAAGTGCCAGGTCCTCTGCGGCACCTTGGAGATGGGCCTCAGGTTGCCACTGCTGCCCCCTTGAGCTCATGCCAGGCTCTCCCCAGGAGGTAATGATCAGTGGTCAAGTGGCAACAGAGCTTGGCTGATCCCAACCCATCCCAACTTCATACACCTTTATTACTTTCAATACATACCAAAAAGTGGTAAGAGTGGCTGCCTGTGGAGAGAAGACTGGGCATGTGAGAAACAGGGCAAGAAAGGGGACTTTTCCATTATTAACAAAGGAATTATTTTTAAAATCTGCTGTATGAAAAATATAAATAACCAAAAAAAAAAAAAAAGGAAAATATCAATAACCATAAAAGTCTAAAGAACCGTAGACTATCCAGGTCGAAGAAGAAAACAGAGAAACGAAGGCTGAGGCTGGCCATCAGACAAGGTCAGGTATGAGCAGAGGCCTCTCTGCGGCCCCCGCAGGCCTGGCTCAGCCTCCTTGGGGAAGTCTTGCCTTCAGGTCCTGGACCCAGTGAGCGAGGTTATTCAGTGAGATGCTTTCTGCCTGGGATGGCACCACGGGGCCACTGGTATGCAGAGAGTGTGACATCCTGCCAGACTGCCAGGGACCCCGCACCTGCGAGGGGCCAAGCTCCAGATGGGATACGGAGCCATGGCTGGCCAAGGCTACGAAATCAGGAGCTGCCTTCCTTTCCGTATGGAATTTCCCTGGCCGCCTTCTCCCCCCCCCCCCCCCCCCCCCCCCCCAAGAAACAACAGCTTTTCACAGGATGACGCCAGCTCAGAGAAGCAAAAGCCAGTTGGGAGGTGGAAGATGGGCCAGGAGTCCCCAGTGAATTAGCTGAAGTATGAAAAAACCCTGCAACATCTTGAAACCACTTATGGAGCTTATAGTGAAAAAGAAATTGCTTTTTTTCTGCTGGAACAAAGCAGTGGGGATGTTTCCCTTTCTAGAGCTTGAACTAGGATGGTTCTTTTGAAAAAAAAAAAGTCAAAATTTGGGGTTCTATGGGTCAGATCTGGCATTCAAATGTCTTTTCCATCCCCCTTCCTCCCAACTCAACAAAACTAAGGTATTTGAATCCTTAGTACTTTTGATGTACTGAAGGATCTGGTGGTCTTGGGCCAACGTACACATTTAGCAGCAATAGGCGGCACTGTCTCTTTGAGTTGGGCATGTGCCCTCCTGACCACCACAGTCCACCCCAGCCCCTCCCTGTAAATCATAGCAGCCTACACCCCTCACACTGTGGCCACTGTTGTAGCCCCCACCTTGTGTCCTCACACCTAGCTCCCATGCCAAAGCCCTCAAAGAGAGTCTAACAAATCCAGTGCCTGGCTCTGAAATGCATTTCTGTGATTTTGCCAAATGGTTTGCCTTCCTCTTACTGATTTCCATCATTAAATGCTGGCCAAATCAGTTTCCCTGAGCACATCCTGGCTACAAGTCTGCTGCTCTACCGTCTAAGGACTGTGTGATTTTAGGGAAGCTATTTATTTAAGGGCTCTGAGCCTCTGAGCCTCGACTTCCATGGGAATGATGTGAGGATAACATTTTATTATTATTATTACTATTTATGTTTCCCGATTTTGTAGGTTGACTGGGTGGTTCTTTTGCTTCACATGGTGCCAGCTGAGGTCCAGGGATGCCTCGGAGGTCCAAAGTGGCCTCGCTCACATGACTGGCAGTTAGCTCTGACTAGAGCTAGGAGCTCCGTGGAGTCGCTGGGTGGGAACTCTGGTTCTCCCCCGTGCACCTCTCCACATGGCTGCCTGTGCTTCCTCATAGTGTGGCATGGAGGGGTGTTCCAAGAGGCAAAGACAGAAGCTATAGCTCTCTAAAGGTCTGGAAGTTAACCAGCGTCACCTCCCTCACAATCTAATGATCATAACAGGTGCTAGCCCCAAGGCTTGAAGGGGAGGGCAAACAGACTCTGCCTCTTGACATGGACATAGAAGTCCTCCTCAGAAAAAAGCATGGGAGGTAGGGAACATTATTGTAGCCACTTTGGAAACACAACGTCCAACTGATGAATTTCCACAGAGCCTAATGCACTGAAGCCCTTTAACAATGTTAGTTTCACTCATTCATCCAGCCAGCCAGCCATTCATTCATCCCACACACATTCAGTAAGCACTTGTCTGCCAGGCCTTAAACTAGGCACTGGGAAGATGAAGGTGGTTTTACCCACCAAGGAATTCATAGTTCTGGATGGGAAACAGGCAAGTAAAGTAGTAACTACAGCGCAACATGGTAACTGCTTTGCTAGAAGAATGCCCCGGGATTGGCAAGTGGACCCGCAGTGGACCAGTGGGAATCAGCCTGGGAGACTGGCTGGCTCTCCATGGAAAGAAAGGCTCTTTTTCACAGGGCTCTTAAGTTGGCAGCAGGATGCCTAGAGCTGCCGGATGCAGGCTTGCCATCACGTGGAATCTGCCAGTGGCCCTCCTGCCACGTATGGAAAGGACTTGTGACAGGTGTGTCAACCAAATTTCCCTTTTTTGCTAAAGTCATTTGGGTTCAGGTTTTACCTCACCTCCTATCAAAGGGAATCCCTACAAACACTGTTCCTGAGCACTCACAATCTAGTGAGATGCAGCAAATAATTATGTTTCCATGGTATAAGGGATAACACAGAGATGTGCACGGGGTATGATGTAGGGAGGGACTGGGGTCATTTTCTTAGAGCCTGGTAAAGAAGTTCTGGAATGTTTCCTGGAGCAGGCCCCCACCCATATACCTACCACAGAGCTGGTCAAATTAGCAGATGCTCTGTATGCACCAGTGTGGAAGAAATGGCAGGGTCTTAAGACAAAACTAGTAGAGGGTTATCCCTTTTTAAATCTGCCCCTTTCCTAACTTCCGAAATTCAAGGGTTTTTCAAATTGGCTGCCCTGGTGGTGTGTGACTGAAACAGAATCTCCTTAGTGGAAGCAGTCTTTTAATAGACCTCCAGAGGTTAATGGGCCTGACAGATCTTTGACATTTATTGGATTTTACGAGCTAGTGGATCTGACTCAGAAAGCTGATCAGATGTTCCAAATCGATGGCCCCTTTGGGGTGCTGCCTTCACACGAAGCCATAATGAGGTGACCTTGGACACCTGAGTCCAGGAATAACAGAGAATGTCAGAATCGTAGGAATTCTAAACTGATCAAGGCCTACACGGTGCCCTCAGGGTCCCTCTGGCCCCGCGATACTCTGCCCACAGATTCTATCCTTGCACATTCCTTCCAGCTCACCCTGCCTGGACAGCTACAAGCACCAGTCCCCTTTCACAAAATCCCTTCCCTCATTCCGCAAACATTTGTGGACAAGCTTTGTTATAATGGCATTTAATAAACGAACATTTCCTGGACCACTGCTCTGCATCGGGCACAGTTCAGGCAGAGGCGACCCAGAGAAGATTGTGACATGTTCCTTCTCTTCTAGCAGCTTATAGTCCTCTGGGGAAGGCTTCCAGAGACCCAGATCCTGTTTGTGCCCCATGATGGGGCTGGTAGGGGGTTGGGGGGAAGCACAGAGAGAACAGGTGGTAGGGAAGAAGGCAAGCTGATCTGGAGGAGTAGGGAAGCCTCCCAAGTACAGGGCCTTGTGGGTTCCGAAAGCCAAGTAGGAGCTCACCAGGCTGGGGAAGAAGAAAAAGGACATCTAGGTGGGGAAATGAGGAGGCTAACAAATACAGAAGCGCAGAGACACACAGATGCTGCCACTGGAGCATGCAGAATACAGCAAGCCTACCTCACTTTTCTCAGCTTGGCAAAAAGAAATCCTTAAGGGCTGGGAAGAGCAGGAAAAAGACATTCTCACATACGCTACTGGAAGGGGTGAGAATTACTATGAAGCTTTTTTGGAAATATTGGCAATGTCTGTTCAAATTTAAAATACACATGACCTCCGACCCAGAAATTCCACTTTTGGGACTTAACTTAGGTCTCTATATATTAAAATAAAATTCAGTTTAAGTTTAAATTAATTCAGTTTAAGTTTAAATTAATAAGAAAAAATCCTCTGCAATTTCCCAGCTGCGGTGAACATAAGCTGTTTTTCCTGCTTAGCATCCCTTCTTTTGGAAAGAGCACCCTGATTTCCTTTGGGGAACAGCCCTTCCCACTTGGGTCCATGTGGGTTTATGGACCCATGGAGCAGGCTTCTTTATTCTGTGCTTTTCTTTATTCTGTGACTCATCTTTGTCATAGAAATGCCAGGCAAACAGACACCCACTGTCTTGGGGGAAAGGGGAAGAAGATTTATTTGGGGGGCAACGGCTGTCCCTCTCTAAATCCCATGGTATAGAGGTCCAGGTCAGAGATGGGCAAATTTGCCTCCTAGGATCCATTGGTAACTGGTTATTTGTTTGGGTTGCTCATTTGGGGGAGAATTCTCCACCTCAGGAGTTTACCTGGTGAGCAGAGCCCACCTCCCACTATAGAAGTCAAAATTCACTTTCCAGCCTTCTCTATAGCTAGAAAGACAGCAGGTAAATTCAGCTGCTCCTAGCTCACATGCCCTCTCAGGATATGAACATGGCCACTACTGTGAAGCAGGGACTGCAGGGAATCCATGCCCACAAGGGTGGCGCCCAGGAGCTGAATCAGGTTTTCAGAGGCAGCATCAGCCCCCAGAGCCAGGGCCCAGCCCTGCCAGTGGGGGTGGTGCTGGGGGCAGTGTATGTGCCCAGCAGAGGGACAGCTGTATAGTTTGGGAAGTTGTTCCTTGCTGAGTGATCTCCGAGCCCAAGTGTCTGGCCCGCTGAACGACTCTCCAAGCTGCCCCACAAACCTTTAAGAAATATATTTCTGCTTCCACTGGCCCAGTTTGGTTCCTATCTCCAAGTATGGAATAGAGATGCAGAGCCAGCCATGAGCAAGAGGATGCAAAAATGATGAGGTTCTCCAGAGCTCACTTCACCCATCTTGGACTGCAGCCTGACCCCAGGAGACTGATGAAGAACCTGAGTTCTGAGGGAAGGATGGGGCCAGGAGAGAGATTCTGATCATTCTGCTAAATTGGGTGACTGGGGCTTTGATGTGTGTGGTGAAAAGACAAGTGACCTCTTTTGCGCACCCGGCTGGGGAAAAAGTGATACCCATTACCCTTCAATACTTGAATAACTACATCTTCAGAGGTGAAATTCAGGCACTTGTGGTTAGCTAAAGGGCAGGTGAGGGAAGGACGGGAAAATGTGGGACAATGGAGCCCATCCCACTGGGAAAAGGATAAATTGATCACCTACTCCACCCACTGGTTCTGGGGCTCAGTGAAGTGGGTACAGGTTAAACTGAATGCTACAGGCTCCTCAGGAAGGAGAGGGCAGAGTGCTCCCGGCGTTCAGAGGCCCCAGTTCCCCCTGGCTGAAGCTTCTGGGCCAGCACAAGCCACAAAGTCAGGCTTCCCTAAAGCCTCAGGCTTTACAAACTCAGGGCCTGGTGAATTCCAGACATTCTGAGTAGCTGCATGGATCACACGCCCCGTGTTTCAGCTAGGAAAGCCCTTGGGAGGGCCTTCTGGAATCCAACTTATTTGTCCGTAGGTGGTTTTGAGATTTCCAGCGGAGAATCGGGGTCTTAATTCAGAGAGGCTGAGCGTATACATTTAAAATGCCAATAAGCAAAAGTTCATTATTGATAATGCCAAGAGAAAGGCAGCCAGCCCACACAGAACTCCTCAGCTCTCAATTTACGACTGCGGCCAACTTCTGAACTTCAGGTCCTCCTACGAGGCTGAGGTTGAGGGCCTTGCCTCAAGGAATTCAGTTGTGTTCTGGGCTATTCTAACATTGGCTGTTCTGATGTTGGCACAGCTCTGTGAATCAACTAAAAACCATTAACTTGCACGCTTTAAAAAGGCAGATTGTGTGGCATGTGAATTCTATCTCCATAAAGTTGTTACCACGCTGCACAAAAGGAGCATGCAGGGGCAGGCTGGGTGTGACTCTCAGCCCTACTAGGTGCTAGCTGCCAGACTGGAAGCTGATTACGACACCTGCCTGAGCTTGGTTTCTGAATCTCTAAACTGAGCAAATGTGATCAAATCACACTCATGTCATGGAATCAATATAAAGGGGAAATGAGAGCTCTCTGTGACACTGCCCAATCCATGGGCCACACTTGGTAAATGTGTGTGCCCTGTCAAGTCCCTGCTATGTACCAGACCCTGGGGACACAGGGACAAATGAGACTTTGCTCCTGCCTTCAAGGAAAAGGCACTTTAGGGTAGGAGACAGGCAGGGACATTGTATCAGTACTGTGATTCAGGGACAGACTACGCAGGTGAGGGGAACCAGAGGGCTCAGGGAGGATAGATATTGCTCCTTAGACATCTTCCCTGGCCTCCAATCCCCGCAAGCCAGGACCATCTGCCTCGTTATCCTCCTTTGCTCTTGCCATGGCACCATCTAAGCAGATTCTTGTTCATTTACTTGCATGCTTCCTTCATGCCTGTGTCTCTCTAGCTGGACTGGCGGCTCGGTGAGAGCAGAGCCCTTGTCTGCCTCAGCCTCCAGTGGCCACAACAGTGTCCCGTACTTAGGAGACACTTGACAAATATTTGTTAAACAAAAGAAAGCATCAGGATGAGGCCTGGAGGGTAAGTAGGAATTCACCAAGCCAAGAAGCCAGAATGGGAGTGCCAAGCAGAGACAGCAGCGACCAGAGCGTCCGAACTGTAGGATGCATGGCGTGAGGAGAGGGGACAAGAGAGAGGTGGCAGGAGAGGACGCTGGAGACCCAGGTGGGGCAGCCCCAACACGAGACTGGGCCTTCACTCTGGAGTGTGGTGTAGGGGGGGGGGTCTCTAACCACTACCGAGATTCCCCCTCTCTGCTGGCTTCAGTCTGTGAAAACCCGCACAGATCCCCGGTCGTCCTGCTGAGTGCAGCCCTTGCGTTTCTATAGTAACTGTCACCATGGCACCAGAGGCCTGCATCCAACTTCTGGCACCACTGAGGCCCTGAGCTCCTGTCCCCCTCCCCAGCAGCCTCCATCCCACAACACAGAAAGGAGGCGCGGCGGGGCACCACCCTGGGGATGTACAAGGAGGGCTGTGGCCAGATACAGGGCACAGGGTGACAGGATTAAACATCAGGTATGTCACCACAGACCTACCTGCCAAGGGCAGACACAGACTGAACATTTACTCACAAGTTGGGTTTCACCGCTTTCCTCGGACAGGGGGTGGGGAGTTGGGTTTCAACATGCAGCAAGCACTGGAGCAGCTGGGCCTCTGTGTGGGCTGGCAGGGTGGGGCATGGCGCTCAGGACCGGCCTGGGAAACCCCAGCTCCTTGGGGCTCCTGGACCTGTGGTCTCTCCGAGCCTCACTCTCCCATCTGCAAAATGGGAAGGATAAACAATGATCCCCTCAGCTCACTGCAGGTATCAGAAATAAGCACGGTGCCCCACACCTGGCAGGTACTTGACAAATATCTGGCGAGGGAATTTGCACGTAAGATAAAAAAATGAATGTCATCTCTGTCGGTCAACAAAACTGTGACTCCCAGTTCCCTTTTCTCTCCCCTTCTTGATCCACACTCTGTTCAGACCCAATTCTGTTACATGAGTTTCAGATCATCTGTCCTCTGCCATCCCCCCAGGCTCTCGGAGGGGGTAATCACAGGTTTCTGAGTCACAGACCTGTGTTCTAATCCAGCTGCTCACTGGCCTTGTGACCCCGGGCAAGTTGAGTCACTTCTCAACTGTCTGCTCTCACTGAGATCCCTTTAGTTGCAAGACTCAGAAATCCAACCAGGCTGGCTTAAGCCCAAAGGACAGCTGAGGTCAGGGTTGCAGATTTAGCAAATAAAAATAGAGGATGACCAGTTAAATGTGAGTTTCAGATAAACAACAACTAATTTTCTATACAGGTAGTTCTCAAATTTTGCACGGGGTATACTTATGCTAAAAAATACCACACTCAGTGTATCAGAAACTCAGATTTAACTGGCCAACCTGTATCCTATCTGGCAGGCCTAGGTGGGGTGGGTACTTATTAACTCATGGAACAAGCTGGATTTGGGAGGTCAAGTAACACCATGAGGATTCTCTCTCTCTCTCCTCCTGCTCCCATCTCTGGGCTTTGCTTTCTGCAGCCTCAAGGAGGACTGGTTATACAGAAGATCCTCCCTCCTTCTTTCCTTCCTCCCTCGCCCATCCTGTGCCCATGCTGGCCCCGTACCTCTCGTCTACCACACTCTTCCCTGCCCTAGAATGTGCCACCCATCAGGGCTCAGCAGCTTCAGATCTGTCCCTCACCTCTCACGGCCTCCCTCAGCCTCTCTGGGCCCCACCAATACGCTGGGCCCTCGGCCCTGGGGTCTTCACACATGCTCTTCCCCTCCCAGGAGCGCCCTGCCTTTCTCCTCTTCCACCCGCTGCTTCTGTTTATCCGCTCCGATCACAGCGGACACAGCAGCTCTTCACAGGTCACCTCTGACCTGGGCATCCAAAGCTGGCTCTCCGCATCTAAGCCATTTTGGCTCTGGGCTTCAGTTTCCCAACCTGTTGGGTGAGGGGACTGGACCAGCCACCGGCTGCAAACTCCAACAACACGAGAGTTTGGGCCAGCACTCTAAATAAAGACCACAGCCCTGTTTGAAGGCAGCAGGAGTAACTGAACTCTGGCCCCTTGTCAGGTAGAAAAGCAGACCCAGTATTGCCAATGCTTCTGGTTTTCCCAAAGAAGAAGAAATCTCGATATGAATGGAAAACTCTCAATTTTGAGTAGTCATCCCCCCGTTTGTGACCTCTAGACTAGACTGTCAGCCCTGCAATCTAGGAACCACCTAAATTCTGGCAACCACATGCATGAGATACCTGAGAGGGTTATTTAAGATGCATTCTCTGGCCATATCTGGAATCTCTGAGCCAGCACCTCAGAATCTGCATCTTAGCAAGCATCCTTAGGTGCTTATGCTTACTAAAATTTAAGAACTACAAATCCTAGATATTCCATTTTAATGGGGCCTCACCTTCCATCTACATCCATTACAATGCAGGGTGGGAGCACCTTCCCTTTCACTTTTTCTCCGCAGACATGCCAACCCCTCACCCCATGACCCTAACCCTAACCCTAACCCTTGGAACAGAGCAGGCAGCGGTGCTGGAACTTGCTGGAGCAGGAGCTCCTGCCGCCTGCCCATCACTGTGCCAGCTCCACCCCTACAACGTGGAGGCAGGGATCACAGAGGGGTGGTCACTTGCCCGAGGTCACAGAGCCATCAGCGGGGGACCCGGGGGCTCAAATCCCAGTCTGTACATCAGAGCACCAGGCCAAACTCTCTCTCTCCCCAGGTAGAAACAGACAGAAGGTCATCGTCATGTTGAAAGAAGACTATTGGTTCAGAGTCCCTCTTACTTCCTGATCAGCACTGTGTGATCTTCCTGATCGCACAAGGAACACAAAGGGCTGGTCACTTTATGACAGGGTCACAAGGAGGGGAAGAGGAGAGTGTGTGGCTTTGATGCGAGGATATGGCTCCTGGGGACAAAATAAGGCTTTGCAGATATGAGCTCTCATAGACCCCTCACAGACCCAGGGATAGTGGCTGCCTGCTTCTGTCCTTCCCCATCCAGCCCTCACAGCCTCCTCCCATCAGGTTTAGCTTGAGCTAAGCAGGATCATGGCAAAGTCTTAAATCAGAGCCCCATGCACCTGGCAGCTGGGGGGGGTCCCATGGCACTTTGCTGCAGTTTCCTTCTCTGGCTACATTTGCCTGGATCAGTGCACATGCCTCTCACCGGGCAGCAGTTCAGGGACGTGCGGACTCCCAGTGAACATCTGCGTACCTGCCGTGTGCTTGCTCTGTGTTGTGCCGGGCACAGACGACTGGAATTTGGTCTGTACAGCTCTAACAGAACAGAAGTGTCTTGTTGCCCCTGATGTGCTGTGGGAACGGAGCCGAGCGAGAGGTGACTAACCTGGGGGGGAATCGGGGAAAAGTCTGTGAAGGAAGTGGCCGTGAAGTGAGGCTGGGAAAGGTGTGTCGGATCAGAGCCACACAGACAAGAGAGGGCAGGGGCATTCTCTGTGGCATACACTGTGTGCTAAGGAATGCAGGAGGGTTCCAGCCCTGCAGATCCTGCCTCCCCAGCACTTCCTGTTCCCTTAAACCCAGCGCATCTCAAACTAGTCGTCTGTATACCCCCCTCGCGTATTTACTTCATGTTTTTCTTTACTTCGGCATACCGTTTATCAAACTTACGTTAGGAAGAATATTTTTCCTACAACAGTAATTAAAAAATAGATTTCGGGGGTGCCTGGGTGGCTCAGTCCTTAAGCGTCTGCCTTCGGCTCGGGTCATGATCCCAGGGTCCTGGGATCGAGCCCCGCATCGGGCTCCCTGCTTGGCGGGAAGCCTGCTTCTCCCTCTCCCACTCCCCCTGCTGTGTTCCCTCTTTCGTTGTGTCTCTCTCTCTGTCAAATAAATAAATAAAATCTTTTAAAGAAATAAAAATAAAAATAGATTTCGCTTATAAATAGTTGGTCACTAGAAAAATAAAAACATTCAAAGCAAGATAATGCTACTGAAATCCAGCCACGGTTCTGCCACCCGGGGAGGTGCCGAGTCCGCAGCCTGCGCTCTCATCATTAAAAAGAGAGAACAGCAAGTGTTACAGAGGCATTAGGGATACCCCAGCACCAGCCTGAGACTTTCCCCTTGAGATAATCAGGATTGAGACGGGATGGAAATAAGAGAGATACTTGCTTTAATGCTTCATGTCCCCCACTAAAGAAACCCTAGATACTAGGGTCCCCACACTTTGAGAAACTCTGTCCCAGCCAAATCCCGAGCCAGCCCCAAACCACATGTGTGCCTCCATGGTTTCCTGCAGATCGCTGGCTTGCAGTTGTGCTCTCGGGAGACGGTGGACTCCGTGGCTATCCCCAGGGGCTGTCATGGTGGGAGAGTCCTTTGCATGACAGTAACAACCACGACCCCCACAAGAGCGACCATCACCATCATAGCAAACACTTACATAGCTCTTATTGTATGCCGGACGCTTTCCTAAGCATTTAAACATATCAAATTATTTAATCCTCACAAAAACGTCAATGAGGATGGTATCATCGTTATATTTCCATTTTGTGGATGAGAAAACGGAGGCACAGAAAGGTTAAATACCTGCCCAAAAGCAGATTTATCCTCTTTATATATTAGAGTCCCACACACAATCGCATTCCTTTCTCCGTTCTTCCACCTGGTCATTCAGCAGACAAGCACAGAGTATCTCTTGTGTTTCCTTCCCTTTCATTTGAAGCAATACGTATTCGTATTGAAGCACTAGGACACTGTCTCTGGCTCTGCCCACCCTTTGACTTCCATCCTTCGCTCCCGGCATCCTCAGATGGCTTTCTGCTGCCTCTGTGGGCTGTGCCACGATGAACGGCCCAGCTCAGCCGTCAGGACCCAGGACCTGTTCCTCCGGCTTCCCGGCCGCGGGGGGCTCTCGCTGAGTCCTTCTCTGGGAACTGCACTAGACTGAGGGGAACCGGGAGGCCTTACGGCCCACTCCCCCACTCCGGTTGGGGTGGGGCACAGCAGGCAATGAGGGACAGACCACCGTGGGGGAACAAAATGAAGACCTTTTGCATCGCGTCAGGACCACTGTTGGGGCTGCCCCCGCTCCAAGTCCCCACAGGTCGGCTGCGACCTCTGTCACAGCTGCACCACAAACCAACTTTCCCCTGCCAGGCCTGCTCCCCGTGCTCGCTCACAGGTGTGGTTCCTGAGCCCGACCCCCCCAAATGTCACCCGTCTGAGTCTATTGCCTGGGACACTCCACCTAAGATACTATGCAGAGGCATCTGCCCCCACCCAAAGCTGCAACCAGCCCGTCTTCCCAGCGGTCCCTCCCCAACTGAGACCCAGATGAAAGGAGCCTCAGTGCATCAGACCTTCCCCAAGGCTCTCGGTGGTACTAAAGCCCTAGGGTCACCTCAGCCTCCACAAGCCCTGAAAGCCTTGGAGGTGGTTGGGTTTATTTATATGTTTTCATGCATTAGCTAATTATCTTTGTTCCCAGGCCCCATTACCGTTTCAAGTGTCCCGTGGCCTCGGCTCGAATGACAGGCAGCCACACAGGCTGGCCCAGGAAGATGCTCTCTTGCAGGCCCGCAGGGATCAGCCAGGACAGGAGAGAGGAATGAGGGGGGTGGGACTGGATTACAGGGTGTCAGGGAAGGGTCACGGCTCCCCTGCCTTTGTCTGCCTTTGAGCAAGGGGAGAGCGATCAGCATTTCCCCTCCTTAAGGAGGCATCTTTCCGAGCCAGGCAGAGAAGGGCCTGGGTAGTAAGTGACCCACCTTTGCTCTATTCTTAAATGGCCTGTCTTTAAAAATAGCCTACATCTGCCCCAGGTTTGATCCTTAACATTTCTTAAATTTAGTTGCAAATTCCTGTCTCAGCAATTCCATAGGCTTCCTACTGTAGCCTAAACCCACCAATAAAAGCAGAAAACAGAACCTGTAGTCTGCAGAGGTGCTTTTGGGATGTGGATGGGAGGACTCAGGAGTAATCCTACTTAGCATAAACCAGGCAGTGGGAAGGAGCTCCAAGGTCACATCCAGCCCTGCTCCAAGTCACAGGAGTAAGGGCCAGGAAGTCCAGACACTGTCCTTCGAAGAACAGAGAAGCAGAGAAACATCAGGACCAGGCAGCCTGGCCTGTCATCACCTCCAAAGGCCTGGACACCACACCTATTTAGTGAGTCTCTACTATGTGCCAGGCCATGAGTCAGTGGCTCTCAACCTCTCTGGTCTTCAGATGCCTCTACACACTCAAAAATTATTGAGGAAAGACCCCAAAGTGCTTTTGCTGCTTTTTATCACATAAGAAATTAAAACTGAAGAACTGCATGAATATTCAGTCATTTATTCATTTAAAAATAACAATAACAAACCCATTACACGTTAACACTGCACATATTTTATGAAATGAAAACATTTCGAATTGTACAAAAACTCTAGTTTACAGAATGAAGATGTTTAGTGAGAAGAGCGACACTGTTTTACATATCTCCAAATCTCTTTAATGTCCAGCTTAATGGAAGACAGCTGGATTCTCAGATCTGCTTCTGCACGCAGTCTGGTGCAATAGCTTGCTCCAGCTAAAATGCAGAGAGAAAACCCAGCCTCACACAGTTATATAGTTGGAAAAGGGAGCAGTATTTTAATAGCCTTTCCAGGTAACGATGGATATTCTTTGGTACTACAGACACACCTGACAAGTTTTGATTAAGGGTTGTTGTGATGCAAAGTCTGAAACCGTGTTGCTGAACTTTTCTACTCTGCCACAGTAAAAGCCACTGGTCTATCTTGCACTTTTTTTTTTTTTTTTAAGATTTATTTATTCATTTGAGAGGGGGGCAGTGCACGCATGCGTTGGGGGCAGGGGACAGAGGGAGAGGGAGAGGGACAGAGTGTCTTCAGCAGACTCCGTGCTGAGCGTGGAGCCTGACATGGGGCCAGATCTCATGACCCCGAGCTCACCACCTGAGCAGAAACCAAGCATCAGACACCCAAATGACTGTGCCACCCAGGTACCCGTCTCGCACTCTGAATGGGCCTTTTACCCATGCGTGACTGTATAACATCGTGTTTGTTCATTTGAAAACAACTGCTTCACAGACTCATGCAGATCTTCCAAACATTTACACATTTCATTATACAGTATCAAAAATTCCAATTCACCAGTATCACTGCAATTCTCTTCCAGGACATGTAATGAGAAGATGTCAAGTTCAGAATGGCAGAAAAGGTTTTCCAAACTTCTGATTTCCACCTAACTTCAACTTTCTCATTGGTAACAAATACTGCTTTCCTTAAAGTGACAGGCTCACTTGATTCATTTTTGAGAGGACATCTGCCAAATGCCCAAATCTGAATAACCACGGTGTTTGTCAGTTGTTCTTTCAAGTAAAAAGCATGTGTCATGAAAAAGCAACGACTAATTCCGCTCACAATTCAATCACACTCGTGCTTTTCCTCGACATTACCTTCAACCACAGTGCTTTCGTATGCAGCCAAAGTGCTATATATGTACTTCCCACTTTTCTTTATACGGATTATTAAAAAGGCAAGGGTCGAGATATCATAAAGTTAATCATTTTACTGCCTCATTAAGGACGTTCTTAAGTGGAGTTGGCAGTGTTTTAATGCAACTGTATGACGGTGATTCCACGCACATTTTGATGTCATATCCTTGACTGAAGCCAATGCCAGCAGTTTCAACCACTACTGCTACAAATGTCAATAGAATGAAAAATGCAAATAATGTCCTAGAGTTATGAAAACAGTTTTGACCTCAAGGACCCCCTGAAAGAGTTTCGCAGACCCCCAGGAGTCTGCAGACCACACCTGGATAACTGCTAAGCTAGGGGAGTGCAGCAGATACTGGTTTGCACCTCCAGAAACTTCCAAGCTTTCCAAGGAAACAGACATAAACAGACCCAATTACCAGATGATGTGAGGAGGGCCAGGATGGGGGCATGGCAAAGAGCACAATTTGTTTTGCACTCTGGAACTTGGCAAAGGTTTCACAGTGTAGGAAACTTTTGAAATGGGTCTTGAGGGTTAAGTAGGAGTTCGTCCAGAAAGAGAAGGTGGATCTCCACATTCCCAGTTTCAGAAGGACAGATCCTAGGAAGGCAAGACCTTTGGAAATAGGCACAAAAAAGAAAATAAGCAGGAGGGTTCACATTATTAATAAAAATAATATTGGTCACCATCGGGGAGCAACTACTATATAACTCACACTTTACATACATTATTATATTTAATTCTCTCCCCAAACCTATGAAATGTATGTAAATATCTCTTTGTTTCAAGAAGGTGGGTAACTTCCTCAAGGACACAGAACATATTCATAAGGAAAATCAAGATTAAAACCAGAACTGCGTGCATTAACATACCGTCAAGCGCTCAGAAGACTGCCTGGCATACAGTAAGCACTCAATTGTGTGAGCTGCTTTTGTTGTTACTATTATCATAGTAATTACTGTTGTGACATATCATTAAGGGCGAGGGAGTAAGCATATTCCTGCCTGGTATCAGTTGCATGGCCCACTTTCCAAGAGTAAGGGCAGAGGCTCTGTTAGCAGCATGCATTTTAAGCAGGTCTAGAGGCACAAAAAGACGTCCAGATATTTCTTTGGTTTTCCTGCAAGCAGTTCTATTCCTGAGGGTTTATTCAGTTGGGTCCCTCTGTTCTTGTGCCTCCTGCCTGCCAAACTTGTGTGGACCTGAGCAGTCTGAAGATAACGGAAGCAGGCCCCTCAACCGAGTCCCGGTGAAGGCCCCTGGCACTCAGAGCCCTGACGAAAAACTTGCTTCAGCCGAGTCTCCTTCCTCTTTCAGTTCCCACCCGGCCACCTTCTGTGGGCTCCTTGGAAGAGGCAGCCCATTCAATCCTGCTGGGCCCCTGAAAACAGAACGATAACCGGTGCATTAGACTTTGATCTCTGCTGCTGTCACTCGAACAAGCAGGTAAGGGGCGCACCCCGCCCCTGGGCTCTGTGCTGCTTAAAGCCGGCCGGCGGGCTGTTGTCAGTGTGCTGGGTCACCCCACGATGCCAGCGCCCCGGGGTTTGGTTACTCTGTTCTTGATACGTGAGGAGCTCTTGGCATTGCGTGAGTTCCGAGGACGGAATGTTGTGTGCGAGCTCCAAAGGGCAACTCAAGAAAATCAGTCACGTTGGGGCTATTTCCAAATGCTTCTCGCCCGCAGGGACCTCTGCTAGAGAGGGAGAACAACTCTGTGTGAAGACTTCACGGAGACAATTCATCATTTCCAACGCATTTCACCCTCTTTCTAAGGTTGGTAGAAATATTCTGCTCGATGCCACCAAGGGATTCAGTTTCCGTGGCCTGGGCTCAGCCATGATGGTGATGCTCGCACTCTCTACATGTCAGCCGCTGGGTGCGACACCTCACATACATTATCCAGTTTCATGCAGGGCAAAGCAATTGGGAAGACTCCAGATAAGTCACTTGTCCAAAAGACACCTCTCCTAGAAACAGGAACCAGGGCCAGGGCCGTGTGATCAGACTCCCCAGCGTCAGTGCTTTCACTCTTCCGTCTCCCCCACCAGTCCTCTTTGCCGTCAGGCTTGGCTGAAATGAACTGGGGCAAAGCCGGAGCCAGTATTTTGGGGGTGTCTCTACTTGCACTAGACCTTTTACCCATGCATTAACCCATTTCATCCAGAAAGCTGCCCTGAAGTAGGGATCATCACCCCCAGGGACAGGAGATGATAGAGAGGCCCAACCTGTTGATCAGCTTGCCCAGGTCTCCAAGTCTCGAGCAGAAGAGGATCCAGACTCAGGTCAGTGTGAACTCCAAGTCCATGCATGATCTGTCACCCACATTGCTTCTGCTGCACTAGGACATCTGGGTCTCCTGGGGGCACCGAGGGAAACATCTGTGCAGTGAGCATGAGTGACAGGGCTGGTTGCTTCCAGTGAGAGAGAAGTGGGGAGGAAAGGTCCAGTGCCAGAAAGACGTAAGGGTAGGGGGCTGCCATGAGGAGGAGAAGGGCAAGTAAACAAGAAGGCAGGGTCTACACAGTGCAGGAGCAGGAATCTGGGGAGAGACCGGCTGGTCCCATGATCAGAATCAGGAGTGCCCACCCTTGCAATTCCAGATCATTCCAAACTCCAAGGCTCAGTTTAAGGACCATACTACCTGCGGAGCCTTCCTCTAGCCCACGCTGACCTTGATGTCTACTAGCATTTGTGGCCTGGGCCGCTCTCTCTGGCTGTGAACTGCGTACAGACAGTTGCATACTGTGGTCTGTCTTGAGTGTCTCCTGACAGAAAGTTCCCATCACATAGGAGGTTCCCACTGAGAGAGGAAGTTGCTAAAAGGGAGGATGCTGTCCTCTTTATTCCTCTTTCCTTCTTCACAGAACCCAGAAGACTGGCGAAAACAAACATAGGCTCAAGTCAATACATGCGGTGTTGAACTGTTGCCATTTCATAGAGAAAACAGAGTAACTCCTATAAATGAGGTCAGCTGCTCCAGTGTTCCCCGATTTCTAACAGTAAGTCTCCTGATCACGACTGCACCGCAAATCAAAGGCACATAAATATGGACTGATTTACGAAGAAAGGGAAGGAGGAGTGGGGAGAGAGGAAAAAAGGAGTAGGAAAGAGAAAGTGGGAGGAAAGGGAGAAAGATGAGGGGGAGGAGAGAGAAGGGAGAGACAAGGAGGGGACCAGATGAAGAGAAGGAAGAGCAAGGGATGGAGAAAAGGGGAGGAGATAATGAGAGGGAGGAAGAGGAGGGTGGGGAAGAGTAGAGGAGAGGAAGGAGGGGGAAGGGTGGAGGGAGAGGAAATGACAAGGATGATGAGGAGGGGGAGGAGGGGAAGGAGGAGGATGAGGAAGATCAGAGGAGGGAAAGGAGGAGGAGGTGGGGGAGGAAGGGGAGGAAGGGGGAGAAGGGGGAGGAGGATTTTGCTCTGGAATGGGACATAGAGCTTAAAACTGAAATGGGTACAAAATCAGATTGGTGACAGAAATAGCACTTTTTTTCTCAAGCACGGATTCTATTTTGCCTAATCTAAAAAGAGATTTTTTTGTGATACAAACCTCCCCTTCTGTGCCCGCTTCACCAAGATGTAGGTATAATTGACTTCATCGAGTGTGAAAACCTAACCTACCACAGAAGGAACGACATTCGGGGCTCTGTGAGGTTAATCTCCACATCTTGAAGCAAAACAGAACAGACACCAGAATTTGCAGCCCAGCCGTCTCTCACGTGGCCCAGCCCCGCACCGGGATGGTGCTGCAAGCAGGCAGGCGGGCGGGTTCCCAGTCGACAGTCAACACCCTGGGGAACTCCCGAGCCCACTGCAGTGCTTGGCACGGGAGATGCTCCACCAGTGAGTCACCTGTTCACATGTCTGAGTTTACAAACGCAGTCAACGACCATCAAACTTAACCACTTTCGTTAACCTCAGGGTTCGCCAGCTGATCTCAAAACTGGCCAGATTTCAGACTTACTCTACAACATGGTTTTCATATTTATTTTTTCTGGCATGTATTATTAATAATAATGAACCTCACAAATGATTCGAGGTCCCTTGGCTGCCTGACCCCAAGTGGGCAGTCATGTCCACATGGTGTGTTGGGACCCCGGATCCAAGCTCCAGGGGGGCTGCAGGTCCTCGTTTGGCACAGATCAGACCAGGGGAGGCTTGGTCATAAGGGTGAGCTCAGGCTGGGGGCCTGGAGGACAGGCCCACCATGGAGCTTACTTGACCACTGTCCCAATCAGGATGCAGCTAGGGAAGAGCATCTCTGACTTCAGTAGCCTCTCTCGCTAGCAGCCCCAGCACACAGTGGGCAGCAGGAGAGCCTGGTGGCAGGCAGCAAAGTCCAGCCCTCTGACCCAGGCATGACCCCAAGGTCAGGGAGACATGCACTTTTGAGAAGGTGGGCCATACATAATAATGTGGAGTTCTGGTGGAGCCACCTCTTCATTCTGCACGACCTGTCCTCTAAAGCACTCACAGCAGGTGCCGGACACAGAGGGGGCGGGAGTAAGCCTCAGGGAAGCCATTGGTCAAAGTATTCCACCCCCAGCACAAGTTCTGGACTGCAGGCCCAGCACCAATCCTCCGGGTGGTCTTCCTGTGGGATGACTTCTCCAATGCACCCAGCCACTACCCCATCCCACTATTCCATCAACCGTGGACACACTAACCCACTGGGCAGGCTCGTTCTCACTTCCAAGCCTTTTATACTATTGCTCCTTCCCCCGGGACCCTCTTTCCTCAAGTCTGAGCATAGGCAGCTCCTTCTTATTCTTAGGTCTACATTCAAACAACACCTCTCAAAAGAAGACTTCCCTGACCACCTCCTGATCCGAACCCAAAATGATTTTGATCTTGATTTTGTTTATTTCTCGCTTGTTCCAAAGACCGAGCCCATGCCCCTTTCACTTACTCCCTTAGCCCAAATCCCAGCACAGGGCAGTACACAGAAGGCACTTGATAAACACTGGTTCAGATAAATGAATAAGCAACTGGGTGACTGAGTGAATGCATGAGTTCAGTTAAATAGTGACGACCAACATAGCTTCTCAGGGGCCATTCAATGCCAGGCCTGTCCAGTAAGGACACTAATCCCAAGTCCCCTGGGATGGTGAGGCCAAAGCTCTCAAGAACCACCTCCCAGTCAGGATGGGCTCTGGGTCCAGGTCCTGTGAAGTTTTCATTTGCATTCAACACTAATTCACAGCTTCCCTCTGAGTGGCCACCATGGTGACTTCCACTTCACAGACAAGGAGTCATACTTGGGGACATTAAACAACTTGTTCAAGGTCTTTGGCTATGAAGTCAAGGACCTCATTCAGCCTCCCTGCTGACCCAGGGCTCAAATGCCTCTTTCAGGCTTTCCTACACATCCACATGTCAGTCTGTAAGCCCGTGCCCAGAGGGGGCAATGCAGGAAAGAGAGCTGCTCTCTGAGCGAGCTGCTCCTATACCTTCACCCAATGAGTATCTACCAGGCCCTTGGCACCTCTGCGTAGGTGCCAAGGCCAGGAGACTGAGCCCCACCCACAGGGACACCCAGGCTGCAGTGAGCCACACCACAGTTGTCTTCTAGAAAGATTTTTCTTAATTAAAGGTAGTTAAAATTCTTCCAGTTTTGAGATTTCTTAAAATTCCTTGGGAGTGGAGGTTGGGGGTGATAGTATGTGGAGTAAGCACTAGTGTCTACATTCAGGGGAAAGACTTGGGGCTAGGGGTGGCAGGTGGGAGGGTGGGGGGGCCTTGGTCACAGGCAAGCTGGCTAGGTGGGCTGGCCTCCCAGGGAGGGCCTGCCCCAGTTTGGAGCCATTTCCTCCCCAAATTCTGACTTCCCAGCCCTCCAGCCGTGAGCGCTGGACCCTGGCAGAGGACCAGAGGATACTGGTGTGGGGAAATGTGCCCTGCTCAGCATTTTGTAGCAGGTCCTGGAGCAGAGGCACCAAGACCTCTGCTGAGACACTGGAATTTTTCAATTTGAAGCCCAAAGTTCGCTCTTTCTCGCTCTCTTTCTTTCATGCATTCATTCCTGGCAAATTGCGCATTCTCTCTCCCTCCCCTGGTGAAGCCCATTGTCATTCCGGTGGCATTTCAGCCCACTGCAGGCATAGCGGAGGCTCCCTCTTCCAGATTTCTCTGTCGAATCGCTGCGAGGACAAAGCCGTTAGGAGCAAGATTCAGTAACCAGCTTTTTAATTTCATGGCCTGAGGTTGTCAGGACAGTGCAGAGAAAATTGCCAACGATTCAGAGAGCAGCCCATGAATCTGGGGCAGAACAGGCAAGAACAAGGGACGCTTCAGCTGGGGGGGAGGGATGGGGGGGTGGGTGGGGCTGGGTGCTGGCAACCACTTGGATGAGAAAGTTCTCTTCTTCCAAATTTCTTTCATTTGGATCCCATGTTAATTTAAAAAGATCAATTCAGCATTTTTTTACCCTTCTGCAGTAAAGTGTTTTAGATGGCTGAGAAAGCAAAAGAGAAGTGTATTCTAAGGATCCTTCTCCTGGGGGGGAGGGGGCATAAGGATCAGGTGATCACAGGTTGCTATGAAATGGGGCTTGTAAATTTGAGGGAGAGTTGCTGTCTTTCCAAATCATTTTTGCCAACTTGGATGACAGCACAAGTATGCCTCCAGGTTAAGACGCACTGTCAGAGTGGAAAAAATCTGCATCCCACCCCCAAGCTCAGCGACAAAGTCGCTGTGTGGCTGTGGGTCAGGAGGCCTCCCTCTCTGAGCTCTGGAAATTGAGAGGATTGAAGAAAATAATCCCCAGTGTCCTTTCCCACCTTTACGCTTCTCTGCTTTTTCCGAGCTCATCAGGAATCCTTTCAGTACCTTAAATGTGAGGTCTCTGGTCTCTTGGACAGGAGCTCAGATGGGTCCGAACCCAGAAGACTGAGCTACGACCACCCAGTGACAACCACATCACGAAGGGCAGCTTCCATTTTATAGTCATGCCACCCCAGTGTCCCCAGTTGGATCTGCTCAGCAAGATGACACAAGGATAAAGTGGTAAACTCGCACTAGGGTTTTGATTTATGGCTCCCAGCACTCTCCCCAATGTATTCTCTTTCAAATACATTCCTCGCAACCACCCCCTAAGTGAGGGTCTATTATTTGCCCCGTATTACAGAAAAGGAATGTATGATTCACGTGCCTAAAGGTGGTCCAAGTCTGACCAGAACCCCTGAGCCCAGTCCCCTTTGGCTTGCTCTGGGCCAAGAGAGACAAGGATTGCTCCCGAGGAAGCAGCTCATGCAGGGGAAGAGAAGCTAGTCGCATCCTGCCAGTCCCTTCCCTCCTGCCTCCCTGCAGCCTCACAACAGCCCCCTAATTGGCTGTATTGGTCCAAGGCTCCTAGTCTCCAGCAGCATGAATGGATGCTGGGTGATTTAAGCTGAAAGGGAATTTATAGAAAGATACTGGGCAGCTCACAGAACAGATGGGAAGGCTGGAAAATGAGGCTTAGGAAGCAGGCAAGAAAAAAGGGAGGTCACACAGCCAGAAGCATAACCCAAACCCTGGCTACAGAACCAGCCCAGCACAGTTACCATCACAGCTGCTAAGAACGCAGCCCCCGGCACCCCAGCTCAGCACCATCTCTGCTGGCCTTGGCCATGTGCCTGCCCCTGAGCTGCAAGGGAGGCTGGGAAAGTGGGTGGGTATCTGGCATTTTCACCTTCTGTAGGAAGGCTCTGCCTCTCAACAAGTCTCAGAGGGTGGAGCAAAGTCCCAAACAGGAAGGGCACTGGGATGCCCGGCAACCACAAGTGGTAAATGTGCGCCTTCGGTCAGGTAGGCTAGGTAATGCTGTGATCACAAAAAAAATCCTAAATCTGAGTGGTTTCAAACATTAAAGATTTCTTTCTCATTCACTCTATACATGCACCAAGGGCCAGCTGGGGGCTCAGCTCCAGCTCATCCTTAACCTAGATCTCAGGCTGACGAAGCATCCACCATTTCAAATACTATCCACATCACCGCGACAGAAAGGGAGATTTGAAGAGGCAATTTTTAAAGGCCCAAGTCCAGAAGTGGTACATGTCACCTCTACTCATGGCTCACTGGCTGGACTACTCACATGGCCCTGCCTTGGGGCCAGCAGGTGCAAGCCTGCCTTGAATGTAGGAGGCAGACAGCTGGGAATACCTGGAGAATAGCAGGAATGATGCCCACAGTCCACTACCTGAAGCCTGCCAACCACAGCCCATCGAGAGAAAGAACAGAAGAAAAAGGCACTGAAAACGGACCATAGTTTCATTCCAGGTAGAGCTACGAAGATCTGTGTATTCCCCTAGCATCCCCAGAGGCTCGAGGAATCCCCCACTTTGGGGTGTGGTCACAGAAGGCAGTCCCCTCAAACTGCAGCGGCAGCAGCAAATGTCCAGAGCTCAGTCTACCATGAAGCACCAGAAGCCCTGGGAGGAATCGGAGCAGGAAGCCAAGAGCAGGCTCCTGGAGCTCAGGCAGCCTCATCCTCCCTCACAGACTCCTTAGCCACTGCACCGTCTCCCCAGAAAGATGGGCACTTCTGCATAGCTCTACGTTCTCTCTGGAAATAAACCCTCTGCTTGCAAATGGCTGACAGGCAGCAGGAGCTGGAACAGCTATAGGCCGCTGGGCCCTAATCTGCCTCAGCCACAGAGAGACAACAGGCAAGCAGAGTCTCAGAAAAATGCAGAGAAGCCAGGCTCCAAGAGCGAGGGTCTGCCTGTATCTCTGAAGGGCCTCACACACCTGGGTCGGACTAGCCCCACAGCCCTTCCTAGAGTTGTAATGTTCACACTTCTAAAAGGAGTGAGAACAGTTACTGTTGACCAATGATCAAGAGACTGAACACCCAAGCTCCAGTCGACACCCAGTCCAGGGAAGGGTACAGCTGTAGTTTCTGAGAGAAGTGGGAGATACAAAGATACAGCACAGACCACTAGTTTCCTCCTAGTATACATGTGCCACTTCTTCCTTAATAATATGAACCCCAATTTTAAACTGGAGGCTATACCAGAAAGCTCTAAGACTAGGGCCAGGAGACTGGGGCCAGGAGACTGGGGCAGCCATCCTGGATCATGAGCAGCACTTTCAAGATGGTGGAGTTTAGGGTGGTCATGGAGCCACCCTATCCACCCAGGACTGCCTTCCTCCAGGCTTTTACGTGAGACAAGCTCTTGTCCTACATAAGCCACTGTTATCTTGTGGTTAACAATTATCAGCAGCAAAACACAACTGTGAACATCCACAGCAGAACATCTATAACATGACCCGAAAGTCATGTTAACCACTCTTGTCTTCAAGGGAGTGTGGAGCTTGTTAAAAGATCACCTTCCTGTTTGGATGACCTTGATGGGCCGGGAGATGCAAAAGTGGGCCTGGGGCTCAGTTTGGAAAAAGGAGCTGAAGCGAGCTGACTTGTAGAGCATCCCGTCATGAAAAGTTGGCATTCCACTGGCAAACCATGAGGGTGGGAGTGAAGGGGAGACGGGGCACAGGGAGAGGAGCCATGAAATAATAAGTCGGCCAGCGGCTGGTGCACTCATGAGGAGAAAAAGGTGACCACGAATCCCTCGGGACATGGAAAGTCCTCTAAGAACGAGAAGGTTGAAAGGACAATTTGCAGTTTGTTTTTAATGTTGCTGAAATGTCAGTGCCTCCTCTGATACCTCTGGAATTTCAGTCAGTACCAAAGAATCACGATGCTGAGTTTCATTACAAAAGTCCATTAGCTACAACAAATATGGTAGAGGTAGGAGCTCCAAAGCAGAGGTGACCGTGGAGATTCTGCAGAAATTGTGGAAGGGGTCAGGCATGGCCTTCTGCAGGGCCCAGGATGGCCAGGGTGGGGGCAGCGGAGTGAGTGGTCTTAGCTAGATCCCAAGGGGCAGGACGCCCCATAGCCAACATCTGCCACGCAAGAGGACTCTTGCAGCCTCCTCATTGGTCTCCCTGCCTCCAGCCTCACCCAGTACAATCACACTCTGTGCTGTCTTAGAGAAATCTTTGCAAACTGCACATCTGATGCCGGTCCTGACCTATTTGAAACTCATTGTCCCCACTCCAAGGTCAAATGCACCCCCTGAAATGGTAGCATTTGAGGCTCCAGCCTGCTTCATCAACCTCATCTCTTGCTGGTCCCCCCCACACACCCCATGTGGAATACAGGCTCTGAAGCCCCACAGAGCTCATGCGCTTGCAACTCTTTTCAGAATATATCCATGCTCGGGGGTATAGCTCAGTGGTAGAGCATTTGACTGCAGAATATATCCATGCTCTTTAGGCTTCTGAGCCTTTGCTCGAGCTGTACCCTCTGCCTGGGACTCCAAGCCTCTCCCTTCTCTACCAAAGTATCCAGGAAATGTTCTGAATCGCAACACAAATGAATTCTGGCTGATTTCTGCAGGAAAGGTACATAGTAAATGACACGGTGTGGCTCCCAGAATTCTGGGAAGGCCAGAGATCCAGGCTTGAAGGGTGGCATGGACAGGAGCCACACCCGAAGTCACACTACTGCATGTTCCATGGTGACACTGCTGCCTCGATCCTGGGACAGACCAGGCAGCAGGTGCCTCTGATGCTGTCCACGCAGGTACTGGACCCATGCAGGAAGTCCACCATGGCCCCTCTGAAGGGGACGCCACCTCCCCCTTGCTTCCTCACAGGCTCCCTGCTGCATCAGACTGCCCGGGTGGCTGGCCTCTGATGGCTGGAGTCGAGGCCACATGTTTAGGACGCTAAGAAGCCAAGTCTCTGGGCTCTACATTTCCTGCCAAGACTTATAAGCTGGGGGTCTTCGAAGGATCTCCTTCTACAAGGAAGGGCAAGAGCCCACTGCTCGCATTAGGACCCTTCTCTAATAGTGCCTCCTTTGTGATATCCCCAAGGCAGCCCCGAGCAGTTACCTGCACCCCCTCTCTTCCCTCTGTACCCACCTCCCTCCTCAGGCACTCTACTAATGATCTCCCTCCAGCTTTTGAACTCCTCCAGGATGAGGACCAAGGCCAAATCCATGTGGGTATCTCCCCTCTCTCCCCTCTACCCCTCTGGACCTAGAACAGAATGCAGATACCATTATTTCTGAGTGAACAGATAAGTGGTTTAGCTCCACTATCAAGCCTATGTGCTGCCAGGACAATGGGTAATAAGAGCCATGACGTATTGAGCACCTACAGTGCACTGATTTCCATTCTAGGTATGTCCTTATGTACCATATTTTATTAATTCACAAAAATTACAGCAAATAGGGATGATTTTGATCCTCTCTGTTTTGTAGGTGGGGAAAGTGAGGCCTATTAGGGGAGTTAAGTAACTTGATAAAGACACACAACCCCACTGCTGACCTAGGCCCCAAACCCATGGCTACCTCATAGGGTTGGCCAGAGAAGCCAATGCAAGGAAATCAGGGGACTGGCCCGGCACTCGCTTCCTCTGTAAGCCCATGGGCATCTTCTAGAGCCTTCTTGCCTACTTTGTCTCAGGAGAGGGTAAGGACACATGCGCCCCTGTCCTTGAGCCCAGAAGGACATGAATGTTCCAGTGTAGCGTGGAATGCCCAGCAGAGCAGCCACAGGGCAGGGGTGTGGGGGGGGGGGTAGGGGACAGCAGGTAGAGGCAGAGGGAGGGGTGAATGCAGCAGGTTGTCATAGGGCAGGGCAGCTCAACCACCCAAGGGCCACATTAAACGACTGCCCTCCCTGCCCTGAGAAAGCTTCCTGAGCTCAGGAACAATAAAATCTACATGCACATACTTCCTCACCCCTGCACGGGCCCTTCCCCATTCAACAAACTGCCACTGGTCTTCTCTCTAGAAAAATCGCAGGTAGCATGGATCTAGAACTTAGCACCTGCCAGGCACCATCTCACATAATTCTCACAACATCCTTATGAGGTAGGTTCTGTCACTACCATCATGTCACACGTGGGGAAACTGAGTTCCAATAAGAGAGCTGACCCATAATTCATAGCTACAATATGGTGGGCCAGAATTCCATCCCCGGCCTGTCTCCAGAGGTCACAGTCCTGACACGTTATTAAAGGTGGAACCCAGGCTTTAGAACCAGGCAGACCTGGTCTGAACTTTGATTCTGACTTCCCCTCTCTGTACCTCAGGGTCCTCATCTGTAAAACGAGAAGAACGTCTGTCTGCCTCTCAGGGCCCTTGGCCCAACTACTGGTAGTGGGTGTAAGGAGCTTCCACCAGGGCCAGGTAGAGAGTAGGCGCTCAATAAATATTACTTCCCTTCCTCTGGCTGGGGCAACCTGCTGTTCTGCCTCTCCTCCTGTCAGAAATCTTTGGAATTGCGGCTGTGTTTCCATGAAGATCCAGCACACCCTGAAGCTCGCTCTGCTCTCAGAAGTGGAAGGGACTCCCCTCAGCTCAGAGACTGCCGCTCGCCTTGACAGAGCCTGGCTACAGAAAGTGGCCCCAGACCCCCAACACCAGGCCTCTTTCTGCCTCTCCTGGACCCGTCATGGTGTGGGGGTAAGGGCCTGTCAGGAGAGCCATTCCCCTGGGCCTCACCATCTGATCCTCAAATTTACAGTCTCTCCAAATAAGTCTAAATATATAGTCACAGAGAAACACCAAAGGAACAAAGACAACTGTCACACAGCTTTAAACTTTGCCTGATGGTCACATCACAGGGCATGGGGCACACTTATGAATTTATATGCATCACATATGTGATAAGCCTGTATTATCTTAGAAGCAGCACAATCACATGACGCTGTGTGATGTGTGTGTGAAAGATGTTTGTTAAGTGCTGATGCCTCTCACAGCAGGCTCCTCTGGCCACCCTGTTTTAACTCCCTTCTTTTGACAGATTAGAGATACAAGGGTCAGGGAGGAGATGTCACTGACATATTCAAGGGAACCTTTACCAAAGGTAATTGCATTTAGGTCAAAGTGGCCACCTGGGAACAAGGGTGGGGGTTGGGAGTAGGACCTGGGGAAGGAATGACTGCAAGAAGCTGAAAACCCACATGCCAAAGATAATCACCCGAAAGGCTTGCTGATGGGGCTGGAAATTTCCACCCAGAGAGACCACAAGTTTCCTGGGAGGTTGTCAGAACCTCCCAGGAAACTTATTTAAAAATGCCGATGGCCTTAACCCACCTCTAGGGACTGCTTCTGTAGGTTTGGGGGGATGGCTGAGCATCTATATTTTTAGTAAGGTCCTCAGGGAATTTGGATGGCCACCAAAGTTGAAGAAGGGCTGACTGAAGCTGTCTCAGAGGGGCACATGAGTAAACTAGGCTGATGTACAATCATTTCTAGACGCGAGCTGAAGGGATGGGGCCTGGCATTCAGTCACTCACTCACCCAGGGGTTTTTAGCATTCAGTTATTCCACAGATGATGGACTTAGTGGAGGAATGTGCTCAGGCTTGTATCAGTCAGAATGGACTAGAGTATGCTGCACTCACAAACAATTCCAAAAGCTCAGTGGCTTAAAACAACCAAAGTTTATTTCTCACTCCTGGTACATGTCTGTTAGGAGAGAGCGGGGCCTCCTCTGCTCCACATCTCCTCACTTTGGGGCCCAGGATGACAGATCAGCCACGACCTGAAATCATGCCGGTTATCAGAGCAGATGGAAAGAGAGTTCTTGGAGGGTCTCATGTTGGTATTTAAATGTTCTGGCCCAGAAGTATCACAAGTCACTTCTGCTCACAAGTCACTGACTAGAACCAGTTACATGGCTCCAACTGACCCTCAGGGTATTGCTTCATGACTGCTGCGCCTTCATGCTATAGCAGGAAGGGGTGGTGCTTCCATCAGTAAGGCCAAGTTTTCCTGGGAGCCTCAGCACATACCTCTCTGACCAGAAGCAGAACCTACGGTCACTCCTAGCAACAGTGGAATCTAGGGAAGGATGCTTTAACAGAGCACGCTGCAGCTTCAAACAAAATTGGGTTCTGTTGGTAAAGGAGGAGAATGGATACTGGAAAAGTAACTAGAAATACATAGGTACATAGGGAGTGTCACTGGAGAATGAGAGACAGCGTTAGAAGGATGATGACAAAGGTAGATGATGACAAAGGTAGACAAAGCAGCAATAGCATGGAGGGCTTGACTATGAACTTTACTGAGCTCACCAATTTAGAGGTTGGCTGAGTGGTTTCCTAGGTCATCACAAGATTAAAACTACTAAAGTAACATATATGTTAATTCTGAATACATATTAATCGAGATTCCTCTCCCACTAGTAGACTACAACTGAATACACCAGGATGCTGTATCAAGACCATATCATTAGCTGTTAAGGGTCTACTGTATACCAGGTTCTGCATATATATGATCGCTGATTTTCAGGACAACAAAAGGTAGGTATTAATATCATCTCCATTTTACAGATGAGCAAACCAAGGCTCATATGGGTTAATGGATGACCCTCAGTCACACAGCCAATAAGCAGAGGTGCTGTGTCCAAACCCAACCCAGATTCCAAACTTCTCACTCTTTTCTCAATATGATCTCACGTTGCCTCTTTCACTAGAAATCCTTTAGTAAAAATCATTCGAAATGACAATGTGTTAAAAACACCGAAGCCTGAAATGTTATATCTAAGATGCATGTCCAGCAGGAAAAGCGGTGATTGTATTGATTGGTGCTAAGGACTCCTGCTTATTAAAGCCCTGGTTTTTAGCGTATATTTGGATCCATTTTGTCATAGATATGCTGGAAAATATCAGAAAGAAACAAACAAAATGAAGCAGCCAAGATCACATGGTATGGATGTAGCCAACACGCTACAGACAGGCAATCTTGAGAAACTCTGGATGCTGTTAATTAGGAAATGAACAGCTGTCCAGCCTAAGAATTGGCAGAGCTCTCTCAATGACGACACAGGAACAAGAAGAAAAAGGGCCACACCACGAACATGAATAAGAATCAACAATGTGTCTACCTCAAGTGGCTGTGGTGTCTAAATGCAGCCTTGGATTCAGTTCTTAGGGCTCTGGAATGCTCTTGCTTATGGACCAGGATCTTGGGTTACATGGTTGGAACGTTACCAAGGCAACCCACAGACTGACTTCTAACCTTGGGGTCTGCTCCCTGGCCCAGTCTCCCAGTCCATGTAGTCAAAAATCACGGATCATTTGGACATATATTACAGACAGCTTACTGTACTGTCCTGACTCCTCTGAATATTGGCTATATTATGACATTTGATTGAAGGCAGTACCAAAAATCTTAAACAGCGTTATCCTGACTTAGAAGAACAAATTTCCCATTCATTCATTCATTATTTTTTTCGTCCATCCATCACACATTTTCCAAGAGCCTGTATATACCAGACACTTTCCTAGGTGAAACAGACAATCCAGTCATGGAATTTAGAGATCAGTGGGGGAGACAGAGGTAAATCAAATAACCCCCCAACCCAAAGGTAAATCTGCAACTGAAATGTTATTAAACATTTGCTGAAGACCAAGAATTATACTAAATGGATTGCCAAAATGGTGCTTAATCCTCTCCAAGGTCCTGAGGAGTGGAGGCTTGGAGAGGGGATTCAACTTTCCCAAAGCCACACTGCCCCAAAGTGACAGCTGGAATTCCAGTCCTGCACCACCTGATGCAAAAAGCCCATGCATGCACTTGGCTGCTTTTTCATATCTCCCTCAGCAGCCTGTAGATCTCAACTCTTTCCGGCTCCTGCCCTTTCTCCTTTGAGACCTGGGTTTGGGCTTAATGGAGTTTCCACTCTTTTATGCAGTCTTTGATATAAAATATTCCAGAATCTAGTATGTCCAAGTCACTGGATTGGGAAGCTTGTTAGAGACCAATTTTAAAACTGAGATTCTACAATTATTTTTACCTAAAGAATACCTAAAGAAAATAAGACTACCTGGGCCGAAGTTAAAGCAATTATCTCCGTAGAATTTCTAAAGGTCCTGGATTATTAACAGAGCAAGGGTGCCCCCTAGTGCACTGTGTATTACACATTCCTTGACTGGGGATGAGAGCATTCTGGATGTTAAGCGGTGGCTTCCTATTGCACGTCTGGATTAATAATAAGCCTCCCCTAGGCTTGATCATCTTGGCTCCCCAACCCCCCACCCCATTTATATCAATTCCAGAGGCAAGGCCTCAGATATATGGTACAGCATCTTCTCGCGATTCAGAATTCCACCAACCAGGACACAAGGATGCCCACACTGAGATTGCCAAAGGCTAAACCACCTACTGCCAATCTCCAGGATCACTTTCCCATTAGACCAATAAATTGATCCATCATTTCCTGCTATAATGCCTCTCTCTTTTCTGGAGGTTGTGGCTTAAGGGATACCCACCCTTTACACACACACACACACACACACACACACTCTGACCTTATCCTAAAACTACCAGAAACAGGAACTTACACATTCACTTTGAACTAGGTTTTGTGCCCCAGGCCGCGGATAGAGTGATGAATGTATCACATTCCCAGCCCAAAGCTTACACTCTAGTAGGGGAAACAAATGGCTAATGAGTCTATTAATTATTCACTTTTCACTATAATAACTGCTACGAGAGAGTCTGCTCGGAGAGTCTGTATCAGTGAGACCAAAGGCAGATTAGGTCTGAGGGTCAGAAGTGTTCCCTGAGGAAAGAGTAAGGTGTACCGTGCCAAAATGGGAGAAAAGGCTGATGAAAGTGATCAGAGAGCTTGGGAGAGAACGGACATGGGGTCCAGGTAGCCTGAACTGGGCTTCTCCTGGGGCTAAAGGTGGTAAGTGTGAAGTCAGTTAGTCAGAATTGGCATAGTGTCAATTCAAGGATGGTAAGGTATTAAGAGAATATCATTAACATTAATGTTTGTCATTAATTGAAAGACTGAGCTGGATGTTAAATGATGAGTATAAACTAACACCTGAATATTTAGTTTCAGAACAAAACTTTCTTGAGTAGGAAATGTTAACGCGGAAAGCATCCCTAGTCTATTCTGCCTCTTCCCAGTAACCAACAGTATTGCAGAATTTATTATTTACAACCTCTCCACTGCTTATATATATAAGATGAGGAAATAACAACAGCTGACCTAATTGCCCCAAGTGGGCAGGAGTCGAGTTAATAATAGGCTAAAGGCTGAAAGGAGGAGAGGATAGTGGTGGCAGCCACGGGGTTCCCATGGTGAACTGTGGCTAAAAACAAATCAGGATAAAAAGCCTTACCTAGTGTGTGATGCCCGCTAGATCTCAGGAGGGTTAAACGCTGCAAGATTTGTATTCAGAAAACCTGAGTTCAAAGCCGCCTCTTCACCCTCTAGCTATGTGACCAGGGCAACAAAAGGTCTCCATTTCCGCATCTGTAAAACAGCAATAACAGCAACTGCTTTTTAGTTTCTTGTCAAGTAGTGGGTGTAAAGGGCTTAGCATCATGCCTGGCATATTCCATTTACTCGACATTAGTTTATTATTATCACCATTATTATTGACAATGTTTTTTATCTGGGACCAAATCCACACACGTAAGAAATTCAGGGAAAACTTTAATCTTCTTCGTCACAATGTTCTGTTATTTTCCAATTTTTAAAAATAAGTATGCACTGCTATTAAAATCTGAAGGAGTAAAAAGTACCTACACATTTTGGCATAATACAAATTTGATTAGTCCGCTGTTGCCCAAATTTCCCGGGCTCCTATTGTTCAAGGAGAGCGTGGGTGTGCACTTTAAAAGCAGATTCCTAGGCCCCGACCGAGAAATACTGAATCCGAACATCTCAGGGACAAACCCGTTAATTTATACTTTTACTCAGTCCCACAGATGATTCTCATAATCGGGCCCCTCCTGGGACCTGCTGATTCAAAGCGAGCGCTGCAGTGACCGGACGAGGAATGCCGGCGCAGGTTCTCGCAATCACTAGCACCTGAGCCTACAATTCCCACACTGCCCTCGCAAACCAGAGCTCGGCGAGCCGGAGCCTGCCGGGAGTTGTAGTTTCTGTCAGCCAGACCTCTACCTATAAAAAAGGCGGAGATGACTGCCGAAAACTTCCCGCCCCACAATGCAAAGGCCATTGGTGACGTCATCTGCAGAACGCCCGGGATGGAGCGGGCCGTTTCTACCGCTCCTACCGCCACCTCCGCTGCATCAGAGCCTGCCTCCTCCTCCGCCGCCGGCCCCTCCCTACCCTCTTCTCCCGCCGCCGCCTCCTTCTTGGGCGCTTCTGCCACCTCTACACGATCCAGGCCCTCTGTCCCTGAGAAGAAGTCGCGTTCAGTTTCCTTTGTGGGCCCAGGGCGCAGCCATGGCGGACGGCGGCGGCGGTGGGGGCGCGGGCTCGGTGGGCGGCGGCGGAGCGGGCCAGGCCTCGGCGGGGTCGGCGACAGGCGCGACGGGGGCCGGTGGGAGCGGCGGCCCCATCAACCCGGCCTCACTGCCTCCCGGCGACCCACAGCTCATCGCTCTCATCGTGGAGCAGCTCAAAAGCCGGGGCTTGTTTGACAGCTTCCGCCGGGATTGCCTGGCGGACGTGGACACCAAGGTAGGTGGGGCCGACGGGGTAGGACTGGGCGTGAAGACCTCAGGGTTGCAGGTTGGCTTTTCTAAAGCAGAGAGAACAACAAATATACTTTTTAAAAATCTCAGCAGTGAGGTATTAGGCCGCTTGAGGCAGTACAGGAAGCTTTCTGAGTGGTGTACACGTGGGTTGGACTCCCAGTCCGATTACTGTTAGCTGTGTGACGGTCCAGTCGTTTCTCTGAACTTGGGGATTCAGTACTGGTTTCAGAGCCTAGATCCTGTCTTTCCCAAGCTGAGACTTCTTTAAGCCCCTCAGTAACAAACCTCTGTGTGTTAAGAACATTGGAGAAGGCCAGGTAAGGAAGGGAGAATGGTTTGAATGCACAATCATCAGAACGTTGTAGCAATTTGTTCCTTTTCTCTAGCTCAGTGATTTGCAGGCCTGAGTGTCCGGTTGAATTAAGGTACACTGGTGCAGAACCCTTATCTTGTACTCCATCGTGGATTAAAGAGAATTTGGTGCCAATTTTAGATCCTAATGCCATAGGTCAACCCCCTAGTAAAATGCTATTTCATGTTACTTGCCAAAGTCGTGGAGATTCAGTGAAGTCAGGTGTGTTAAGTGTCAGACATACAGTAGTTGCTGGAATGTTCCATTCTCTCCCATTTCAGAGGCTTTTCTAAAAAGACTAGGGTTGTAGGTTTAGGAGGCTCTGTTACTGACTGAGCCCCTCTAGGGAAGTGATTTCTCCTCTCTTAAGAGAATCTGCCTACCTAACAGGAAAATTGTGAACTTAAAATTATAACTCAAAGATAGGGAAAGACATCTTCCATTTATTCTTTGAACATTTATTGGCCTACAGCATGTGGGCTGTGTGGATACAGAAACAAGTAAGTCACTACCAGTCCTCAGAGCTCATACTCTAGGGTAGAAAACTGACAGGTGGACCAGATGCTATATACACTATGTGGTGTTAGAAGTGCTTAATATTTAATGCTTAATTTTCCTTATTTAAGGTTCTCAGGTACATATCAACTGAACTTCCACCTTTCCCAGGACTCTGGGTGTTCTCAACTTCCCATCACAAGTTCTCCACTCATACCTCTTATGTTCTGTTTTGTGTGGCTAAATCAATGTGGTATGCATGGTATTTTTAAAAGAGAGAAAGAAAATTAGTACTGTAAAGCTGTTGGGGGAAAGAGAGTTGGAGCCTTCCCCACGTAACACCTTAGATGTTCCTTCCATTAGTGCCTGGGTGGTTTTATTTTTGGAAGACTGTGTTTTCAGGCACTGTTGCTTTAGCCCCATGGTTCTCAGTTTGCCTCTTGGATCAGCAGCATCAACATCACTTGAGAACTTGTTAGAAATGTATATTCTTAGGCCCCTTCCCAAACTGCTGATATATTTCAGGGAAAATGTACAGATGATGTTTGTAATTTACTTTGCAGTGCACCCAAAGTACAAATAAATAGAACAAACTGATAAGTGAATCAAGTGAGGGATAGATAATGCAATAAAATGTTAATGGGAGGCACAGTCTGTCCTTTCACTTCAAGAACTGAAGGGATTGTTCTATGTTGTCAAGATCTGTTCAGGTTTGGTGGTGACATTTGCTGTCCTTTGTCCTTTTACGGTAAACAGTAACTATCATTTCAAACCAGGTGACTTATTTTGAATAGTATAAAGTACAGTAGCAGGATGCATAGTTCCAAGTGACAAATTAATTCTAGTTTCTTTAAGCAAAGTGGTGAATCTGTTGACTTGGGCACCCCAAGAAAGGACTGATTGAACAAACTGTCAGAAGAGTAGGGATGCATTTGGAACCGGGGATGCGCCTCCAGGGCCATCTTTCATTTCTGCTCTTTATAATATTTTACTGTCACTGCACAGCAGAGTCATCCATTTGGTTACTGGTATTTTGATTACATCTTACATCTTCTTCCTCTAGAAAGGGACTCTCAATTCTTGTTCAAACAATCCCAGGGAACATCAGCATTGTCTTAGCAAGGGGCAGGCACCACATTTGTGGTCAGGAGAACATGGCACCCTCTGTCCTACCCTTGTGAGGAGAGGAAGGAGGAGTTGCTAGGTAGATAGTACATGGGTGTTTGTGAATCCGTTCTCTTGGCCTTTTGGAAGAGTCCACCTATAGAGTTGAAGCCTGATGATTTTTTTTGTCAATTTCATTTACCTGACTGCTAGCAAACTTTTGCCACAGTAACACTGCATAATAAACCAAATCATGGTGACATGATAAGCATCCATTCTCATGCTGATAGGGCTGCAGGTCAGCTAAAGTTCAGCTAATCTACGTAGGCTTCCGCTGGGAGGTTTAGGTGGCCTGGGCTTGGGTTTAGCTTGGGCTACATATAAACTCACCTTAGGTCCCAGGACATGCCGTCATAGAGGGTCACCAGAGCACAAGAACCAAGCCAGACAGAGGACGACCACATTTAAGGCCTCTTGTCACTAGCACTCCATTGACCAGACTGTGTCGCATTGCTAAAACTCAGCATCACTGGGGTAGGGAAGCAGTCTCTGCCCAGGCAGAGGGGGGCAGGGGTGAAGCCTAACAGCAATGCACACTATTATACCTGGTTTGAAGAAGAGCAGCTGATCGTACCAGAAGGTCTTAGAGGCTGAGAATACATGTTCCATGTATTCACCAAGTTCCTTCTAATTTTGTTCTGATCATAGTTGGGTCTAAAACCGACTATGAGCCAATAAGAGCCTCAAGCTCCATTTTTGGACTTAAGGTGTGCTTCCCCTCAGCCTTTCCCAATGTTCCATAGGCTTTGACTTCAGTCTCCATTCTCACATCATGCTGAGGGTTGGGTGGCCCTTCATTTTATGCAGTGGGCTTTCCTGAGCCCTTATTTATTGCTGAGGATACCCTGCGAGGCAAGTGGGACAGTAATATTTCAGGTTTACAAATGGAAATAACTGAAGCTGAAAGGTTGATGACTTGTTGAAAGTCAGACAGCCGGTTAGTGATGGTGCCAGGCTAGAACCCAGTTCCTCTGATTCAGAAACAGTCTAGGTCTAACCTTGGCTTTGCCACATTTTGGCCATGTGGGCAAGTTGTTTACTTTTTCTAAGCATAAATTTCTAATCTCTACAATGGGGGCAGGAGAGAGTTAATAGACCCTCCCTGTACCATTACTTGGAAAGTAAATGGGATGATGCATCTGGCCTTGTGCCTGCCCACCATAAAGTAAGCCCTTGTTGCTAGTTAATTCATGCTCTACTGTACTACAGAGCCGTCTTCATCGTCATGCTGGAAGTGTCTTTAAGGACTTGAAACATCTACATTTCTGTGGAAAGCAGTATTCTTAAATGACTGACTTCTAAGATTTTGGTGCATGTAACTTCTTACCTTGCCTCTTCTTTTTAATGTTTCAGCCAGCTTACCAAAACCTGAGGCAGAAAGTGGATAATTTTGTGTCAACACATCTGGACAAGCAGGAATGGAATCCTACAATGAACAAAAACCAGTTGCGAAATGGTCTGAGGCAGAGTGTAGTTCAGTAAGTAATTAGAATTAAGAGTGAAAATGTGGTAATCACAGCATGATGTACAAGAAAGCTGATGCGCGTCATTATTTGGTCAAGGTGGATGGTACTTTACAGCAAATCCCACGCACAAGTCGCAGCAGTCCACCCCTTTATTAAAGTTAAGGTTCAAGTAAGCAAAGGACTCAACTGACATTCTTGCTAGTTTATCCATCCTCCATAGGCCTCCTGTGTAAATTCTACCGGGTGCATTGAAAGATACTCCAAATTCTGAAACCTAATTCCCTGCTGCTTGAAGTTTTCAGTGTAGTTCACCCATACGCGGGAGTTTTATACCAAGATATCAGTGTTTGGATCTTGGGCGAGAGGTCTGAAGTGGAACAGCAGCTTTTAGGAAGGCATGGAGCCTTATTAAAGCACGTCTGTCGCGGTCACAGCCTGAACCTTAGTTCGGTGCCACTGCCAGTCACCCGGTGACTTCTCGGTGTCACTGGGCACTGCAGCGGAGGCGGGCCATGGCATCTGGCTTTTTCTAATCTGCTTGTGATCTTTTTTTGCTCTTATTACTAGCACTTGTGTTCAGGTCTTGATCCAGTGAACTCTCCTGGAATATCTAAAAGCTTGTGAAGCCCACCTCTTTAGAAATAGAAATATCGGGGAATTGTGCTGAGTGAAAAAAGCCAGTATTAGAAAGACGCGTGGTGCTGATTCCATATATGTAACACTGGTGAATAAACAATGACAGCGATGGAGACAAGATGAGGGGTGCCTAGGGTTTGGGGGTGGGAGGAGGCGGGTGAGTGTGACCCCAAAGGGATAGCCCCAGGGGATGCTGTGGTGGTGGAACTAAGACCTTCATCGTGGTGGCGGTTACCTGCGGTCACTCATGGGGTAAAATGGCACAGAGCTACCTGGGCAAACACACAACGGAGTGCAGCTACGTGTGTGAAAACTAAGTAAGGTTGGATCGTCCTGGTGTCATTTTTCCAGTTGTGATACCGTATGGCAGGTACACATGGTGCAAACGGGTGGCTGGGGGAAGGACGCACGGACCTTCAGAGAATGGTCTGTTTGTCTCCACAAGGTCAGGGATGTTGGAAGCTGGAGTGGACAGAATCATTTCTCAAGTGGTGGATCCCAAACTAAACCACATCTTCAGACCACAGATAGAAAGAGCGATTCACGAGTTCCTGGCGGCCAAGAAGAAAGAAGCCGTGCCAGCGCCCCCTCCAGAGCCTGAGAGCCAGGACCCCCCAGCTCCCTCCCAGGATGCTTCCTAAGGTCCAGTATCCCGTCTTTTGTCCAGGAGCATTCATCTCTGGCTTATAAATATATAAAATGGATAGAAAAGGGGTAAGCCACTATTGGGGATCATGTTCTTGATATATTCAGAAAAACATTTACTGCAGAGAGACTCCACCTACTGTTCAAGAGTCATTTTTTACTGAGAACTCACAGGTAGCATTCTCCTGTGTTAGTGTGATCTTCTGTGCCGCCAGAGCTAAACTTTTTTTTTTTTTTTTTTTTTTTAAAGATTTTATTTATTTGACAGAGAGAGAGATAGCAAGAGCAGGAACACAAGCAAGGCAAGTGGGAGAGGGAGAAGCAAGCTTCCCGCAGAGCAGGGAGCCCGATACGGGGCTCGATCCCAGAACCCTGGGATCATGACCTGAGCCAAAGGCAGATGCTTAACAACTGAGCCACCCAGGTGCCCCCAGAGCTAAACATTTAAGCTGTGGATAGATGCTTCATTAGAAACCAACAGGGATGGTTGCTGTGCACAAGAGAAATTCAAATGAAAGTCCTGTTTTTCTGAAGTTGATTGAATGAGTCTTATACCTGGACATGAGTTAAACTTGGGTTTGCAATTTAAATATAAAGTCAAACAGTGCCTTCTAAAATGGCATCCTCAATGGGACTCACAGTCTGCTTTAAGCCCTGCTGGATTTCCTTGTATTTAGAGATTAGAGTTTACCACTGTCAACAACCGTGGGATTCTTCTGTTATGTGCGTGCCCCTTCCTGTTACATTTGGGATTTAACTTCATCTTAAAAGTCAGCTACAGGTGCACAAAGCCACGCTTTTTTGCAGGCTTTGAGACCTTGGTCAAGGTGAGCAGTAACCAGCAGGTAAGCAGTGGACTCTTACCTAGCCATTGTTAGTAACCTGTCCCCTCATTCCACTTTGGTGTTCTGTTTGTCAGATTCATTAAGATGTTTATTATTTTTGATAGGAAAGCATCAGTGAGTGAACAGAGCAAGAGCACAAAGCTTGGGTGGGGCACTGCCTTAAGAGGGGCATTGTCTATTTGTGCCTGTACTCGGGGGAGAACTCAAACTCAATTCCATTATGGAGTATAAAACATTACCAGTTTTTCTAGTTTAATTGTAAATTCCTTTAGGGACATAAAATTAAATGTAGTCTCTTATCAAAAAGCCTCTTGATCTGATTCTCTTTTTAGAGTATGTCTGACACCTTTTGGAAGCTCCATTGAATTAACCATGAAGAAATGGATTCGGTTACTTAAGAGGACAACTTCAGAATGAAGACAGGCTGAGGTCGTCACTGATTTCAACGTTCAGCCTTGACTGTGGGGCAGTGTCCAGATTGAACAGGCAGTGACAGTGGACCGTGTGTGCCCCCTCATTGTGCTGCCGTCTGGTCAGCCTGCCAAAGGGGGTGACAGCCAGTAGACACTACAGAGATACAAAGAAACACTACATCAGTCTGGGGTTGTCCTGAAACCTTTATACTTGAACTTGGAGACTGTGTGGATTTTAGGGTTTGTGCTCGGGGATCCCTAGAGGGGCTGTAGCTACAGTGGAGGAACATAACCAGTTCCAAAGAATGACAGTAAAGGTTAGCATGGAGTAGGAATTAGTGCTTAACTGTCAACTAGAATGTTTAAGCTGTCAGCACCAACTAGCTCAAAAGTTGTCATGACCCTCTTGTACGTGAATCTTGTAGCTTCGGTTTCCTTTCCTCCGTAAGAGGTGACAACACATGGGACCGTAGAATGTGTGAGGAAGTGCAGACATCAGGTAGAAGGAGAAACATCTGCAGGCTGTCTGTCCAGGGCTGCTGCTTATCCTGCAAGGGCTAGTGAGTCTTGGTGTGTTTATTTTATTCTCACGTTTGTGTTTTTTAGAAAAGTTGAATGATCAATAAATAGCTTAAGTTTTGTAATAAAATCATTTGCTACTCCTACTCTGAAGCCTCAACTGAGTGTAGCCTCCAGGCCTGGGAACCTGTGAGGAGTAACCTTTGTCCTCTGCCTGCCATTCTGTGCCTACGCGGGGGTAGTGGACGGGGGAGCAGAACTTGGAGCTGCCCACCCCCTGGAGCTAGCAGGTAGCACTGGAAGTGGGCAGGCAGTCCCTCTTCTCCCCTGGACCGTGACTGGTGCCGGTCACTAGCTGTGAGGGCAGAACGATCTCTCCGTGTTCCTCGAACCGAGTGTACAGTAGCATCACCCAGCGATCTTGGAAAGGTGCATATTCCGACCCAGAAGTTCTGGAGTGCGATTGGAATGTGTTCTCATGCTCCAGGGGCTGCTCATGCTGCTGGCCCCTGGCAAACACTTTGTACGGCAAGCCTTGAAGAGTATCAAAGCTTATATCAAAGAGTTTGGGTCCTTAGTGGAGTCTGTCCCTAGATATTGTTCATCCAATAAATTGTCAACTACTTAGCTGGTTCCCTGTTAAAATGAACTGCCTCCACCTTGACCATTTCTTGGCTTACAGTGAAGTTTGTGGCTCTTATGTCAGATGCTCAGGCACTGGTTTATCCTATCTCTGCCATTTACCCTCAGCTTCTATTTACTCATCGAGGGGAAATAGGTTCCCATGCATTCTGGATCGCTCCCTGGCACGTGAACGAAGTAAGCACTAACCCGTTACAGCAGTGCTGCTGAAGGTAGAGTCCCTCACCAGCAGCAGCAGCATCACCCTGGAACTTGCTAGAAATGCAGCCCCTACTCCAGACCGGATTCTGAGACTTGTAGAGGGGCCCAGCAAACCCTCCCAGTGATTCTCTGCATGCGAAAAATCATTTTAAGGCACGTTTTTGGGAAGCTGGTGATGTTGACTGGCAATGACAGTTTAATTGTGATTAGTGTGTAAACGTGTCTCTTCCAACAGCTCCTGAGGGGTGAGACTATCGAGTTTTTTTGTCTTGTTTTTTAATTCCTTGCAAGGACTCTGCTTTGGGGCATTTTGATGTAGAAATGCTTGCATGTAACTTATACCTGCTCTGCTTTCAAAAGAAGTGTCTTCTGAAGATGAGTTTGCTAAGCAGCTCAGAACATTGGTGAGAACTCTGCAGAGACTCACTGGCTATTCAAGATAGAGGAGCAGTGTCTGTGGGGACCCAGCAAAGGTCAGGGTCTGGCGTGGGCCCAAGGCTGGCATGAGGTCCGGGTTTGAAAACTGCATCTGGATCAGTCCTGACAGGGCCAGGCCCTGCCCCTCTTGGCTGCCCTAGGAGGCCGAGGACAGGGTGGGAAGCAGACAGGACAGCCGGCCCGGCCAAGCTTTTGTTGGCACTGCGTATCACACCCTGTCCATCACCTTACCCGTGGAGGAGCCAGGAGGTCAACTTTTATGGTCTTGTCACTGGGGATGGGCTTGGCTCCAAGGCCACATGGTAGTAATTACTCGTCCTCTCAAATTGGTCACACTGCCTGAGACCTCGCCAGTCTTTCTGTCTCCAGTGTCCAAACTGCCATTTGGCCATCCTTCCAGAAACACTGCTTTTATCAAATCTCTTCCTCACTCTGGAACCTTTGGAAGGATGTAGACGAACTAGGCGCTGACCAGGTGGCCGACATTTTCATACGCATATATTTAATTCTCATGACCCTGTTAGGATTTATTCTCCATTCTGTGGATGAGGCAACCTAAACTCAGGTGAAGCAACATACTCATTATACAACTATTACGTAGGGGAGCAAGGTTTGAACCCAAGCCTCTGAACTCAAAGCTCATGTTCCCCTCCCCACCCCACCCCCTTGCTACGCTGCCTCCTTATTACTTAACAGAACAAGTCAAACTTGTCAGTCCTTTGGGGTCCACCCTTCATTCCAAATGTAGGCTAAAATCAAGTCAGCTGGACCTCTTGCTACATCTCAATGCATACCTTTAGCTCTAGCCAGTCTGCTCCCCTCACGCAAATGCCTATCACAGAGCAGAGTCTGCAAACTCACTCTGCCCTCCAGACATGTTCTATTGATCATGGAGTTGTAACTATTGTCTGTTGTTTTTAATTACCAATATTTCAAAATGGGGAGAATTCCATATAGAGCTCTCTTTCTGGTTCCTAATGAAAAATGTCAAGGTTTGGCAACATATTTGTATTCCCGCTGGATAACAATCCGCCAGAATTCTGTAGCAACTCTGCAGTTGAGAGAGCATGTGGGACAGACAGATGCCACTGGCTGGCTTCTCTCATTTCCATCACCCTGCTGGCCCTGAGGGTGTTGGAGATACTTGCCCCAGAGTGTCATCGTCCTGTGATTAAGATGATTCAAAACATTTCCAGCTAAAGGGCCAGATCTTCTAGACTGATTTTCATGGAGACTAGATTTTCAGCTACCTGAGTTGGGCTCTAGAATTTTCAAGCTTGGAATGGAGTCTGAAGTTCCCTAACATCTCTCTCTCGGTGTCCAGATTGAACCTATCCAAGGATGAGGGAAGGTCACAGAACATCGCACATAGAGGTGGGCTCAGGGTACAGCTAGGACAGAGACTGAGAGAACCAGCACACGGTATTCTCAGAAGCCCCCCAGACTCACCCTGAGTGGCAGTCTCGCCAGGGCTGGAGCCGGAAGAGGGCTTGTCTGTGTAGCCTAATCGATGTAGGAAGCTTAAAGTCTTGTAAATGAGAGAGCGAAGGGTAGCAAAATATGCCACCCCAAAATAGGACCGCAGGAGTTCAGGACCTGCTGCCCCCAAATCTTCCTCTTTGATACACGGATTGCTTAGAGCTGTAGGCACTTGAAAAACGGCAAATACAGGGAGAGGCTTTCACTGAATTGCTTTTATCTGCCTAAAGGCAGATACCAGATACCCAAAAGGAACACTCATCACAGATCCCCTCCCGGGAGGTACATCACCCAGGGAGGACTGACTCTCACAAGAGAAGAGACTAGAAGTCAACCCCACACCCTGACAAACTTCATCACAAATTATTCTACCTCCCATCTGTTCTTCCAAAGGCCCATTCATCTCTCCTAAAAATCACTGACTCTCCCCTAAGAGGCCTACCAACCCCCTCTTCCTTCCCTGTTGAGCTGGTATTTAATCCCAAATTCTAAGCCACCTCAGGGAGTTAACTTATTTTTCCCTGGGTGTTTCCATGGTGACATGAGGTATCCATGTTAAGAAACTTCTGTGTTTCTTTTGTTAATCTGTCTTTTGTTACAGGGGTTTCAGCCAAGTACTCGAAGGGTAGAGAGAAAATCATTTCCACCCCCCTACAAGAGCAATAGATTGGATTCGGCAGAAGTTAAACAATGGTCGGGGTGGGCATTTGAATGACGCAAAGCTTACGCAGCTCTCCGAAGGGGGCAGCACCCGGTCTCCGCTGAGGTGATTCTGTAGGCAGGTGGGAGAACTTTGTCAGACTCGGCCCGGCCTGGAGTCGTCATGACGGCCGTCCTCACAGCAATCCTATGAGCTCATACGGTGTGCTGGCTCAAGGCTCAAAATTTGAGACCTGACTCTGCCACCTGGGCTCTGGGGCGGCGTCAGTGATGATAGATTCTGTTTTGGCTACAGTGCGTGAACAAAGAAACACCAAAATCTCATCAGCCGCACACAACTAGTTTCTCACTTACACAAAATGGCTGTGATCTGGGCAACGCTCCAGGGCAAGTCTTCAAGGCGACATTGAGCGTCCTGGCTGCTGCAAGCCTTTAGCCCATCCTCTCAACCCAAGACCTCTTCCGTAAGAGCACAGCAGAGGAAGAGAACCACGGAAGGTCTCCCGTGAAGGATGAATGATACGGCCTGCGAGTGATACCATGGCTTTCACTCACAGCCCCCTGGCCACACCTAGGCACATGGCCATACCTAACTGCAAGGGCACCGAGAGGTACACACACTCACGGGCCCAGAAGGAGAGGAGAACCAAATGTGGCTGAGTCCCAGAAGGCTACCTCGGTGTGCCTTCCCGCCCACTGAATATACCGTGTCTTCCCGCAGAGATCCTGCTCCTGCTCCATGGAAGATGATCTCAAAGTACCATCTAGTGGCCTCATCCGTCAGCGGCCCGGGAGGTCTCTGTGTTAGCGGTTAGGCAGGCACCTCCTCCTCAGACCTCAGAACTAAAGAGAGAAGTCATCCGCCTGAGATCCCCTCCCCCCACCAACCTTGACAGAGGATGAACTAGGTAGGGGAAGAATGGAAAACATTGTAGTTCTGCTGCGAAGCCGCGGAACCTAGCATGGCGGGTGTCCCTGTAGGCCCGGCTCAGCCTGCAGTTCTCTGTGGCCTCTGGCGCCACCCTCTGGGAGGTTCTTCCACGGCCACTGTGTCTCCCAACGCACTCTGGCCACACCACCCTCGGGGAGTCTGAACTGAGAGGCTGTCTGGCTTTCTCAATCCCCGTCCTGCTCTAGGAGACCAAAGCCCCAAGGGTCATTTTAAGTTCCGAGTGGAGACTTTTGGAGCCGGGGGATCATGGGAGTTTGGGTCAGAATGGCTATCCTATAGACGTAGTAGGAGCGTTACCAGACAGATTCCAACCGGCAACATGGGCCAGAAGCCACAGTCACAATTTTTGGGGGGGGACTCGACTCATAAATCTCTTGTATTCCTTTGCTCCCTTGCTCTCATACCTCTCTCTTGATGGAAACTTTGAGGCTATGGGGCTTCCATGCAAAAGCTACACTTTTTTCCCTGAGCCATTCTGTCCAGCTGAAAAGTTGGCCGGGGCACCACATCCTTATCTGATCGTTGCATGGAGGCCTTTGTCACGTAAGTGTTCTCTACGTTTGCTTCTGATCTCATCTCTTTCTTGTAAGACCTTGCCGAATGCAGGCAACATCAACCATATGATGCTATTAAAAATCCATTTTCCCGCCTCTGCCCTTAGAGCCACAAGTTAATTAGGTACATGATCCGCCCCTGAGCTGCTGATGCCCAGTATTTACTACTTTTACATAGGTTGACTGATTCACATTTTTGCAGCTTGCAACTAGAAAATGCCCTGACCAGATCTTCTAATGACATCCGATTGACTTGTCCGTGAATGATCCCCCAACTGACAGATGTGTCTTCATCTGACAGATCGGGTTTGCACTTACTACATTACCTAAATCAAGCTCTTTATTTTGTAATAATTTGATTCACAGATAGTTATAAGAAATAATATGAGTGCCTGTGTACACACTGGTATTTACCTGGTTTTTCCGTTGGTAACATTTTACAACACAATAATATGATCCCACATCCAGGACTGCTTAATGTAAAAATGGATGGCCTTTGCCTTTATTTCTGGCTATTTGCACATCAGAATGATTTTGTGAGTTCCTCAGTGCATGATATTTGAGCTTACTTTTTGCATTAAGCCTAGTCATTACATTTTTTAAAATTTTTTTTCGTTTAATGATTTGTTTATTCCAAAAAAAAAATTCTTTTTGCACACTTACAAGTATGTCAGGCAGTGCCCTTCACCATGGGATTACAACAGTGGCCATGAAAAACGTGGCCCTTCCTCAAATCACGAATATATTTCACTGGTTTCTCTGACACAGGGGGGATGGGGAGCGGTGTTTGGAAATGCCACAGAGGTGACAGGAAGAGGGAGGCAGAGGGAGAAATCCATTGAATTCATCAACAAGGGCCACAGCAGTTTCAGCTGGAAAGCCAGGGGCTACTGCCAGATGGCAGAGCACTGAGGACACAGAGGAGGGAAGGGGGCCCCTCGCCGGCACCTCTTCGGTAATGACGGAGCTATGTGTGTGTGTATTTATTTTATTTACGTAGACAATGCTTCTGTGTGGGGAGACAGTCCAAGGGCATGAACAGGTTTCACAGGGAGAAGTGTCCCTCCCATCTCCCAGATACCCTCCAACAGCAACCCCCACTGTACCAGGTCCGTACTCACCCCTCCAGAGACGGCTCAGGCGGGCACAAGCGTGTCAGCTCCTACATGGGTCCTTAGCTGGGACGCGCTCCACCTCTCCAACTGTCCTCAGGAGAAGTTCCTGGAGAGAAAATGATCGCAGGCTTAAGAGCTCTGAGTGGCCAGCAGGTCACAGGGGTGGGCTGGGGGTGGAGGCGATGGGCAAAATGGCAGCCCCCTTGCGGCTACAGGGTCAACGATGCGCAACGATCAGGTAAGAGGAGGCAGCCTGTTCTGAGTGCTTGTCACATGCAGGCCACTCCAGCCACACCAGTAAAGGGCGTCCCTGCAGGGAGACGATATCATTGTCCCCACTGACAATGAAAGAAACAAGCACTCACCCGAGGTCAACCAGTGACAAGAGTCAGAGCTGAGGGTCCAACCCTGCTCTGTTCATCTCCAAAGCCATGCTATTTTTTCCCATTTTTTTTTTTACTGTAGTAAAATACACATAAAATTTGCTGTCTTAATTAAGCAACCAACGCAGTGGCATGAAGTACATTCACATAGTTATTCAACTGTCGCCACCATCCATCTCCAGAACTTCTACATCTTCTCATACTCAAACTCTGTCCCCATTACCACCAGCTCGCCATCCCCCTCCGCAGCCCCCGTGACCACATTCTACTTGCCGTCTCGGTGAGTTTGAGGACTCCAGGCCCCCCGGCTAAGCGGAGCCATACGTTATGAGTGCTCTGCGGCTGGCTTATTCCTCACTGAGCCCTACCACCTCATCCTCAGACCTCATTTAGGTTTTGCCAATGGGTCCCAACTGCGTTCAGTGTAGTGAAGGGATTCAGTTCAGAATCACACGGTGCATTCAGTGGCCACATCTCTTCGTCTCCTTTAATCTGGAACGGTCCCTCTTTAAAATTCCAGGCCAGATCTTTTGTAGAACAGCTCTTAAACTGGGTTCGTCTGATTACTTCTCATGATGATATTCTAATCCTGCATCTTTGACAGGAACATCAGGAGCAATGATGCATTCTTGTCATAGCATCCTATGAGGTGCATGAGTTAGATCTATCCCTTTGTGGCTGATGTTAACTTTGATCACCTGATTATAGTGGTGTCGGCCAGATCCTTCTTTTGTCCATTTGTAATAAATTAGTATTTTGTGGAGAGGGACTTTGAGATTTTGTACATATCCTGCTCTTCATCCAACATTCATGCCCATTGACATAGCTCTGTTGAACCAAGTATCATTCTTGACCATGGCCAAGTGGGCATTTTGAAATTCCATCGTTCCTTCTACACTCATTAGTTGGCATCCTACTATTGTAAAAAGCTTTTTCTTGTTCCTGTTTATTGATTCACTTGTTTATTTCTATCTGTATGGACCCATGGATTCCTATTTTACTCAATGTGTTATACAATCTGGGGCTATCATTACCTCATTCGACATCAGGTTGTCCCAGATTTGGCTGGTGGGCAGACTTTCCGACTGGCTTTTGTATCCTGTGACATTCCTCCCTCTGTCCTTGAGCACCTCCTTACTTCCTGACACAAGGAGATGGTCTAGGCTTATCTCCTGCTTTTCCTGCTCTTGCCCTGGAATCTGCCATTTCTCTAAGAAGCTTTGATTCCTTTGTCTGGTATTTAAAAGTCACACTGAGCGCCGGATGTGCCCCCACTCCCAGGCCTTCCTGGGGTGCATTCGAGTTTCTTTCCTTCCCTTAATTATCATTCTTTCTCTAGCCTCTCCCGCTATCCTCCATACATTTACACCGGATCGGTCACCTCTACACAGAACCACCTCCTGTCACCACCAACACCTTGAACCCGGACAGATGGCCCCTCACCCGTTCTGGCTCTGACACCCCATGCTGCTCTCCTGACCCTCCTCCCATCTCCACAGATGCTGACCTAACGGCTCAGTAGCTGTTTGCAAACCTCGGACCCGAGCCCTACCTAAAGTTCAGGTGGTTATGAACAGACATAAGAGAGGGAACTGGCCAGGGGTGGTGACGGTCACCACAGGGTGGTGACAATGAAGAGATGGAAAGGCTGACGCAGTGAATCACCACCACGTGACAGCCCCTGCCAGGCAGGGCAGGTGGCTCGGACGTCTCTGGGCTTGGCTAGAAAACAGTGGGGTTACCTCCCAGACAGTGCAGGATAGCAGAGAGAGCAGGTTTGGGGGCCAAGCTAGCCTTTCGTATTCTCTTTGTTCACGTTATCTTATTGTCTCCACCCCGCCACCCCCCCACTCCCCCACCCCCAATCTGCCTTTTGTGTCTCTTGCTGTGGCTCTGTGTCAGTCACTCTGGTAGCAGGCCACCTGTCTTTCTCATGCCTGCCCAGAACTTACTCTTCCTACACCCAGCAAGACCCCCTCACACAAACACACCAGACTGGGTGAAAGGCCACGCCGCCATTTGCACGAGCTGTGGAAACCAACAAAAACTTATTTATAGTCCACAAATTATTAATAGGCTGGGATCTTATTAATTCCATCCCCAGTACACATCTCCCCATAAACGCATGGGCAGGGGTGGATAGAAACACAGTGAACGTTATTGGATAAAACCCCCATAAAAGGAGTATTGTAATACATCATTCCACTTCCCCTCATTAAGTCTGTGCTGAGAACATCCTGTGGTTTATAGCTGTAAACCAGTCCCATCTGACCTAGAGACCCAAGACCACTTCTGTCCTTCCTTGGCCCAGCCTCCCGCCCCCCTGAAAGAATGTGTTTGCACAGTCGACATCAGTAAGATGGTCCCTGACTATCCACAGATCCTGTGGCCACAGCGTGGACACAGAACTCCAGGGAGACAAGCTGGACCACACAGGGCGGAGGGGGGGCTGTTGGCCCAAGCCAATTCCGGGATGACATGGTCTTGAACCAAAATCAGCTTTAAGAAGGCCAGCTCTGCCTGTTTCTCCATGCCCAAACGCTACCTCCCAGAACTTGTCATGCCAGGGAGCTGCAAGGTGCTCCCTCTCCCACCCGAGGCAGAAGAGAGAGGGGAAGGACAGCAAGAGAGGCACATGGGCCCCCAGTCCTGGAGTGCAGCCGACCTGAACCCAGGACAAGTCAGGCCAGAGAAAATCCCATGCTGGGTGGCCACGAGGAGGGAGGGACAACATGAGAAATGTAGAGGACTCTTCCAGGCCTTGCTCTCCATGCTGGCCTCCTAAGCAGAAAAGAAAGAGGAAGAAGATGCTCGGGCCAGCTCTGAGGGAGCAGAGTCAGCTCTATGCCACTGTAATTTCATGGACGGACAGAGAAAGGTGATAACCAAGGGCACTGGGCCTGTGAGTGGAAACTGGTGACGCCACACTAGCCCTGTAGCCCAACTGGGGCCCTGGAATTTGACCAGTTCCTACAGCACTCAGTCCCCTGGTGAGTGAGGGTGTCCGTTGTGGGATCAGCCCCAGGGTGGGGTGAAGGGAGGTGCAGGGGCCCAGGGAGGCAGGAGCAGACCTTCTGCAAACCTGTCAGGGGTTGCTGCAAGAATCAGAAACAGGAGGTGTGTGGGGCGCCTGGGTATCTCAGTGGGTTAGGTGTCCAACTTTCGATTTTGGCTCAAGTCATGATCTCAGGGTCATGGGATCAAGCCCCGAGTCTGCGCTCAGCGAGGAGTCTGCTTGAGATTCTGTCTCTCTCTCTCCCTCTGCCCCTGCCCTGTGCACACACACACTCTCTCTCTCTCTCTCAAAAGAAAAGAAAGAAAAAAAGAAAGAAAGAAACAGGAGGTGTGCAGTTCCCAGCAGCTACCTTGGGGATGGTTTTCAAGTGCCCTGATGTGGCACTGGCCGTGGACATGGGGCCCGTCCATTCGTGAGGAGTGATAGAACCACATCCTCAAGGAACAGGGTCACCCAACTTCTACCTCTGTTATCTGGCAGCTTTTCTTGTTCTGTGGGCTCTGAGGGGTGGCAGTCCTCTCATGGCCAGGCTCTGTGGGAACAGAAGAGGGATAGGAGAGGAAGGGGAAGAGGGAGAGGAAACAGCGAGAACAGGAAGCTTGGAAATACCCACGCCACTCAGCCTGCCTCTTTCCGTCATTTAGGGAATGAGATGGTGCCTGAGGGCACCGGCCATGCAGGGCACATAGTAAGTGCTCATTAAATATCGCTATTGCCCTAGAAATGGCTGCCGGAGCAGCAGAAGTGGTGGATGATTCATTCAACCATGAAACACCCCAGAATGTAGAGCAGCCATCATCCCCCCTTTTCCCAGATGGAGAAACTGAGGTCCTGGGCTATGAAGCCACCTGACCCAAGTTGCCCCACTGGCCTGCGGGCAGCAGAGCCAGAACAAGGGCTTGTCTCCTGCAGGAGATTCCAGAAGCCCAGCTCAAGGCATGGACTTGATCTTGCAAGCAGGCTCCAAAGACCTGGGGACAGGAGAGAGAGAGAGATGGAAAAGGTGGGGCACGGACCGGGCAGGGCCGTGCAAGAGAGGAGGCAGATCTGAGGGGCAAGGGGGTCGGAAGCAGGCTTACCTGCCGGAGAGGGTATGATGGGCACACGGGAGGGCACGGAGAGGCCCTCGGACTCTGAGGTCTGCAGGAAGCAAGAGGGAGCAGCCACCGTCCGAGCTCTGGAGGGAAACCCACCTGACCCCTCCATAGCTGAGTGAGCTTGGGCACGTCCCCTTAACCCTCCTCAGTAAAACGGGGGAGGTGGCAGTCCTCCTCCACAAGCTGCCGGGGGGAGGAACGAGGCCATGTCCAGCACACAGCTCTCAGGCATCGCTCAGCCGGCGCATCACTTGTCGTCGAGCCGGAGAGATGGCTGAGCCCAGGGCAGAGATGGAGGCCGGACTTCCGTCCCCCTCAGACACACCCCGTGCAGCACGCCTGAACAGGGAGCCACGGAGACAACCTGTGAGACAGGCCAGCAGGGGCCCACGGTGCGTTTCCCTAGAGGAAAAGTGTCTGTCAGAAGAGATCTTCCTGGGTGGATAGCCAGGCTCCTTGGGTGATGTGCCCCAGCTCTGTTGCTTCCTACCTGTGTGACCACGACCAGTCACTGGTACCCTCTGAACCTTAGGCTCCTTATCTAGAACGCTGCTTTGAGGACGATAGCTAATCTTTAAAGGGAAACTGCGGGTATTCATTTTACCTGGGGAGGCAGAGTAACCAAGGGGAAGATAGCACAGACCTGCAGAGAGATCAGGGCTCAAATCCCAGCCCTCCAAAAAGTAGCTAAGCAGCTGGAGGCGAGTTTCTCAGCCTCTCTGCGGCGTGAAGAGCTGGGATAAGGCGTGTGAAGCCCTCAGTACAGTCTAGCACGTGGTAAGGACCTACAACATGGTCGCTGCCGGCCAGTTTCCCTCTCGGCCTGAATCTGATCCGGGCCTGACCTTGCCTTCTATCTCACCCAGGTTTTGTCCCCAAATTTCCAGCCGAGTGTGGCCTGAAAACTGTCTTTGTGGGGCAGCCACCCCGGCCCAACCACAGCACCCGTCTCATCAGTGCCCCTGCTATAAACAGACAGAGGCCGTGTAAGCAAACACCCCCTCCCTGGTGGCCCCGAAGGCCACGGGCCTTGCAAGAGGTCAGCTGGAGGGTGGCAGCCTGGTTGGACGCAAATAACCACAAAAGCCAAGGGCAGGGCGGGCCATGAAAGACCCTTAAGGGCCAGGCAGAGCGGCAAGTGAGGCGCAGAAAGCCAGAGGGCATCCAGGCCGTGTCCCTGACTTCTGTCCCACCCACCCTCCGCCAGGATCCACCAGGGAGGACATTTTATTTCTTTGAAAGAAATATTTTGACAGAATGACTGGGATGGAGGGTGGAGGGAAGGGCAGAAGTCAAGGAGAGAGCGAATCTTAAGCAGACTGCCCGCTGAGCACAGAGCCCAGCACAGGGCTGGATCTCATGACCCTGAGGATCATGACCTGAGCAGAAATCAAGAGTCAGACACTCAACCAACTGAGTCACCCATGCTCCCCCACAAATAAGTGTTTGTTAAAAAATACATATATATGAATTTACAACTCTATAGCTGTCTCGATTTATTTTTAGAACAAGTCACAGTTGTGTTTACCTTTAAAAGTATGCATTTACTAAGCTAGTATCTGACCAAACTGATATAAGCATTACCTCTTGGTTGCTTGTGGGTGGATACATATACATAAACTCTTAATTTATAATTGGTTTTATATAAGAGATTGACGTCAGGCCTCAGTCCATAACACTAGCGGGGGAGGGGGGTCTCCAATTAGTCTTGGCACCTGAGTCTCCTTGCTTTCTTTCTGTTTAAGGCAAAACGACCTGAAGGGGGTAATTTTAAACACCAAAGCTGCGAATGTTCTGTGTTGCTAGGGAAAAGCTCAGAGCAAGCTTCTCGGAAGCCCAAGGGTGAAGATAAAAGTGGAAATGACTAGTGTGTGCTAGAAAAGCACCGTTCCCAGGAGGGAGCCTGGAGCTCAGAGCACGTCAGGGTGTAGAGAACTATCCCCTCATGAGAGCAGAGGAAGGGCCCAGAAGGCCTTGCTGAGGGATGCGGCAAAAGCCAAAGGCAGCGCTCCTTCACCCTATCCACACGTCATCCGTGCCCCTGGAGCCAGACCCTCGTGTCACGAATAAGGTGTCACCCCTGTCTTCGGGGAACTCACTTTTCAACGAGGGCTACAGACGCAGAAATGAAATAAGGTAGGCAGGACTCCCCAAGCACATCTTGGCCCTGCTTTTAGTTCTGCACATGGAAGGCTAGAGAAAACTTCCTCTGCCAGGATCCACCAGGGAGGACATTTTATTCCTTTGAAAGAAATATTCTGACAGAATGACTGGGATGGAGGGTGAGACCCTTAGCTCATGTACAAATGAACAAGGATACGACTGAATAGCACAGGGACAAGGAGACCAGGAAAGGAAGGTGTCTTCTCCTACGGGGAAGGGGAGTCAGGACTGGATGAGAGACATGGGAAGGCTGAGGACCACCGGGACGAAGGGCCAGAGAGAGACAGCCTGGCGGCAAGATGACCAAACAGAACATGAGAGAAGGAGATCTTTAGGGTTTTTATTGTGGAGAGCACGATGTAAGCCCAGGCCTCTGGCCCACGTACTAAATCTCGAGTAAAGTCTGCAGTTGACCACTGCTGCTCATGTGTGAGTGGATGATTTTGAGAGCTCTCAGAGGGGTTGGTTTTTTGTTTTATTTTTAAGTAACAGCTACCATATGCCAGGCATTAGTCTACGCACTTCACACCACTGATGCATTTAATCCTCATGACAATTTTGGGAGGTTAGTTCTATTATTACCTCCCCATTTTCCAGGTGAGGAAAGTGAGGCACAAAGAGAATAAAGAACCTGCCCCCAGGCTCACAGTTAGTGGGTGGCGGGCCCAGGATTCAGCCTAGGAAGCCTGGCATGATGCTAGGGAGAAAGGACCCCTAGCCCGGGGCCATACATTCTAGAGGCCCCTGCTCTGCTCCTCCTCTGACCATGCCTCTCCCCCAGGGCAAGGGCCAAGGACATGCCCACCTGGATCCCATGCTCCTCCCTTCCCTCCACTGGTAGACCGTGGCCTGGGTACTCAGTTTGCCAGAATCCCCCGCCCAAGCGGCTCTGGCAGGTAAGACAGGGGTGCCCCTGATCAAAGGATGCTGACAGGAATGGACACGGGGAGCGCCACAGCGGCCATTCCCAAAACACACAGTGAGCAGCTCAACGTGTCAGCCCACTCCAGGTGCCATCACAAGCTACCACAGACCAGGGGCTTCAACAACAGAGATTTACTTTCTCACAGTCGCAGAGGCTGGAAGTCCAAGATCAGGGTGTCGGGGAGGGCCCTCTTCCCAGCTTGCACACTGCTGACTTCTCCCTGCCCCCTCACATTTTCCTCAGTGCCTCATTGAGAAAGACAGACATCAGGCTCTCTGGTGTCTCCTCCTAGAAGGGCCCTAATCCTATCAGATCAGGACCCTACCAACCTTAGTCCCTTCCACAAAGGCCCTATCTGCAAATACAGTCATATTGGAGTTTAGGGCTTCGACATATGAATTGGGGGTGGAGGGGGGGTGGTAGGGAACAGGGACAAAACATTCAGTCCATCATGCTTACCAGGAAAAACATGGGAGTCTAGGGTAGTGGACGATTCAGGCTCAAAACCCAGAAGCTGGTGCATGCTGCTCAGGGTCTCATATGGGGCAATAATGTCTGCACAGGAACCAAGGGAGTGGACTCTGGAGCCTGAGAGCAGAACATCACTGCAGGGACGGCAGATACAGAAGAGGAAGGGCCTCCCCTCAGCAGGGCTGTGCAGGACTGCTGTTCAACAGCGCCACCTTGTGGTGCAGATGGTCAAGAGCAATAGAGGATTTTGCCTCTCCAGGTCCCCCTGCATCTGCTATTTCAAAAGCAGGACTAAGGCCCTGGGGTTTTTGGAAAAATCAAAAGCAAGATATTAAACTTTGTAACAACAGAGTTTGGGAGGTATTCAAGTGATTAATTAGAAAAAAAGAAATATGACCAGATTCGTACCTTAAGCTCTTGGTATAGGTCATATCAGTTCCACAGGATATGAATGTATCTGCTTAGCTGTTAAGCAACTTCTTATTAAAGTGCTTTTTAGCCCTTCAGACCAGCTACTCTTTTAGTATAGTCCCAGCACACAAGGGCAAAGTCACCCCTACATACCCACAGAACATGGGAGACTTTAGTGGTTCTCTCATAAAATGTTTTTTAAAAGTGAAAACTCAAGGAAGAGCCATTGTTTAGGGTCTGTGATAAACTACTGTGTTCAGATTTGTGGGAAGATTGGGATATTTGAAGACCCTATCAATAATCTGTTGAAATGTATGCCTCTAAAAAAAGTAATCGTTTACAACAACGAGATACCACCACACACCTATTAGAATGACCGAAATCTAAAACACTGACACCAAATGCTGGCGAGGCTGTGTAGCGACAGGAACTCTCATTCACTGCTGGCGGGAATGCAAAATGATACCGCCACTTTGGAAGACGGTTTGGCGGCTTCTTACAAAACCAAACATAATCTGACCATACAATCCAGCAACAGCACTCTTTAGGTATTCACCCAAAGGACTTGAAAACTTACGTCCACACAAAAACCTACGCGCAGATGTTTATAGCAGCTTTATTCATAATTGCCAAAACTTGGAAGCAACCAAGATGTCCTTCAGTGGGTGCATGGATAAATAAACTGTGGTGCATCTAGACACTGGAATATCCCTCAGGGCTAAAAAGAAGTGAGCTATCAAGCCATGAAAAGACACAAAGGAACTTAAATGCAGATTACCACATGAAAGAAGCCAGTCTGGAAAGGCTATAAACCATAGGATTCTGACTATATGACATTCTGGAAAAGGCAAAACTATGGAGACAGTAAAAAGATCAGTGGTTGCCAGGAATGGGGTGGGGAGATGAACAGGCGGAGCACAGAGGACTTTTCAGGGCAGGGAAAAGACTCTGTATGATACGACAGTGGTGGATATATGTCATACTTTTGTCCAAGCCCATAGAATGCACAACACCAAGGGTGAACCTTGAGGTAAACCACAGACTGTGGATGACTATGATGTCTAGTTCTGTCCTTGGTCACAACTATCCCACTCCAATGAGTGACATTGATAGTGGGGAGGCTGTGCGTGTGTGGGGTCAGAGGATATGTGGGAAATCTCTGTACCTACCTCTCAATTTGGTTGTGGACCTAAAGCTGCTGTAAAAATTAAGGTCTTTCTTTTTTCCTTCCTTCCTTCCTTTCTTTCTTTCTTCTTTCTTCTTTCTTTTTCTTTCTTTCTTTTATGTAGTAGAAATGTGAAATCATTGAGTTTTTTAAGAATCAAGAGCTGGGGCTCTGTGTCAGAAGAGGAAATGTATTCTTTACCATTCACTCGCTTTATTTTGTGCAATCCACTGTTTCTCAGACATTGTGCAGACATCGTGTCCTGTCATCCCTTCTCGCAATTATAGAAACGGAGGCGCAGAGAGGTGCTAGTGAATTGTCCAAGGTCAAATAGTAAGTAATGATAGCCGTAGGAGTCGGACCTGGTCTTGCCATCGCTCTGCTGGTCTCTCTGTAAGAGGAGGTGAAGCGTGCAGCAAGCATTGGGGAAAGTCTGAAAGCTGATTTCAAATACCTGCTAGGAAGGCAATGGCTTCCAAGCCAGGATTCAGGAATGCAGACACCATGTTTAGCCCTAAACCTGTCTACAAACAGCCATCAGAGGATATTTTCTGTCCGGTTGCAAGGGATTTGTGCACAAGACACCTGAACTTAGGACGAAACTGCATCCCACACCTCAGAGTCTGCAGGCAGCTCCAGAACAGAACCACCAAGACTTCAGACAATGTCTCCAGCAGCCCCTGAGCCAACGTGTGGGCGCAGCTCATGGCCTGAAGAGGAGAGCACTAAGGAAGCATTATGTGACTGTCACACAAGGAAACCTCAATCTCTCCTGGAAATAAACCTCAGCCCTTAGGTGACACCAAATCCACTGGCAGGGACTCCATGACCTTGGCCAGGCTCTCACGGAACTTCCTGAGACATTCACAGCATAATCAAAAGGACAGACACTTAGGTGCCCGTAAAGTTTCCTGGGGATGGGGGAGAGACACACTTTGGCAATGGTGGCATTTTATTAGATGGCTGGCCCTCTACAGTAAAAATAACCTTTGTATTTAGCAGCCATTTGGTTTTTTCCAAATTACTTTTGCCTTTCATTAAACAATCCAATCCAGAAGAGTCTTTCCTTTCATCACAGAGTGTAAAAAATCTCGGTGGCACTCTCCCAGACCTGGGACTCACCCACTCACAAGTCCCAAGGGCCCAATATGCCCTGATCAGGTGATTCTGGGGCCTTCGCTGGATAGCACGTCATCTCAGGAGGTCTAGGCGTGTAGCTCAGTGCTGGCCAGTTACTCAAAGAAGGGAGGAAGGAGGAGAAACACTCTTGTGACAGATTATTTTGTTGCGGTTTTAGAATTGACCTTTTTTTTTTTCTGTTTTAAACAATCTGCTCAGAGCAAAAGAAAGAAAACTTTTCCATTATTGCTTGGGAAACTCATGAATGTATTACGTCAAGATTCTCGGGCATGTCATCAGCAGGAGTGGTACGGTGGGGACAGCCTGGGGCACCTGAGTCAGGAACATAGCACCCCCCTTTCACTAGGTTTGTGAGCAACTCGCCTTCCTCTCTCCCTTCTCCCTGAGTGGCACCAGCTCCCCCTTCTTCCCTAAAGGATATAAGACCAATTTCAAACCTAGAGTTGTGTGTTCCCTGCGCCACCTCCCCTTTTGGTTGATAACAGATTCTAAATGAATGACCAGTCTCCTGTTGAGAATTCCAAATAACTGATGTAGCTACTCAACCCTCCAGGAGGGGGACCGTAACTCCTGGCTCTTTTAAGTATGGGCTGCACATGATGACTTCCTCCAACGAGGAAAAGGGTAGCCTGACAGAGGAGAAACCTCACAAAGCCTACCTCGGCCAGGCGATCAAGGTCAACAACAACAGAGAGAAGTCATGTTGACGCTATGTTCCCCTCGCATGATGTGATGTGTGTGGCACTGGACTTCTGTGGTCTTCCTCCCAAAAGCTACAACCTCATTTTACTCATGAGGAAAATAACAAATTCCAGTGCGGGGACATTCTACAAAATCCCTGACCAGTACTCCTTAAACTGTCAAGGTCATCAAAAACCTGGTGGAAAAGGAAAGTCTGAGAAACTGTCACAGCCAAGAGGAGCCTAAAAAGACACGGTCACTAATTGCTCTGCATGCGGAGTCCTGGATGGGATCCCGGAACAGACAACGGGCATTAGGTAAAAACTAAAGAAATCTGAGTTAATATTAGTTAGTAATAACGTATCAATATTTGTTCATTAATTGTGACGAATGTACCATGCTAATAGAAGATGTTCATAATAGAGTTAACGGGGTGTGCAATACGTGAAAACTCTTCTGTATTGCCCTTACGATGTTTCTGTTGATCTAAAACTGACAATTTAAAGTGTATTCTAAAAAATGAATGGTTTTAGTTTTACCTTTTGTTTTCCTTGTTTGCCTTCCTCCATCACCTTCTTACCAGCCTCAGCATCTTAGCTGGTCTTACAGTCTGTTTATAGACTTCTATGTTCATCTGTTTGGCTTCCCCCTTTAGAAATACAAGTTTAGTCTATCAAGCCAGTCATTGATCCAAAGATAGATACACAAGTATCTTGCCTAACTGCCCACAGCAGAAGCGCTGTGCTGTTAGTTTCTGGGCCTGGGCCTTAAGAGATTGGTAGTTTCCACCCCCTTTCTCATGGAAGTTGGTCTCTGGGAGCTCTGAGCTGCCTTGCAATAAATCATCTACGCTGATCGCCCCAAACTGGAGAGGCTATGTTTTAGGCACTCTGGTTTGTGAAGTAATAATGTATCCTTGTGGGTATGAAGTCACTGGGGCTTTGATTTGCATTTTCCTGATGACTAATGACATTGAGCACCTTTTCATGTGCTTATTGGCCACATGTACCTCTTCTTTGGAGAGCTGTCTATTCAAAATGCTTTGCCCACATTTTAATTGGCTTGTCATTTCATTATTGAGTTGTAATAGTTCATGTGGTGCATATTTATGTAAGCTATCCCAAATCATTTTGCAATAAGATGGGATCTAAATTAACACATTTAGAAATAAAACCCATACTCTTATTAATACAGTCTATTAATACAGTCTTTTTTTTTTCCAGTTCACTCAGAAGCCATGAATTTTGACAATGAATCTTCCTGCATAGATATTTTAGGAGGGAAAAAAAAAAGAAGATTCCTGATGATCTAGCAATTTAACTATCAAATATTGGTAGCAACCATCATCCTTCAAAATGATGCTTTGGAAGAAGGGCAATATATAAATAGGTTTCATCCTAGAAAAACCCACTAAAATTTTTAAAAATATTATAATAGCTGCAGATTATCATGTCATTAAGGAAACTCTAGGAACTCCAAGTTCAGGAAGCAGTCTGTGACAGGTGGTGAGTGCAAGTTCATTGTTTAATGTTGTTCTTTGTGTTCCCCCAGGGCAGACCTGTGTCTTACTTCATTTCTAGCCCCCATGCTGATACTGTGCCTGATACACAATGAGTATTTATTGAATATCGGTTAGTTCTAATTCAGGTGAGCTGGTGTGCTATCTCTTGCCTTAAGAATTACATTTCAACGTATTTCTAATCTCAGATGATTTTAACTCTGAACACATATTAATATTTCCATAACATTTTTAATGGTGGCCAAGCTGACCAGGTATGTGCCACTTCTAGGCTATGGAACTAATGAATGAGAAAGTAAATTCCCTCCTTGTCACCTGCACGGAATCTGTGCGGTAGTCTCTCCATGGATCCGCTGGCCTCCCCCTCCCCACCCATAGCACTGGTGTTGCATGGATAGATCCAGGAATTTTATTCCTTGCTCGGAAGAGTGGCAGAAGGGCTCAGTTCATAGGACTTTGTATATACTTCTATGCCACCAAACCTCATCATTGCTCAGTGCGAGGGCTTTCGTGATTTAATCCCTTTAATCTTTTTCCTGGTATTTATTGCTGGACAACAAAATGCCCCCAAACTTAGTGATGTTATTATCATATCACATTTTGTGAATCAGGAATTTAGCAGGACACATGTGGTTGATTCTTCTGCCCCACGTGGCATCCACTAAGGTCAGTGGTCATCAGCTTAAGTGGGCTGGTCTAGAGCATCCAAGATGGCTTTAGTTATACATCTGGTGACCTTGGAGGGTCGGGACTGGCTGGATGGCTGGGCTCAGTTAGGATCACAAACCAGAATTCCTAAAACATGGCCTCTCTAGTTTGGGGCGATCAGCATAGTTGATTTATTGCAAGGCAGCTCAGAGCTCCCAGAGACCAACTTCCATGAGAAAGGGGGTGGAAACTACCAATCCCTTAAGACCCAGGCCCAGAAACTGACAGCACGGCGCTTCTTCTGTACTCTACTGGCCAGTCAGAGGCGCACCCAGAAGCATCAGCCCAGCTCTGGATGGAAGCAATCCCCAAGCATTCGGAACCACCTTTAACCCATTACAACCTCCAGTTCCCACTCGCAAACCCTTTCCTCGTAGGCAGCCTTCCTATGTGTTTCATGTGTATCCTTGAATTTCAATGTAGTCTGTTCTATAGATTATGTCAATTTGTGTGCATATCGCCTCCTTTGCTGCATGAGCATCTTCTGCATGTGCCCCTAGGACAGAGTGTCTCTGGCCCATATACCAAGGCGTGGCAGCTGGCCCGGTCAGCAGCAGGGGATTCACACAGTTAACCTGAACCAGCACTGGTGGGCTAGGCTGCTCTGCAGAGTGGCAGAGCGACAGCACCTGCCCTCATCCCTTGCAGAGAAGCAGGGCTCCCCTCTGCACCTACACTATGGCCAACAGTTGGCATTAGACGACCTCCTAATTTTCACTCATCTGATGGGTATACACAGTGAAGTTCCACATTGAACTTTTCAAGCAAAGCCTTCTCCCCTCTTGGGAAAATATAAGGGAAGGAAAGGAAGAGGCAGCTGGCTTCCCAGGCAGCTTGGCTGGAAGGTGTCCATCCCATACAGCCAAGGCTGGCTACAGATACTAGGATCTGAGGGAGGGTGGACCACAGGGCCTTGGAGTCACTATGACTCCCCATGTTTTTCTCTCTGCCCTTTCCTGAGACCAGAGACTTTAACTTTAGGGGCAACCATATCATTCTATTTTAATCTTTAGCTTCCTTTGCTCTCTTCTCCTGTTCCCTTCCTCCCTTTCTCCTGCTCTCCCCGCAGAACAGATGTGGCCCAAGCCCAAATCTTTAGGAACATCTGCTGAGACACCAGCTGCCTTTCTCCAGAACCAAGGAACCCCTAACCCCTCCAACTATTGGGTTTCATCTAAGGACCCTGGATCTCTGGCCAGAATACTTGCACTGAAGTCAGCAGTGTCCTCTATTAAGATAACTTGTTAGAATCCCTGAAGATTTGCACAAATAGAAGAAAGAAGGAGATGCTGTTTTTGTTTTTTTTAAACACTGGCTGCAGTTGGAGCCAGCTCACCTAGGAGAAGTACAGAGTCACTCAATTCTTCACAGAGAGAATGCATCTCTTTTGGAACTACCTGGACGTAGGGGAGATGCACAGAAAAAGAGAGTTGAATTGTTCTGATTATGAAAGGAGCAGCAGTTTGGAATCTGGCCAGCAGCAGCATGCTGACCACTGGAGGAAGAAGGCTTTGCAGGAGTCAACCCAAGGACTTTAGGGCAGAGTAATTTAACTCTGGAAACAACACCCTTCATTAACTATAGACCTCCAGGAAACATCTGCTAAACTTGACAGCTGTGTGCTGGTGGTCAGTGAAAACCAGCACTAAGTTGACATGGACAGAAAGAAAGAAGGAAACAGTCCTAGGGGACAGACAGGAATGGGACTGAGTGCTCAGGAAATCAGAGGCAGGAAATGACCAATAAGGCATAAGCCCTTGTGGTGGGGGGTGAGGTGGAGTGGGGAGGGGCAACAGAGTGCAGGGAGGGCTGACTGGGGGGTCAGGGATGGGATCAGGGAACATTTGGGAAAGATCCCCAGGCTCTTCCATAATACATGGAATGGGGTTCTCAGGAAGGACGACTCCAGAATTGTGACCTTGGGAATATGCAAACTTGAAGGCATCTGGGACACACACACACACACACACACACACACACACCTCTGCAGGACCAGATATCCTAGAGTAGCAGTCCTCAACCTTGGCAGCATATCTGAATCATCTGGGGGCTTTAAAAACCTCCTGAGCCTACCCTTCTACCAAACCAATCACATCAGAATCTCTGGGGATAGGACCTAGGCCTCAGGTTTTCAAAGTTCCCAGGAATACAATGCTGCCATTAAAAAAAGATGTGTCAGAGTATATTTTGTGACTGTACTTTTAAATGAAAAAATAGAGGTCATGAACAATTTTGTCCAGTATTATCCAACTGTTGTAAAAATTTTTAAAGCTCAGACTAATAAGATATACTCCCAAATGTTGACAGTGGTTTTTCTCAGAGTGAAGCTGTTATGGGATAGTTTTTACCATCTTCTTTTTACTAATCTGAATTTTCCTAAATTTCTATAAATAACATGTTACTTTTATAATGAAAAACATGTATATATAACATATATTTTCTCTCTTTAACTGTTTGTGGTCACCAGCTCCAAGATGGCCCTCCATGAGCCCCACGTCCTAGCATCCATGCACCTGTGTGTTCTCCCCTCACACTGAGTCAGAGCTGGTCAGTGTGACCAGTAGAAGGGATGGTGAATGACATCCAAGGCTAAGTCATAGGACACTGTGACTTCTGTTCTCTCAGATGCTTGCTCTGGGGGAAGCCAGCTGCCATGTTGTGAGGTTGCTCAAGCAGTCCCGTGGAGAGAGCCATATGGAGAGGAAGGGAGGGCTTCACCACAGCCAGTATCTTGCCAACCATCTGAGTGAGCCACCTTGGAAGTGGGTCCTCCAGCCCCGATCCAGCCTTCAGATGACGGCCACTCCAGCTGACATTTTGACTGCAACCTCATGAGAGCACCAGAGCCAGATCACCCAGCTAAGCTGACTCACAGAAGCTGTGAAAGCTAATCAATGTTTGCTGTTGTTTTAAGTTGCTAGGTTTTGGGGTAGTCTGTTACACAGCAGTAGATAACCAGGATAAAGTTTGGTATCAGGCCTGGGGTGCCACTGGAACATAAACCTAATCCTGCAGAAGCTGGGAGGCCTCTGAAGGAAGTGTCCAGGAAAGTCTAAATGACACCAGATTGCCAGAAGGGGGTTTGTAGTGAGGATTTAAAGGAAAATATATTGAAAACTGAAGAGAGGGGACTTCTGTTGTGGAGAGGCAGAAATTTAGCAATGCTACAGCAACATAGAAAGTAGAGAATGTACCTAATAAGTGGGGTGATCTAGTAGGGAGGTTTCCAGGCAAGTCCAGGTATTGGGATCCTCCACTAAAGGTATCTCACTCATTACACATACAGAAGAATCAGGACTGTGGGCCTGCCCTTGGCCTCTGGGCAGGTCTCATTCGGCAACTGGTCTCCGTGGAGTTGATGGTAGGTAGAGGGTTGTGACTCTTGCTGATTCCTAGATTGGGTCTGAGAGAGCTTGGGAGTCAGACGGCATCATGTTCATGTCCCCCCAGAGTCTAGAGCAGATTAGGCCCTCACTATGTTTCTGAGGAAGGGGAAGGAAGTGAAGGGTACCCAAGGGGAGCACTGAATCAGTACTCCACCTTGCCCAGTGGCCTGCATGGGCCATGAGAAGCCTGTACACTTCATGACAAAGCAACATGAACCAGAGCTAAGGCGTACTTTGGGGTGCCTGTATCCCTCAGGGGGAGGGCCCTGGATAGGACTGGCATACTGGAGGAATAATATGGAGATATTATTCTCCCTAATGACAGAGGCCACTAGAATACATGCTGTCCAGAGGATGAGGGATATGATGGCCTGAACTTTAAAATAATTTACCTTTACTTCCTTCTAATGGATATGTGTCCTTCTGCATGCCCAGTATCCTTGAACAACCTTCTCAGCTTTGGAGAATTCCCTCCTTCTGGGTGTCTGACTCCCCAAAGAAGCCAGAAACTCTGTTTCCCAGAACAGGCAAGTGACCAGGCTCACCGGTTAGAGGCACCAGCAGCCAGACTTTAAGAGCCAGCAGCGAGAAGATAAGGCAGCTTCCCATGGAGGCAGCAGAGGATCCAGGGTAGTGCCCAGGTCCATTTCGGGGCTCAAAGGATCGCTCCCTGGAACTGTCCTGTGGTGGTGTATTTGGGCTATGTCCCCACTGCAGGGCCTCTCAGCCTGGTCCCCAGGCTGATCAAGAGAAACTGGGAGCCCCCTACTGTCCTGTAATAAATTCTTTTTCTGCTTCAAGTCGTTGCGGGTGGTTTCTGTGGTTTGCAGCCAAGCCTGCCCGAGCGCTCCCCACCGGTGCAGGATCTTTAGCAGGAGGCATTTAGGACACTGTAAGATGGCAGCACGGGATGAATTTTACCCCATCAGCTGATGCCAAAACTATCCCAGACACCCCACAGGGTAAATAGACCCTCACTTGGGGGGAATTTATCTTTTAAAAGTGCTATTTTGATCCTCTGGAATGAGCTGGCCCCCACTTCCGCCCTGTCTCCCACTCAGATCCATCCTCCTACGCGTGGTCAGAGTGATCTTTCTTGCAAGTGACCCCGCTGTTCCACTGCCCCTGTAACATCTGTGCTGGACATTCCCCCACGCCGCCCCACCCCATCCCTCACCTCTCTGCTCTGCCCCGTAGGGGATGGGTATCAGCAGGCTGTGGGAGGGCAAGAGGAGAGCAGGCTTGGGGCATCCGTAACCCAGCTCCTTCCCTTCCAGGTCACGTAGGTGGGTCAGCTGCATCCCTTTCCCGCAGACTCTTGGCCACAGGGCCACCCTCTCTGGTACAGATCATTCCTCCCTGCCTGCCTCCTGGGGGTGGTTACACCTTCCCAAAGAGGTGGTCACATATCACTGCCCCGTCCCAGGTAGGCCCCATCCTGAACCCCATCCACCGCTTTGTAAACAGCCCCTCTGAGCGTGACATCTGTGTCCTGAGAGGCCCTGGTCCAGACAACCACCTTTTATCCATGTTTCAGTTTCAGGGCAGACCCACCTCCCCCAGGACAAAGCCAGGCTTCCTGTAACAAGATGCCCCAGGCCCTTGGAGATCTGGCCTCTGCCCTCACTGTACCAGCCTTTTCTATGCCTCCTGGCCTTTGCTGGTGCCCGTCCCCCACCAGGAGCACCCTCACCCATCTCGCCTGCCTCACAGTCAGTCATCTGCTCCAGGAAGCGGTGCTAGGCCCCCAGATGTCTGCAGCTGAACCCCAGAACTCATGCCGCCACATACGGCGGTTTCTGCACGTGTGGTGAGTTACGGATCTGGAGACCAGGAGATTGTCACACGTTATCCAGGTGGGCCCTAAATATCATCACAAGCAGGCCGTGTCGTGACAGAGCAGAGATTGGGATGACATGCTTCAAAGCTGGAGGAAGGAGCTATGAGTAGGGTCAGCCTCTGGAAGCTGGAAAAGGCAAGGAACATCTTCTACCTTCGGTGGTTCCAGAAGGGGCCAGCCCTGTCAACACCCTGACCTTAGCCAGTGAGATGGATCTCAGACTTCTGGTCTCCAGAGCGAAAAGGGAATAAAGGCATGCGGCTTGAAGTCATTATGTTTGTGGCAATTTATTAGAGCAGGCATAGAACACTAATCCAAAGCCTTTCCCAACCAGAGGCTGCCCTGGTGGCCCCGCCCGTCTGAACCACCCTGCCACCGGTCCAAACTAATGGCACTGCTCCCACCGTACCGGACCTGCTCACCCGCTGGCCTTCTCCAGCCGACCCTGGCAGACTTGTGTCTTTCCGTTTCTGTTTCCCGAGCGCCCGCAGAGGGTCCAGCAGAAGGCGCGGCATGAATGAAAGGCTGACGGACAGACTGTGGGCCTGGCATTGTCAATTACCAACTGAGACGCTATGAAGCAGGGACACTCAGGCCTTCAGGAATCGAACCCGTCCCATGACCCACTGGACATCAACCCTGGCTCCCAGGACACCAGTGATCCCTTTTCTACAACAGCTCCAGCAGGACCAAGTCAGGGCTGAGACCCAGGTCCCTCAGGGACAAAACTCCTCAGGGCGCAGTTTCACGGCCCACAGTCTTGGAGTCCCAGGGAGCATGAAATCTGGGGATAGTATCTCATAAAGCATGGAGAACAAAGCAAAGGACTGGGAGATGTGCACACCAGCCCTTTCTTTTCCGCCCCCCACTCCCCTCTGGGGTTCGGGAACTGGTGGGGGCAGCTCAGCCCCTCCAGCACGCTGGGATGGGGGCAGGCAGCCTCCTCTGTGTGCTTAGCGAAGACCACAGCTGCTGATCCCAAGTCCCCTCCACCCTCCTTCTCTGAGCAAGGAAGACCCCGCTTCTGTCATCACACTCACTCCACAGACCCTGGTCAACACTCCTGCTAGGGATGGGCTGCAGCCGCCAGGCTCCCTGATGAAGCCCCCTAGCCAGGCCACCACAACCACGGGCTACAGACAGCCGGGTGCCTCGGACCCTATCATGCCACGAAGCCCTCCACTTGCCCCCTGTGCGTTCATCCTTCCCCTGTCCCTTCTGCTTGCCTGGGGAGTCTTTGAGGGCAGCCACCAGCAACATCCTGTTGTGTCCCCAGAACCTAGGAAGGGGCCTGGTACATAAGTTTGCTCAGTGATGAAAACAGAGCAAGGCAGGGAGTGTGGGGACTGGAAGAAGGAGGGTGTTTGCTACGGTGCCCTCTCTGGTGGCCACTGCTTTACTCAGAATAAAGATCTGGACACTATCGTCTTCCACCCCACAGAATTCCTTCCTCCTCTGTCCTCCTGTCTCTTACTCCTTCTCCTTGTTCGTCCACTCCAGCCACGCCGGAGCGTTTGCTGTTCTTTGAAACTGCAGGAAGGCTCCCTGCCTCAGGGCCTTTGCACTGGCTGTTCCCTCTGCCTATAATGCTCTTCCCACAGGTGTCCTCATGACTCAAGCCCTCACCTCTTCAAAATTTTGTTCAAATGGCATTTTATGAATTGCCCCAATTACCCAATTTTAAATTGCTACTCCTCCAGCACACCCAATCTCCCTTGCCTGCTCACCTCCCCCTTTTAAATAGTTATCATTGACCTATTATCTTATTGTTTATAGTCTTTCTCCATGTGGGTGAGAATCTTGTTAAAGATGTTTCCTTCGTACCTAGAGTGGTGCCTGTCAACAAATATTTGTTGAAGAAATGAATAAATGTACTGAATGAATGAACAATTAGGAGAAGCTTCACTGAATGATGACAGTTCACCAAGTCATAGAGGAAGACATAGAACAATGGGAATATCAGAGAGAAGAACATTCCAGGCAGAGGCAGCAGCCAGACAAAACCCCTGAGGTAGAAGTGTGCTTGTGCATTCAAGCAACAGCAAGGAAGCCAGTGAGGCTGGAAGAGAGCAAGGACAGGAATTCTGGGAGAGAAATGAGAGAGGTAGGGGAGGCATTTACTCTGACATGGGAAGTCACTGGGGCGCTTAGAGCACGGATGTGACAGGATCTAATTTATGTTTTATGAACGTTGTTGTGTCTTCTGTGTAGGAAATAGGCTCTAAGTCAGTTAGAGAAGAAGCAGGGAGACTCGTTAGAAGATTTCTGTGATCATCCAGGTGGGGAGACTTGGGGGACAGCCATGGAGGTGATGAGAAGGGCTTGGAAGTGGAATTGAAGGCAGAACTGATCAGATGTTTCTCTTGGACTGGATGTGGAGTATGAGAGAGAAGGGAGGCATCGGAGACAACTCCAGGTTTCAACCTGAGCAACCAGAAACACAGAGCCACCACCTACTGAGGTGAGGACAAATGGGATCTGGCTGGGACTGGGAATCAGGAGTTCCATCTGGGCATTTTAAGCATGAGGCACCCATTGGAAATCTAAGAGGAAATGTCAAGTCAGCAGTGGGGTATGTGAGCCTAGAGTTCACTGGTGATGCCAGGCTAGCTGTACAAACTTGGGAGTCCCCAACATTTGGGTGCTCTCTCTCCTTAGGAGGTTATGCACTCACCCACATAGGAGTGCAGGTAGAGGGGAGGGGTGTCCAGGACTGAGCCCTGAGCCCTAGTGCTGAGTGTAGAGGACCCGAGGAGAGACCCAAAAAGAGCAGGGGGGAGGGAGGAGAAGAACTGGGAGGGAGAGGTGTCCAGGAAGCCAGCTGGAGGCTGTCTCAAGGAGGAGGTGCCAGGGTTGTTCCAAATGCTGCCAAAGGGTCCAGGGAGATGGGGCAGCACTTGGAATAACCCTGGAGGACAAGGCTTTCCCTTCACCTTCTCCTGCTTTCTTAGCAAGCTTGGGAAACCTAGTGTCACAGGACAGGGCTGGAGTTCCAGCCTTGACACCAAAGGCACTTTCCCATCAGGTTGAGACTGTTCCTTTTGGTATAAAATAAGACTAGAAAGTTCTACCTTGGCGGGCTGGGGAAGAGATTGAAAAGAGCTCTCAAGGCACACAAATAAGTAGGAAATATGATTTCATTGAGGAAAATGAGAGAGAGACCCCTCAGGGGTATGCACCCTACAGCTGGCCAAGGGAGAAGGTGAGGAAAACTTCTGTACTTTCATATTCTGTAATAGGGATCAACAAAAAATGTTACAAGAGATATTACTGCAACAATTGGTGAAATCGGAATAAGGTCTGTAGATGACATAGTTTGCCTCCATGTTAATGTTCCTGATTCTGATAACTGGACTGGGGCCATGGCAAAGAATAACACTGTTCTTAGGAAATACCCACGGAACTACTTATGGGTGAAGGAGTCTCATGCTACAGCTTTCTGTCAAGTGGCTCAGTTCTTAAAAATAGTAATATGTATTTAGAGATAGCAAATGATAAAGAAGCAAATGTGGCAAAATAATAACAATTGATAAGCAGGTAAAAGGTGTATGGAAAGTCTGTGCTATTCATGCAACTTTTTAGTAAGTTCAGAATTATTTCAAAATGAAAGTCTTCTTGGGGTGCCTGGGTGGCTCAGTTGGTTAAGTGTCAGACTGGCGTCAGGCTTGATTCTGGCTCAGGTCATGATCTCAGGGCTGTGAGATGGAGCCCCGCGTCCAGGTCTGCACTGGGCATGGAGCCTGCTTAAGATTCTCTCTCCCTCTCTAAAAAAAATTTTTAAAAAAGTTTTCTAAAGACCTTAAAAATATGTGTAGTATGTTCTTCCATACCACTTGAATCTTGGTCAATGAGAATACGTTTATGTGTTACTAGAGTGTTGTGTTTTTAACGATTAAATAGACACATTAAGAAAAACCTCTTCTGAACTGTAAATCTTCAGCTGGTAAATATCAACTATTATGTCATTCTATTTATTTTTAATATGGTCACTATACTTATTATAGTATTATTACTTATATTGTTAACATCTCGAGTAGTTCTGGAATTGCAGGGAGCGGCTGCCTTCCTGCTCCGCCCCCCACCACCACCTGGGTCATTTTCCAATTTTCCAGCTTCCGCACCTGGACTTGGCCCCAGGAAGTTCACGCTCGCAGACCTCCGGCTGTCGGCAGTGCCTTTGTCTGCCCACTAGGGGGAGCTCGCAACACCTCCTTGTCGGCCCCGCAGGCACCGCAGAGGCTGAAAAGCAGGCTCATGAAAGGCTGGACCGCGGGACCGCAGGACCTCCGCCACTGTGGGCTGAAGAGAACCTGCCAACCCCAGTGCAGAACTTCTGGGATCTCTGACATCCAACTCAATTCCCTGCTCCCTTCTTTTTTTCCCTTGCATAGCTGGCTGGCTGTTGGCCCCCGGGTGAGATTGAAAATGCGTAAAATTCAGTAATTAATTCAGGAGACTGATTTGGGGAAATACGGCTAAATCAACCAATGCAGACTACCTTCTGCACCTTGAACATTGAAGAGGGCTACACAGAAGTGGCAATGGAACAGCCCTTGGGCCAGATCTGGCCCCCAGATGTCTTCTGTTCAGCCTTCATGGTGTCTGAAAACCTGAATTGGGGGTCAGTTTTAAAACTGGGAGACTTCACATAAAATCCAGATTTCTGTTTTTGCTTATAAAATGGGGTGAAAGGAGCCCACGTCATCACATGGTAACATCTCTCTGGGGCTGTGGAGTGGCATACACCCCAGCTCACCACAGTCCTCACCAAGCTCTATTGCCTCACCTGGGGACCACCTCACTGCCTGTCACCTGTTATGCCTGCTATGTCACCTGCCTGGCCCTGTGGGCATCTGGACATGCCACCCAGACCAAAGGAAAGCCTAGATTAGTCAGATACCCTGAGAACAGGCCAGTTCCCATCAGTCACATTTTCTGGTCAACCACTATTTAAGAAAAACCCTTGAGGTTGCAAGGATTTCAGGGAATAGATTTTTTAAAAATGTTGCCATGCCTCTGTGTCATCATTACAACCACTGTGAAAACACAGAAGCAGATACCGAGTTCAGGCCTGGGTGACCTTGAACAGTCAATCTTTCCATGCCTTAGTTTCCTTGCCTATAAAATGGGGATATTAATAGCCTCGTAGAATACTTTGGAAATGAGGGAGAAAACCCACGTCAAAGCATTTAGCCAGTGCCTGGCACACACCAAAACTCAAAAAAGTGTTAGCCATGGTTATTATTAATCATTACACAGGGCAGCTGAACCCATGGAAAGATGAGGCCAATGGTTCTCAAATTTGAGCACATATCAAGGTCACCTGGAGGTCGTGTTGCACACAGATGGCTGGGCCCCACCCCCATAGTTTCTGATTCAGTGGGTCTGGGCTGGGGCCTGAGAATGTGCATGTTTTAGCGAGTTCACATGTGATCACTGATCAGCCGTGCACACTTTGAAACTGCCCCTGTGCATAGTTAAAGGCAAACTTACTAAAGGCAGAGTTTAAAATATGTGCTACACATTGGCCTACTTCTCTTTGAAAGAGTCATGGTAAGTCTTAAAAGTATTAACATATATAAAGTGCTTTCAAAAGTGCCTAGCAAATAATGCTCAATAAGTAAGAACTATTAATAATTAAATGGAGAATTACCAGGAAAAGCTAAAACGAAAGAGAAGGACATAGGGAGAAGGGGACCCTGGGCATTTGGGCTAGGGGCTTTGCAAGGGCATCCCTTCAATCCCCTCAAAGCCTTTGAAGGAATGCGTAAGGAAAACAGTTCTTGGAAATGAAGGGCCATACACCAGGCCACTGGTACGAGGTAGAGACCACCGCCGAACCCAGGTCAGTCTGCCTCCATGGGGCCTGGGGTGTTCCCACTCCCCCATGCCCCTCTGAGCTCTAGCTAATCCAAGTTTCACTACTGATCTACAAGTGGCTCTGTCCTGAGTATCCTACAAAGGGCCTACACACCCTGTGGTCCAAGGTTAGAACTCACGGTACGGATATAGAGTAGGAAGGTCAGGCACTAGGCGCTAGGAGGAGGAGGAAAAGGAGGTGCACACAAGGAATGCAATTGGGCAGGGGGGCCACACAACTGCAGTTGGCCCTGGTTTGGGGCAGGCTACCCAAGGGAGGCATGCCTAGCCATATCTAACCCTGCCCTTCATCCCCCAGATTAGTGAAGGGCAGAGGCTCAAGGGGCAAATAGCCCCAAATCATCTCCAAATCCTATTGGACCCAGAATTTTAGACAGGGCTGATCCTAGATCCCCAAAATGCTCAAGCCCATTTCCAGGACTGTAGGGCTGGGAAGTGCCCCAGTTTATGCAGCCCCTGAGGCTAAGACATGGCCAAGGATGGCTGCTCACAGGAGGAAAGGACAACATGCAGGTGTCACACACTGTGCATGGAGCCCCTTGCATGGGATGGAAAGAGAAGGTGGCCGCCATTGTGGGGAGCTGATTCTCCATGGGGGCCACACCCCAACTGGAGCTTCAAGACATCCAAGGACTCTGAATGTGAAGCTGACCTTCCAAAAAGTTATGAAATTTGCACATTTTTCAAGAGAAACCCTTAGAGCATATTGTACTTACTGGCTTGTTAGCTTGATTAGAACTCTTAACTGTTGAGACAGATGATATGGGGACCTCCCTTCGTACCTCTGCCTGGGCCCTGCATTTTCAGGGACAGACCTGCCCACCAGCACCTAGAACACCTAGAAGCACACAGAAGATGCTCAAAAGATATCAGGGGAACAATGAGCTCTGAGGCTGGGGTTGGGGGCAATGGTAGGGTTAGGGGCCAATGGCTATGAAGTGCAGGATTTCTTACACCTGCCCAGTAGTGGGGCTGGATTCTTACTCAAGTGCCTGTGGCACAGGGATGCTAAGATTGTCCTCATGCTCAGCCATCAGAAGAAGCCAGCTGATAGACTTTCTCAAGGCTCCAGAATGTCCCAGCATCACAAAGAAAAAGTTATGTTTCATATCCCACCACTGAGCGCACGCAGTCTTGCATAAGTTAAACTTAAGAGACTTGATTGTGTGATGGAGCTACTGCCCTGGGTCTGAGGGTCCTGGATGTCTTGGGAAAGGGCTCAGGAAGGACTCCGGGAAGCTGGATACCTGGGGCACCTGTGTGGGATGACTTGGATGCAGGCACAGGGGTCACATGGCACTGAACCAGCATTCACACCGGACCCACATTGCCAAGGAGCAGGGAGCCCCCCGGGCAGGTGCATCCGAGGTCACTTGCTGCTCTTGTCTGACTGGCTCCTCTTTCTCTTCCAGCATCCAGACTCAACTGAGCCTAACCTTCTGCCGTCTGCCAGGTTGCTTTTTGGGCCCAGGGCTCTTGTTGCTAACTCCATCCCCCTGTGCTCATCTTAAATCACACTGATTTCTAAGAGGTTCCATTTTCCTCTAATATGCTCTTTCCTCCAATAAGCAAAATGCTTACTCCAGATCTGACTACCTGTGAGGCATCTCTGTTGTTGTGTGGCCTTGCTGCTCCCACGCTTCCTGTGATATCCTGGAAATTACTCCAAGTCTTCATTAGGCAAGGTCAAGGACACTCCTTCAAAGCGAAACAGTGAGATGGAGTATCTCTTTGCCCTTCCTTCCATCCTCTTTTCTGGAGTACATAAGAGATAGCTGGGGCTCCAACAGCCTCCTTGGGCCATGAGGCAAAATAAGCATGAAAGCAAAGGCTAAGGCTGGTGAAACAGAAATAGTGATGGAGCCTGACAACCCAGTGACCATGAAACCACCGCTCCAGCCCTGGACTATTTGTAGAGCTGTTTTAAATGAGAGAAAAGTCAGCATTATTTTGCTGACTATTGCTCTTCTGGGCATGGTGCTTTCATAGCAGCTGAACTTAATCTTAACTGAGAGACCATCTCTCCCTGGGCTGATTTCTGGCTGAGATGCCTCTTCCTCTCTCAGTCCGTGTAGAATGGACACCCAGTGAAAAGCCTCAGCCCACTTTGTGGGCCAGGATGTTCTGTTTCTTGAATTCTTGTTCAAGTGGCTTATACAATTGTTTATAAGACAGAAGTGTATGCTGCCTGTCTCTTGGATAAAAATGTCTTTCAGATGACCGCCCCCTGCTTCTCTTCGGTTCTCTTCTGAGCAGTACTCAGGCTAGGCTGACCTTCAGCCAATATATAAATGCACAGGTGTACTGGCTGATAAATTTTAACCACCACCACGTAGGTTGTAAAAAGTTGCTCCAAGTCCCATTAGTGCGCTCCAGTCTACCCCTGGTTGCTCCCTTGTAGCCCTCAGACTCACATCACCCAGCAACTAAAGGCTTAACACCCAGGGAGGTGAGGGTCTAAGACTTGGCTCTAACTCACCTGCCTAGTTTGTTCAGACTGGTGATGCCCACGAGGCACCTCTGCAACCAAGTATGCATGGGAGGGGCCACATATCCCTCCATACCCCATCCTGGCATGGGAAGGGAGGGGCCCTGGCCTGGGTACTGGCTCGGACCTGCTAGCATCCAGAGCCATGTTCCCTCCCACCTGGTCACTAGTGGTCTGCTGCCTCGGATAATCCCACCTGTGACCAGTGAACTCGTGGCTTGTTCTTTGGGCTCAGAAATATCCCAGGAAGTACTGGCCATCCCCCTCACTGATTTGGTCCCCTAGACACCCAGTGGATGCAGACCCCAGAGACTCTCACTCTGTACCCCACTGGGTCCACTAATCTGGCGGATCACCACCTCCAGCACTCGGCCCTCAGCATCCATGCCACGTAGGCACAGGCACGGCCACCAGAGGGCCCCCAGGTGGTGCCCCTGCTACTGCAGACCGCACAGCCCAGTATATGGGATTGCATCCCAGGTTGCTTTAGAGCAACCCCTCCAAGCTCCAGCCCCCATCCTTGCTTCTGGGATTCCGCTATAGACTCTTCCTCCCATCTCCTCCTGGGTGTGAGCCAATAAACCCCTCAATCCCTATGACTTGCCCATGTTGAGAATTCATCCATTTCTTTGTGTTACCCCTTCTGCTTGGGCCAGTGGTTCTCACGGGGGGATCTTTGGGAACATTTTGGAAATCCGTACAGCGTTTTTAGCTGTTCCAGTGATTGGCAGGGAACCAGTGGCACTTAGTGGGGTTTAATTTTTTCCAATATTTACCATACACTGATTGAACTGTGGCATGCATGTAGAAGACCACACCTACCCAAGTGTCCACTCAATGCATGTACACATCCATGGAACCAGCAGCCAGACCCAAATCAGAAGATTATCAGAACCCTCAAAGCTCCTTTGGACTCCCCTGCAGCCAAGGATAACCACCACCCTGACTTCTAACACTAGGAATCTGCCCTCCCCCCCTTTATTTTGAACCTCCTGGAAATGGCTTCATGCCATGTCTTCTTTCGTGTCTGGTGTCTTCCACTCGCCATCATGTTTGTGAGATTCCTCCATGTGGCTGCATATAGTTCTTGGTGGGTACATGGGCTGTTTCCAGTTTGGAGCTCTTAGGAGTAGTGCTGCCTCGAACATTGTCTTGATTCATTGATGTACCCATTTCTGCTGGGCAGACACCTAGGAGTGAAGAGCTGCATCACGGGACAGGCATTTCACAGCCTTGGTACATATTTGCCAAAGAGTGTCCTAAAATTGGCGTGGCAACTGCCATTCCCACCCACACAGTAGGAGAGTTGCCCGTTGCCCCACTTTTTCACCAGCATTTACATTGTCTGTCTCATGGTAGCCATTCTGGGGCGCATAGTATGCTATTGCACTGTGGTCCCTGGCCATTTGGGTATCCTTTTCTGTGAACTGTCCACTCAACTCTTCTACCTCGTTTTCCGTCAGGTTGCTTGCCTTTGCTTTTATTAATCTGTAGCTCCTTATACATTCTGTATGTGACTTCTCCCATGAATAGGTGATTAGAAGTAGCTTCTCTCATTCTTGTCTTTCCATGTTCCTAAAAGTGTCACTTGGTGAAAAAGAATCCCAAGACAGTAAAATTCATCAAATTTTCCTTTAGGGTTAATAATTTTTGGTCCCAAATAATCTTTGCCTACCCCTTTGTTTCCTTCTACAAGTTTTCTAGTTTCACCTTTCATATTTTGATTTCTAATCCCACACACCCTTTGAATGATCCATCAGACATCGGTGTAGCTGAAAAACCTGTTTACAATGATCCGACTGGGAACCTAGCTCAGCTTTACACATAAACACAAAATGTGGGGGATTTTTTTTGCACAGTTTAATATACACTGAGTTTCCCAGAATGTAACTCCTGTGTAAATTTAGAGAAGATTTTATTTTGTTTTATTTGGAATGTTACCAACATTTGAATCATCATTTCAGAAAAAAATCTGTCACTGACAGCAACGCTGCTCGAGGTACATGAGTAACCCATATAACCCACCTGTGTCTGTCTACATTTCTAGATGATTCTATGTTTTAAGCAGACATATATACTTAGTTGACTCTTAATTCAGGCTATTAACTATGAAGGAAGTTTCAACGATCTTCATCTGATTATTGTTTACTTCTCTTAAATCTAAACTTAGACATTATAGTTGGGAGCACGTATTTGACCACTTCAAATACGTCTCCCAGTGTGGCCGTGCCCATGTGGCTAGGTACTGATGCCCATGTTATTTTATCATTTACTTTTTTCCCTCTTTTCTATTATAACTAGGGCAAATATTAATTTGAGGGAAGGAATTATGTGTCCAGATACATTTCATTTCATTTCAGGATGGCCAAGGGGATTGACAAAGTATTCCCCAGAAGAAGGAGCCATTGGGTCTCGTAGGGTAAGAGCTAGTGTGATGGGTCTGCCCTGTGGGCCTCACATTTCAAACCAAACAGGCACACTAAAGTGTTCTCCTAACCACAGGAGCTGTTTTCTCCTAAAATGGAATTCCTCTTAGGCCAACCAATTTTCAGGTAACAATAATGTTTTTCTTCTCACGTTTGTGAAATAGAAGGTCCCATACCAACCCCAGAAGAAACAATATGGGAGTGGCCCTACTGCTCAAAGTCACCTCACCTCCTTCCACCCACCATCTGCCTGCCTCAGATCACACAAGGGCCCACTCTTGTTCTTCATTGGATTTAGTTCCACAGGTAGAGAGGTCTGAGTTCAAGCCCCAGCTCTGCCCCAAACGAGCTGTGTGGTTCTGGGCAGTGTGTTAACCCTCCGTGAGCCCATAGCAGACATTCACAAAATGAGTAAGAGAAAACTTACTTAGCGTATTTTTGAAAGCAAAAGGTAAGAACTGCTAATGTTTACTGAGTGCTTCCTGTAAGCCCACTTCAGTGCTAAATGCCTCCTGCGGATAACCTCCTACTCTCCCAATCCTGCCACGAGGATGAGGACCACTATTATCTCCATTTTACAGATGAGGAAAGAGGAGGCACAGAGAGGGTAAGGAAGTTTTTCTCTGTCACACAGTTGGAAAATGGCAAAGCTGAGAGTCAAACCCAGGCAATCTGATTGGTTCTCACTGAATGAAAACTCATAGGGAGAAGAGTGTCCAATATTAAGAAGATGCTCAAAAAAAATGGCAGCTCTTGGCCCACTGGTTGTATAATTCTACACTTGAACTCATTATTACCTTCTTTCTTCCTGCTCCCAAAAGAACTGCCTATCTGCCTTTGGTTTAACTCCATTTAATACATGTCATAGTGGCTTTTAAATAAGTTGATTTCTAATAGTCCAAGTGCCTCAATTTGGCAGTGTTTGTCATAGAACACTAAGAAAAGTGATGTTAATCTACCTGCAAATGATATAAGGAAGTCTGTGTTTGCACTGGAATTCATGCTATTTATGCCCCCAAAAAATCCAATCCCATAAGCAACAAAAAGCACACTATGTCAAAAATATTTCCAAGCCTCAGGCCACTTCTACCTGGAAATACTTGACGCAAGGAAGAACCACCACCCCCAGGTGCTGGTTGTAACAGGATTTGACCTGTGTGCCTCTAGATCCTTCAGCATGTGCTCTGACACAGATCGAGGTCGGGTGTTGGTAAATAAAGTGGCTTCCAGCACAAAATAGACTCCACTTCCCAGCAGGTAAGACTGCTGGACTCTTCCGTTTCCAAAAATGGTTTTATGAACTTGGAGAATTTTAGGGAGCTTTCCTGTAGGGCCAAGTCATGGCAGCCAACCAGCCCCATGAAGTTGTGCATCATTAGCACGAAGCAGGACCTGGGGTTTTAGAGCCAAGTTTCAGGGTGAATCTCTGCTGAGGTCTCTCTGGGCTTTTTGCTTCCTTGCCCATCAAAGGAAGAGGTTTGACTAAGAGAATCCCTAAAGCTTCCCCAGAGCTGAGGATTCAACACGTGCTCCTGGATTTTGGATCGGGTGCTCCTGGATCATGCTGGGAACAAGTCAGGACTCATTTTCTTTCTAGCTGTGGGACATAGGCCCATCACTGTACCTCTCTGAGCCTCAGTGCCCTCCCTAAGTAAAATCAAGAATAAATAATATTGATCTCACTGGGTTGTTCTAGAGATCACATTTAAAAAGCCTAAACATAAAATAGATGCTCAATAAATGTGAGTTTCTTGCCCTCACACAAGTGCCCACTTTCTCTTATTACCACGTCCCCTGCTCCAGGCAACAGACCTCCCTGTACGGTCAGTCTACTTCACCCGTGCATACTCCAGAGGAGGGGGCGACACATGGAGCACAGCGGATGGAAGGACAAGATCCGGGGCCAGAAGGCTCAGGTCTGAATCCAGCTCCAACATTTACTCACAGTGTGGCCATGGACAAGTTACTTAACCTTCCCCAAGCCCTCCTGTCTTTCCCCGGGAGTCTAGACTCTCAACTCTTCTGCCTCAACTACATCTACTCCCAGACCAACTGCCACCATGGAAACTACCTGATAAATTGATATATTTACTCCAGTCACCTTCCTGAAACATCTGCATTAAGAATTCTAATGTTAGAACAGAGAGGAATCGGTAATTTAAATATGGCAACATTTGACGAAAAATTTCATTCCTTGATGATGCTAGAAAAAGAAGCATCTGGAATGGTTTCTCTTTTCAGTGTAGATTATGCATGTGAGTAGCGGGTCCCTCCCCGTGACTTACGGGGTTCTGTGATTTGTCTCTGTTTCCTCCTGGCAAAACAGCCCACTTCAGTAGATCCATCTCAGGAGTTTTACCAGCAGGTAAAGGCTTGGAGATGGGCTTCTTGTTTGCTTTCTCCAGTCAGCCACCCCAAATTCTTGGAAGTGGGTGGAGCATAAATGAAAAGTTGGTAAATAAAATTCTTTCTTTGGTCTAGTATGGACAGGCCTTGGTCTCTTCAGGCTACTTCATGGCTCCCAAACTGTAATTATTGGTTGCTTTTTAAAGTGTCCCTCTGAACTGAGAGTCTTTAGTTGTTCTAAATTCATCTGGGATCCTTCTGGACCGAGGAATTAAAGGTGACTCTTCATTCCTGTAAGTCGGAGACTGTCTCGTCTTAGGAAACATTCAGGGCTACAGGCATGTCATGTGGTGAGATGGGCCAATTAAAGCTATAGCCCAGCATCCTCCAAGTGGGAGTTCATTCCTTGAGAAGCAAGAAGCTCCCTTGTGAGTCTGATCTCCGGCCAGGAGGACCCTTCCCTCCTCTAGCCCTGACCCTGGGGTCCTGGAGTAATGGAAAGTAAATAGACTATCGGGCCAGAAGATCTGTAGATGGTTTTACTGGTCACAGAGTCTCCTTAACATCGTGGGATTTGGGTAATGCCCTGAACCATTCCTGGCTTCTGAAAGGAAGGGAGGCCACTGAAGGTCCTATAAACTCTACTAGATCCCAGTGGACTACTAAGTTCCCTTCCAGCAATCCCACCTCCTTTCCAACACAGCACCTTATGGTGGACTGAGGATGGGGTGGGGTCTTTTGCCTTTTAATATCAGCGGTGACAATAACAGACGACCTTGACTGAATGCTTTCTATGTATTGCTTCATTTCAACCTCCCAATGACCCTATTAAGTAGGTACTGCTACCATCCCCACTTTACAGAAGAGAGAATTGAGGACAAGAAGGCAAATAAGTTCTTCAGGGTGAGTATGTGACAGAGATTCAAACCCAGCTCCGACTGGCCCCACAGGCCTTGCTTTTAACAACTGCACGAATCTGTTCCTTGCCTTCCCCTGAGCCTTCACTACTCCATGCAGGCCTCATCAGACTCCTGCTGCCCACACCAAACCCCAAAGATGGAAATGCATACTCCAGAGGAGGGGGCGACACATGGAGCACAGTGGATGGAAGGACAAGCTCCGGGGCCAGACGGCTCAGGTCTGAATCCAGCTCCAACATTTACTCACAGTGTGGCCATGGTCAAGTGACTTAACCTTCCTGTGCCTTTGTTCTCCCATCCACCCACAGAAGAATCCTTCAGCAGGCTGCAGCTGAGGTGGGATGAAGCATACGGGTAAAGCACACACAGACAGCGCTCAGCACACCAGGAGAGCTCTATAAGCCCTGGGGTTTTAGTCCCTTCTACCACCTCCCAACGGCCTGCTCAGCACCTCCACCTTGACATCTAACAGGCCACTCAAATTTGGCATAGCTGAAGCTGAAACCCTGACCTTCCCTCCTAGGGCTATTCTCCCCCTACTCTTGCCCACCCTAATACCTGGCAATTTTGTCCTTCTGGAAGCAGAAGTCAAAAATTTCAGAGTCATCCTAGGCTCCTCTCTTCCCTGTGCGCCTCACATTTAACTCACCTGCAAATCCTCTGAGTTTTACCTTTAAAATATATGCAGCAGCTAGTCCTACACCATCACCTCTCCTGCTCCCTGGTCCAGGTCAACACCGTCTTTCCCCTGCGTGATCCAGCAGCCTCCTCCTTGGGACCTCTGCTTCTACTCTTGCCCATGACTGTCTTCTCCTGCTGTAGCCAGAACATCCCAGGATGCAACAGGTAACTCTAATCCAGACTCCCTTGGCTTCCACCTCACCCGGAGAAAATGTCAACGCCTAGTAATGGGCCCACCAAGCCAGTCCCCTACCGCAATGCCCCCCACTCTTCCTCTCCAGCCTCATTGGTCTCCTGCTTTCCCTCCTGGAGCCCTTGGCCTTGTTGCTAACTTTCCTGAAAACTCTCCCTCCCCCCAGATACCTGCATGCCTTATTCCTTCACTCCTCTGGTCTCTGCTCACACACCAACTCATCAAAGCAGGTTTTCCTGGCCATCCCAAATAAAACAAGTCCCCAAGTTGCCTTTTGACCGCGATGTGTCATGAAACAATATACCACCAAACCTCCCTCACCTCAACCCCGTTCTCCTTATTTTCTCTCAGTATCAGCTCTGGAATAAGCTGTCCTCAGATCAGGTGCAGGAGAGGTAGGAAGAAGGGGCAAAGTACTTGGGAAAGCAACTGATGGAAATATGATTTCTTTGGTTCATTGGAAGATACTATTATATAAATATATTTCACGTTTCTTTGCTGGATAGCACATGATTGGTCCAAAATGCTGTTTTGGACCAAGTAATGCTGAGGAAGTCATTTCAGAACACACTTGAGACAGACACCAACTCCCTTCCCAAATAACACCCAAAATAAGGTGGCAAGTGCAAACTAGGGCCTTATGAGTAAAGAGGTCAGGTGGAACGTGCCATCTGATTGCAGTCCCTGATGAAGCCTCACGAAAATGATCATGATGGGGTTTTTTAAAAGACATAAGTACAAGGGAAAATGAGAGAGGTAAAAATAACAAAACTTTGGGATCCAGAAAGTTGGTGGATAAGAATTATTTGACTAAGCAGGCCTGACAGAGCTGAATTCCAAGCTCATAGCAAGAAAATCCATGAGCCACATGGATTATACAAGAGAATGCTCAGAAAAACTCAGGAACCTATGACACATGCTACCTCAGGAACTGAGAGCAAAGCTATGGGAGGGAGGGGATAAAATAATAGAGACTGGTTAAAATCTGTTTCGTAGTAGTTAGATGCCTGGACATCCTCCCACACTCCACACTGCTGGGCCCCCTCCCCACTCTGGCAGAAGACTGGCCATTTGATTTCCAAGAATTAAATATAGGGATTCTGGACTATGTGACATCAGACTCAGTTGATGGGTCTGACATCTGGGGTATCATATTACAAACAGAGTGATTCAGTAACATGGACATGACTCTGTCCCACCTTGCTTCTCCTACTGAGCTTCCAGAGTGCTGGAATCCAGGTCTTTGCCCTCTGGACAGGAGGTTGGAAGAAACCTCTCTACTAAGTCTAACAAACTCAGGTGGAAAGACTTGAACATATTGACACAGGGGCTTCCCAACAATTGGCACAGCATAGCGCTCCACAATAAAGTTCACAGTCAAGAAACGACTCATTCAGACAACCAGAGATGAAAAGACATCTGAGGAAAGCCTCTATGAGACAAGTCAGAAAACAAATAAAAACAGCTTGGAAAAAAACAGAAATTATGCGAGGAGAAGAAGAAAACTTCCCCAAACTATCATTGATCACCTTGCAAGATAAGACATTGCATCAATGAAACAAGAACAGAAAGCTATAAAAAAAAAAAAACACACACACACAGAACAAAAAATATTTCTTGAAAATTAAAAATGTGAAAATAGAAGTAAAAAACTTCGTACAGGATTGGAAAATAAAATTGAGAAAGTGTTTCAGAAAGGAAATCAGAAAGACAAAGAGACAGAAAACAGGGAAGAAGAGAGAAAATAATTAGAAGACCAGTCCAATAAGTCTTACATGCAAAGAAGAAGAGTACCACAAAGAAAGAACAGTGAAAACTGAGGAGATATTCATCAACAAAATAAGAAAAGAATGTTTTTCAAACTTGAAGAACAAAAATCTCCAGATTGAAAGGGGACTTCAAGTCCTCAGCATCATGGAAAAAATAGACTCACACCAAGGTACATTGTTAGGAAATTTCCAGAACACTCAGAATAAAGAAAAAACATCCTACCAAGCTTCTGAAGGGTAGGAAAAACAGGCCACATGCAACAGATCACAAATTAGAATAAATTAAGAATTCTTTTTTTATTTTATTTTATTTATTTATTTGATAGAGAGAGGCACAGCGAGAGAGGGAACACAAGCAGGGGAGTGGGAGAGGGAGAAGCAGGCCTCCCGCCGAGCACGGAGCCTGAGGCGGGGCTCGATCCCAGGACCCTGAGATCATGACCCGAGCCTAAGGCAGACGCCTAATGACTGAGCCACCCAGGTGCCCCAATAAATTAAGAATTCTTAACAGCATACAGGGAGAAAAACAAACAAAAGACAATGGGCCAGTGACCTCAAAATTCCAAAAGAAAACTATATCCAACCTAGAATTCTATATCTAGCCCAATTATCACTTATATGTAAGAAGAGAATAAAAATAATTCAGATATGCAAATTCTCAAAAAATTTAACTGCTGCATGCTTTTCTTCAGGAAGCCACTGGTATATTCTACCAAATGAAGGAGTAAACGATAAAAAAACAAAATACATGCCATACATATTAGTTCCCTAGGGCTGCCATAGCAATGCACCACAACCTGGGTGGTCTAAAACAACAGAAATTTATTGTCCACAGTCCTAGAGACTAGAAATCCAAAATCTTGATGTCATCAGGGCCATGCTTTCTCTGAAACCTGGAGGGGAAGACCCTTCCTTACCTTCTTCAGCTTCTGGTGGGCACATGCTTTCTTTGGCTTCTGGTAGCAGAACTCCAATCTCTGCTTCCACCTCCATATGGCTGTCTTCCCTCTGTGCATGTCTGTCTCTGTATCTCTTCTCCTCTTTCTATAAAGACATATAGGGTTCTACAGGGTTAAGGGCCCACCCTACTCCAATATGACCTCATCTAACTAGTTACATCTACAATCAGCCTATTTCCAAATAATGGTAACATTCTAAGGCTCTGGGAAAGACATGAATGGGAGTGGAGGGATAACAATATTGAACCCAGTGCAACATACAGAAACAGGAGGTGATAACGTGGATGATGGCAAAAGACTAGCCCAGGCTGATAGCTCTATACTAGAGTAGAGGGCCACCAGCCCACAATGGGTAGGTTAGATGCTCATAGATTTTTTCAGGAAGGTAAAATTGAAATTTAGGGGTTGAATTAATGATAAATACATAGAAAACTGAACAAAACAAACAACAGTGACAATAAAAAGGCAATTGTTAATTCCAGGAAAAACAAAAGATTAGTTCATAGCCACAGCTCTGTAAGGCATATATAAACATATATAAGAAACAATGAATGCTTATCAAGCCAAAATTACAATATAAATATATGGGAAGGGTGGAGGGGTGGGAAGTGGTGGAAGTGAAAGGAGGAAAGAGTGATAAGTCCTTATCTTCCACAGTTAATGGATAAATTAACGGATAAGGCCAAAAACTGAAAAGGCCAGAGTTAGCAGTTCAAGTATATACAGAGATATGGAGTAAATATTAAAAGAGTTGAAAACAGTATCTCTGGAGAAGGGGAAATGGGAGGGGAGGAGAACTAAGGAATGTTGTTTGTCTTAACAAACCTTGTAGAACTAGTTGAACTGTGTATATGCATAACTTCAACTAGAAAAAAAAATAATAACGAGAGAGAAAGGCACAAACTGGCCCAATCATCAACAGCCTGGTGAATTGCACACAGAACCCTAAGTATATTTTATAGTTAACATGTTTTATGATGAAACTCTAGCGTCAGCTTAACACAGTGGTTCTCAACTAAGGGCAGTTTTGTCCCCCTCAGCCCCCATCCCAGGGGACATTTGACAATGTCTGGATGTATCTTTGATTGTCACAACGTGGCGGGGGGGGGGGGCGGGTATTGGCATCTAGTAGGTAAAGACCAGGGATGCTGCTGAACTTCCTGTGATGTAGAGAGTACAGAATGACAAAAACAAAGGATTTGTTCAACAACTTAACAAGTATCTGGCCCAAAATGTCACTAGGGCCAAGGCTGAGAAACCCTTCTTCAACATATGATAGGAAAGAGAAAGCCCTGTGAGGACGTCTGGGAAAACCTGGTTTCTTTAGACTCACACAACACTTCTGACACCAGGTATGTGGGGTTTTTCCCTCACCGACCAGTTCTCCAATTCTATGTAGACACCAACCAGGTGTCCTACAGTTCAATTCACTTCTGACACTATCTACCTACAATTAGTGTCAGATCCCATAGGTTAAGCGCTCATTTCCATAAGACTGCCCCCCAACTTCAGGTGCCAATCACAAATCCCAGGCTTCCTGTACTTCTGATCAACCGGCTATAAATCGGGGGCTCCCATGACCCCCTCCTCAGGTTCAATAATTTGCTAAAATGCCTCACAGAACTCAAGAAGGCACTTTATTTACATTTATCAATTTATTATAAAGAATACAACAGCCAGGGGCGCCTGGGTGGCTCAGTCAATTAAGCGTCTGCCTTCGACTGAGGTCATGATCTCAGAGTCCTAGGATCAAGCCCCACGTCAGGCTCTCTGCTCCGCGGGGAGTCTGCTTCTCCCTCTCCCTCTGCCCCTCCCCCCACTCATACCCTCTCTCTCTCTCTCTGTCTCTCAAATAAATAAAATCTTAAAAAATATATGTTTATAGATATATAAATATACATATTTATTTAAAAAAAAAAAAGAATACACAGCCAGAGAAAGCGATGCAAAGGGCAAGGTTGGGGGGAGGGTACGTGGAGCTTCCATAACCTCTCCAGGTACACCAGCCTCCTGACACCTCCACACGTTCACCATCCTAGAAGCTCTCTGAACATTTTAGATTTCTGTGGAGGCTTCATTATGTAGGCATGGCTGATTAAACCATTAGCCATTGGTGATTAGCCCAACTCTAGTTTGTCTCCCCTCCCGGGAGGTCAGGGGGATGGGGCTGAAAGTTCCAACCCTCTAAACCTATGATTGGTTTCCCCCATCCTTAGGGGCCTTCCAAAAGTCACCACATTAACATAAACCCAGGTGTGGTTGAAAGGGGTACATTATAAATAATAAATGATACTCTCTTTATCTTCATGTCTCTTTTCACTTAGGAAATTCCAAGGGTTTGGGGGAGCTCTGTGCCAGGAAGAGGGAGGAAGCCCAGATATCTATTTCTCATTATAAATCACCATATCACAGGAAGTGTGGAGATCCTCTAGGTAAGAAATCACAAAAGGCTGAATTAAGAGACTTCTACAGTAGACGGCACAAAACTGAAACTGGATACAGATGGTGACAGTGCAGACAAGGGGCTGCTCCCACTGCCGTGTTGTGAGGATGCTCGAGCAACCTGTGGGGAGGTCCATGTAAGGAAGAACTGAGTCCTTCTGCCAACAGCCAGTGACTGAGCTGAATTGGAAGAGGACCCCACAGCCCCAGGCAAACCTTCGGGTGCCTGAAACCTGGGCCCACAGCTGCCTGCAGTCTCATATGACACACTGAATTAGAACCATCCAGATGCTCCAGTTCCTGAGGCAGAGGCTGTGAGATAATGCACGCTCCTTGTTTCAAGTCACTAAGTTTTGGTATAATTTGTTATGCAGCAATGGATAACTAAGACAAATGGGCAGTGAGAAAAAGATGAAAACAGTAATAACAAAGCAAAACCAAAGGATACACAAGATGCCAGGTTGTGGTGGAGAGGGCAGGGGCAGGGTAAAAAAATCCAAACAATTGCCACTGAGTCTGAGTTTCTCTATCATCAAGCAGACCATGTTACATACTTCCAAAAACATTTGGCCTGAGGATGAAAGCCAAGAAGTAAGTTGTATTAGAAAAGATGCATATAAGAACCTAGCACAGCGTCCAAAACATAGTAAGGGGAAAAAATAATAACAAAAGCAAACCCAACAGCGCACATCCTGGCACTGTACTGTTTTTCTAGGTGACTCTAGCTCTGCAGTCCTAATTAACATTTATTTATTATGTCTGGTGCTACACTCACACTCAATTAGCTATTATTATCCCTGTTTCTGATGAGGAGATGGAGCCGCCCAGAATTGATGCGGCTTCTCTACAGTCCCACAAAGCCAGGACGTGAACCCACATCAGGCTAAATTCAAAATCCTCACTAATCCCACTGCACCATCCACGTCTCTTTATAGAACACTTATTTACATTCCTTGGGATTGTTTGAATTCTCTTCCCTCTGCCTTTCTTATGAAGAACTCCGTCAGTGTTCCTCCTCCCCCCATCCCTAAAAAAATCCTTTAATTATTGCTCACTCCTGAAACTAAGTGTCTACCTATTTCACTAGGGAGACTCAGAAAGCCCTTGCAGGGGTGGAATGCAGGAACTATGAATGTAAAGCTTCTTCAAGACTCTTCCTCATCTTCTGTCCCCTGGCTCTGAACATGCAGCTATTCTGCCTGGCAACCTTCCTTGTCTCTCCACATGCCCCCACGCCTCCAGGGCACCGTCTGGCTGGAGCACAGCATTCTCTCAGCCCCATTCCCCTGGAAAATGTTGAGTCTGCGTTGACATTGACACCCATTAAGGAGCTGTGCAGCTGTTCCCACACAGCCAGCCCAAAGGCCTTCCGGAAATTGTTTGCATTCACGCGCCTTCTGTACAGCCTGGCAGCTCTGCAAGGCCTGGCACCCCAGGACTGTGGCTGGGGTAGGGATGCACACTTTCTTTTACTCTTCTTTTCCTCTTCCCTGATTCCCTGAATGACTAATAAATTGAGGATTAATAGATAAGAAAAACAGGTATTTCTTTCTTGCTATCTAGAATAAACTGGGTGTGTGGGGGGGGGGTTACAGCTTTTTTTTTTTCCTTTGTGGTTATAGATAACTATTATCATATTATTTAGATCTCATTTGGTTTAAGTGGCATAAATCCAATTCAAAATGGATTTGGCAAAAAGAAGAGTTTAATAACAGGGCATTGGAGTATCTCCAAGCAAGCTGAAGAAAGGGCAGGGACACTTCCAGATGGGGTCACCATGTACAGTTGTTCAAGCTGCACACTGCACAACCCCAGGGGCCACTGTATCACATGGCAGCCATATGAATGGCACCTTCTGGTGTGGTGCAGGGCACAACTTTCTAGCTCTTTTCAGTGTCCCTCCTCCACGTTTCAGGAATAACTGAAAGCAGGGTCTCAAATGTCACCAGGACTCTCTCTCCAACTCTGAAATGGGCTTCTCTCTGAATATTGACCAAATCCTTCCCACTGATGGGCTGGTTTCATTCATGTCTGTGAATGGTTCCTTACTTCCAGCCAAGAAGGGACTGGTGCTTTTATTGGTTCCAGCTTCAAAACTTCTAGGGAAGAGCTCTGATTGGTGTATTTGAGCTTGGCACCCATCCTTCCACCAATCAAGAAGCTAGATGGCTCAGAGGTGGGCATACCCTTGCTTTAGCCCGAATCAGATTCCCACCTGAATGGAGTATGTCTGCCCAGTAGGAGATGTAAGTAAGAGAATAGCCTTTGGGAAATTGAAGGCCTTTAACCCTTACTTATTTGCCTTTTTTTTTTTTCTTTTTGTAACTTCAGAGCCTTTCGGGAGCACTAAATACCTAATGGTAGAACAGTAGATGGGACGATATGGAAGTAAAATTGCTCCATTTCAAGAGTGGGTGTGAATTAAACTATCCTCCTCTGGGATTTTCACTTGATGCAGTCTTAAGAGTTTTGGCAAAGTGGGGGCTATATTCATATCTTGACTATTTGGGGGACATTATGATCCCTCTGCAGTCACGCGCTGGCAGCTTCCAAGCTCTCTGTCTTGAAGGCAGAATATAACAATTCTCTTCCCAAATTAACTGCCCACGAATGCTTGCCTCCTTCAAGGGGCCAGAGAGAACAAACAACAATCTCAGAACTGTCCATTTTATCACCCTTGTGCCCCCTCCTTTGCCTCCCACCTCCAACACCAGTGTGGAGGGCACACCCCTTTGCACTCTGATATTACTATCCCCCCAGCACTCTCTGCATCTTTTCTGAACCCCAGAATTTTCATCCCAACTCTCACCAGTCACCACTGCTCAGTAGTTTGAATATTCAAGCCAGAGAAGGACTCTCTGGGTATCATGAAATCAAGGGGTTACCCTGAAAGGGACTGGGGTCTTGAGGAATCCCAGAAAACAAACTCGGCTGCCACGTGCCATAAATATTCTTGGACCATTTAATCCACATGTAACGGGGGGGGGGGGGGGGTATGACTATTAATGACCAAAATAAATAGTAATCAATTATGATGATGGTAATTATGCTTTGAAATTAGCCTGGGAAAGGATGACCAAGGCAATTTTTTATTCCAGCTCAGGAAAATGGGACGCCAGCTGGGGCTAATAAGAGCTTTCATTAAAGCACTGAGCTTCATCCAGCACGGCGAAGAAAGCCCTCTCTGTCCTATGGCCCGGCCCGGCCCTGACATGCTTTCTGCTTTTTAACAAGAACTGAAAGGTGGCGAGACAGACAGTTCTTGCCTTGGCACCGGGCAAAGTCAGCAGTTGAAAAGGTAGTGATTATTTTCAATGGCCCAGTGCTGGGGAGTTTCGTTTCCTTTGCCCCGTCTCCACGCGCCTGGGTTCCCGCACCAGCCCTGGAATTGACTAGGGCAGTTGGCGGCGGTGGATGACCCGGGGCAGAGGGTCTGGGCAGGCAACGACCGGCCAGGGCAGTTTACAGGTCTTGCTGGGGTAGGAGCCAGAGGGAAGAAAAATGTAGTTTCTGCACAAGGGAGTGTGTGTCTTTCCCCGCACTTTAGTCCCCTGGTAGCTGCAGCAGAGATGGTCACTAATATTTACCAGCCGGCCCTTTCAACCCAGACAGCGTATTTGCCGGGCACGGGGTAGCCCTGACAGCTTCTCTGCTCCTACATGAACGGCACCTTTGGGAATTTCATGGAAGTCACTCACTGCTGGCTCCTGCCTCAGTTTCCCTTTCTGCCTCGCTCCTGTTCACTATTTCTTGCTGTTTCTCTCTTGCTGTGAAGAAACTCAAGAAAGCCTCTCTCTTAGCCACCCTGTAGCAAAGCTGAGGAGTTCAAGGGTTAGTGGGAATAAAATTCCCTTCTCCCTCTTTTGAGTCAGATACCAGACACAAGACCCAAGCCTTTGATAGAGGCTGGCTCTCAACCAGGGGCGATTTCACCTGCCAGCAGACTTCTGGCAACATCTGGAGACATTGTTGGCTGTCACAACTGAGGTAGGAACGCTACTGGCATCTAATGGGTAGAGGCCAGGAATGGTGCTAAACATCCTATAATGTATGCAAGGAATAATTTTCCCGCCTAAAAGATCAATAGGTCTGAAGCTGAGAAACCCTGGTTTAATTAATGGCTAAGGAAGCATTTATTCGCCCCCCTCCCCAACGGCTGGCCTCCCGGAAGACTGTGTCAGGGGGTGTGAAAGTCTAAACCCACCTTCTGCGACAGAGATTTCTTCCAGAAAACACAGCCAGCCAGGGGCGGAGCCACACACCAGCGTAGTAGTACGTCATCAGTGACCCCTCCTCCTTTGGCCAGCGCTGGCCAATCAGAGTAGCTGCTCCAGGGAAATTAAGGCAAAGGAGGAGGTTGCAGAAGCTCCCTTTCTAGCACGTCTGCCAAAAGGGAGGATGTTCCTCCCCTCTATATACAGGCCAGTTCAGGTTGTCGATAAATCTCCAGAGTCTGAGAGGCCCAGGAAGGGCTCCCAGGAGGTTTGGGTATGACCAAGAGTTGAGAACAAATCCCACGACAAGCCTTAGACTCCACATTCATTCGGCAGTTGCACACAAGTCCGTGCCCCAGGTGCTTTGTGTATTCGGATTCCATCCATACAGCAGGGCTGCGGGATTTTAAGTCGTGCTTTACCCCCTACTGCGTAAGTTGTGCGCCTTGAACCTTTGCCTAGGTCTGACAGTAATCTTGTAGAACTTAACTCAAAATCAACTCATTTTACTGTCAAAAAATGGAGTTTATTTAGACTTCACAGAAATTCTAGCGATTTGGGTTGTGGGAGCAGAAGCCTCTCATTTACTCAGCACCACTAGATGCCAAGCACTCTGCTAGACCTACACATAAATTATTTCCTTGCCCCCTCCCCAGAATCCCATGAGATACTCGTAGCCCATTCCAGGGACCAGAAAACTGCCGGGGCAGAGTAGTGGCACAGAGCCTTGGCACTTACTTGTGCACACTCCCTAGTGCTTGGCAAGATCCAGCATTATTAAGAGGTCCTGGGCTATAACAGGGGCACAGCCGGATTGGAGCTGTCAGGGAAGATGCTCAAGGGATCCCACAACATCCCCCTCCATCCCTGAGTGCTTCTAGAGACAAAATCTTGAGGCACATCTAGTGAGTCTGACCAGTAAGGCAGAAAGGCGTTGGTTTCTCAGTGGTCCCCATACACCAGGATGAAGCTTGTTTCCATTTGGTGTCCTCAGAAAAAGGGCCTTTTTTTTTTTTTTAATTCTGAACTGACCCATTCCAGGGTCAGGAAATTCTTCCATATAGACAGTCTCAGGCTGCTGTTTAAGCCAATTTCCTCCTCCCCAGTCCAGAGTAGAGATGAAGAACAGCTGGTGGCCACTGTCTCTAAAAATCCTTCATAAACCTGAAGACCCATTACACAATCCGCCTTCTCCAAAGGAAATCATCCCAGTTCTCTTGAGTGTTTCTCAGAGATTATCTGCTCTCCAAGTTTCCTCTGCAAACAGTTTGACCACTTCAGAAGTTCTGTTCCTCTTGAGTTTGGAGACCTCAGTCAGGTACAACACTGAGTCCACACTCTACACAACACGTGTTCTCTCACACATGTTGTCAGGGTCTGATTCCCCAGCAAAACCCACAGGGAAGCCATGGTGACAGGGCCACAAGCTCAAGACACGAGAGTTCAAATGCGTGCTCCTCCTCGCACTCGCTGTGTGACTACAGGCCGGCCAAGCAGGACCTGCAAGACCTCTCCATCTTTATACCCAAAGCAGAAGGAACGACTTTCCCAAGGGGTTCTAATGAGATCATGTGAGTTAAATGCTTGGCACCAATAAGAACACTCGCCCCAGTAACTATGATGACTTTGCTGTTATGCCCTCCTCTAGTGTAGTCACTTCCGTATTCACAATTCCTCTGAATTAAGCAAAGAAGTTCTTGCCGGTCCTGTCTGCCTCCTGAGAACTAAGCCCACTGTCCTGGATATGTTTGAACCAGACTGCTCACACCCCCATGGGGATCAGGGAAGGGGCTTCTACTTTGGGTGGGAATGGGCTTGGTGACCTCCTAAAATCCCTTTCAAGTCCAAGATTCTATTAAGAACTCGGGTCAACCCAGGCTCTCAACCCCTTATCCATTTTCCACAAAGAAAGCCAACCAGATTTTCCATGGAGGAAATGCAGGAGAGATGGTACCCTGTACCCCTCACAACACCCTTCCTCTGTTCCTCATCAGACATACCTATCCTCCCAGTTCCCATTCTCTCGTGCTTCCCCTGGTGATCTTCCTCTTCTATACTCCCCTGAAAATGCTCCATCTCCTTTCTATTAGGTCAAGCAATGCAGCTTTGCCCTCAACCTTGTCTACCCCATCCAGGTCAATTATAGCCAGCTAACAGGATCCACCTTCCTTAGTAGGCAGTAGACCATCTACTCTCCTGGGAGCATGGCCTCTGGCGTCTTACTCCACGACCAAAAAGATTTATCAGAGAATTTCTTTCCTGTGCACACAGAATTTTTTCTGAAAGAAATTCCTACAATACAATTTTCTCTATCCTCTTGCATACAATTTAATGATTTCTGTCTCCAATTCCAAGAGCTTGTATTATTACCTCCTTGTAAAACAAACTACGCCAACAAACAATTATAACTATATATTTTTTTTAAAACTCCCTTGCACGTTTTATGTACTGACTTCATTGTGCTTTTTGTCTGGACCCAGCATCTCATAGAGCTAGGCTGCAGCACCACAACTTGCCCATAGGTGGCACCAGCTCACACACTTTTATATGTCCGCATGAAATGTATCTTGAGATTGAGGTTTCAGGTTATGTAAAATGAATTAGCTGCATACTTCTCTGTTTGGAAAACTCGAAACTTACCAACTATCCTTCCAGTAAAAGGGAATAGCTGAACTGGACTCCCTCTTGCCAAGGCTCTGGTTGGTGGCGCTTTCCCAGTTGACTTGCCGTGTCTATTTCTCACCAAGAGACCCCTCCCCATAGCACAGTTTAGCCTCTTTCAATTATTCCTGCCATGTCATAGTCAACAGGTGTTCCCAGCATCTTTTAGGGAGCATGTCAGGGAAATCTCCAAGGGCCGCGAGACCCCAGGATGCAATGATTTTGCTCTTAAGACATAGGCATGATCCTCTGTTGAAAGGAGCTGGCCTCCTGCCTCCGGAATGCAGTGTGATTCCTTCTCAGCCAGGAGACAACTGCCTGAGCTGGACATTGCCCACCAGTGTTGTCCAAGTAGGCAAACTCTTGGCTCCTTATAAATCCTCCCTCAGAGTTATAATTTTTAACAGCAATTGCGAAACAGCTTTGGGCAAACCAAAGGAAACGCACTGGACAGCCCTTGAAAAACAATGTAGGCCAACATGCTGCCTCCATCCAGGACTGGGACTTAAATGAAGGTGGATTTCACCAGGAACAATTTCTTCCCCAACCACTACAGCTGGGCAGAGAAGTGGGGCTATAATGAGAGCAATGATCAGTTAACTGATAGACTTTTTAGTGCATTTTGGAAAACCCAAGCCTCCCGGACATTTCCGCCATCTCCCCTTCTCCCTTGCTGAGTCAGAGCTGGGCTTTGCATAACTCCTATTAGAAATGTCTGCTCTTCATGGTCCTTTCCAACTGCCCCCCCATTCCACCCCTGCCCACACATGCGCACACACCGCCTGGGATTCCTTTCCTCCTGGCTAGCAGCCCCAGCCTCCATGGCTCCTTCTTCCCATCCCCCAAGCCCAATACCTAGGGATCCTCACTTTCCTACCCTCTGTTTTCAGAGCTGTTAGCACTCTGCCTCGTCTCCCAGATGGGCTCACAGAAGCTTTTCAGCAGGCTGAACAGAGCAAAGGCCTTCCCAAGACTGCAGCCCACCCACCTCAGTGAGCACAGAATTACACCAAGTTCTGCTCACGGATCACTCATTCCACAGTTACTGGTTGGGAAGCTACTGTGCACCAGGCACTGGGTGGCATGGAGAACACGGAGTGCATTCTCTGCCCCTCTGAATCATATTGTGTGACAGCTGCTAGAAGAACGCCTGGAAATATCATTGTTGATATAGTGCTTGTCTTTGTGATTACACCTTTAGCCTTGATGCACCCCTTTCACCTCTGCAAGCAATTTTGCCACATGCTATGAGCTCTACTCTCCAACTTCAGTTATTTGTAAACCATCTTTACGAGTTTTGCTGTAAGCATGTACCACCTATGTTTTATTGGCTTTATATAAGTCTTTAAAATGACTCGCTTTCTTTACTTAACCGTTTTTAAAAATTTTATATCACTGCCATAAATGGAAAACTTGCCATAAATAGAAGGCAACCCTAAAATCAAGTGTAATTTTAAAACTATGCTATGAAATTTTAGCTAAATACAGAAACTTGAGCCTGTGCCCACTCTGTTAAAAAAGGGAGCATAGGATTATATTAGACAGGTGTTAAAGGCAGTCTAGCTCCACACTGATACTTACTCCTTACGTTATCCAAATAGTTAAGTGCTCTCACTGAGGAATGTAGTACAATTTCATGCCATCTCTCTAACCATCTACAATCATGTCAGTTGCCGTCAGTAACTTCCATCTAAATCAGTCAGCATAGCCACATTCTGCACCAGTAACAGATAACCTTCAAATCTCAGCAGCCTAAACACAAAGGTTACTTCTTGTCCATATTTACTGTGAGTTGGCAGGATCCACACTCATACTTGTTGCTCAGAGTTACAGGCCAATGAAGCAGTCAATATCTTGAATGTTGAAGGTCATTGTGCCAGAGGTAAAGGAGAGAGTAATACAAAGAATGCACTGGATGCACTGGCTTTTAACACTTGCACCCAACACTGAAGTCTCACCACTTCTGGTCACTATTCAATGGCCAACTCAAGTCACATGGCCATCCCCTGACTTCACCTGAGCAGGAAGTACAATCCTACCATATCCTGGAAGGAGAGAGAGCTGGACTATTTGTGATCAGCCATACAGACTTTCATTCCACCCCATTCACTGATAATACTGCCCCAAACAATTGGTCCCCAGCCTCTCCAGGCATGGATTTCTATACCACCCACAACAACCAGGCAAACTAGACCACTTACCATGCTGTGACCATGACCATGCTCTGCACTTGTCTTCCCCTGCCTCTGCTCATGGCTCCCACTTAATGGAACACCCCTCCCTGTCTCTCATCCTACTCACCCTTCAAGATTCTACCTATTCCTGAGGCTTTATCCACCCCCCAAAATGAAAGTTGTATGCTGTGTGTGTGTGTGTGCACACACGTGCATGTGTGTGCGTTTTCCTAGGGTAATATTTTAGATTTTCAGAGCTGAAAGGGATGGACTCCTCCATTTATAATAGAGTTTCTCAACCCAACACTGTTGACATTAGGGCAGGATAACCCTCTCATGTGGGGGACTGTCCTGTCCATTGTAATATGTTTAGCAGCATCCCTGGCCTTTGCTTAGATGCCAATGGCAACTTCTCCCCTCCAGTTGTCACAACAAAATATGCTGCAAAACACTGACTGTTCCTTTGGAGAGAGGGTAAGATTTCCCCCAGTTGAAAACCACTGTTTTACAGGGCAACCAAGATGAACTAAATATTGTGTCCAAGGTGACACAGTGAGTTAATGGCCAAAGGGGCTGGAGGAATCCAGGTTCTTGATTCCCCCACCCGCACCTCTGATCTGGTGTTCTTGGCACTGGTACATGGGGCTCAGGCTGGGAGCATAAATGAAGGAAATGGGCTGAGCTCATATTCCTTTGACACATCTGTTGTGCCCATCGAACAGTTCCATAAAGAAATATGCTCTCTCTCACCTAAAAAATAGACACACACACACATACACACACACCCAGACTTCTTGATCTGTCTTACAGTCTTTGACTTTTGATGTAGATAACAGCACAATTTCATTTGCCTTTCATTCTACCATAAGGCAAAGAGTAGTGTTAATCTAGTAACAATATGGCAACAGTATTACAAGAGAGAGACTCCGGGGGAGTTCTGGGGTTTGCATAAAACTGGACAATGTATGCCCCATCCAAAAGGCCAAGTATCATGGCAAGTTTTTCAGAGATGAAATCCAAAATTTAATGAGATACTTTCTGATTACTAGAGGCTGGAAACTGACTTCTTCTTCTTTTTTTTTTTTTCTTTGAAATGTGCAAGTGCAAACTATAGGCCACACAAAATACCAGGTTTGACCATGAAGGCCTGCCTCCCCTACATTCACAAGTGACCACATCATGTCCCAGGGTGGACATGTTATAGCTCACAACCCACCCTGAATGTCAGCCACCTGGAGGGCTTTGAATCCCACAGAGTCCCAGACCCCACTCCAGACCTGATGAACAGGAAGTCCCCAGAGTGGGCCTCTGGGACCTGAGTTTTTGGAAAGCTCTTACATAATTCTGATGCACCAGGTCCCTCAACAGCTTTATGAAACAGCGTATTACCTCCTCCCTCCTCCCCAGACTGTGAGCTCCTCAGGGAGTGGAGGGGACCACATCTCCATCTTGTTCTCCTCGTACCAGCTGAGAACTAACGCAAGCTAGGTGCCCTTTAAACATTTACTCAACCAGAAAGGTTGAAGAAGTAATTGCTTCCAGGCTTTTCTCTTGGATCTCATTTTTTAAAAAATCTCTGTGGTATTTGCTTGCAACATTCCCCTACCCACTCCAAGGTTCCTTGGAAGAAAGATAGCTGTGGAGGGCAGGAGAAGGGACGGCAGGCACGTCGCATTATTGCCACTTTGAATAAAAGGAGAAAGTCTGCGATAAGGTTTTTGGTTCCAGGAAGGCTGAAGAGACTGCTCTCACCAAGCCCTCTCCTGGACAGAACTTCCTCTGGCTCCCTGGAGGGCAAAGAAGGTCTGGCTTTATCCTGCATGGGCTACCCTGGGGAAGAGGTGCTCCTTCAGCATCATTTATTGAATCTAGCAAACTTTAAATCCACCCACACCTCTTCCCAGCAGTTCCACATCTGGAAAGTTCCTTCCAGATATACAGGGACAAAGGCACAAAGATGCAGGAATAAGAATGTTTGCTGCAGCATTGTTGGAGGGAGTGAAACTGTGGACAAACCCTAAATGTCCATCACTGGACATGGCCAAAATGGACTCCGGTCCATCAGTATGACAGGAGACCGGCCAGCAGATCACCCCTATTCGTCTCTGTCATGGCAACTCACCCAAGCCCTCCACAGTCCTCTCTACCATTTGGTCACTGTTTATTTTGGGTCTCAAACTCTAGATTATAATTTCTCCCAGAGAGAAGTATCGTGCATGCTTTAAGGAAAAATAAAATAAGATGAAAATAGAGAGGGAGGCCAACCATAAGAGAGCTTAATTCTAGGAAGCAAACTGAGGCTTGCTGGAGAGGAGGTGAGTGGGGGATGGGGTCACTGGGTGATGGGCATGAAGGAGGGCACTTGGTGTGATGAGCACTGGGCATTGTACACAACTGATGAATCACTGAATTCTACCCCTGAAACTTATAATGCAGTCTATGTTAATTAAATTGAATTTAAATAAAGAATTTTTTTAAAAAAGAACAGATACACAGCTACAGGTATTGAAAACATGCCCACAATACAGTGCTAAGGGGCAGAGAAGTTCCAGAATGGTATGTGTGTCACAGAGCTCCAGCAGCAAGCAGAAGACACACCAAAGGGCGTGCCAGGCTGTGAACAGGAGTGTCAGGGAGAAGCTGGTATGGTGCTGGGGTGAAGGTGGGAGAGCCAACAGGGGCTGTGCAGCGCCTGGGTAGCAGGCAGTCACCGTCCGCCTCGGCCTCAGGGCACAAGGGAAGGCCTAAGATTACTGGAGTCCAGAGATAGCTGGACTGTGGAAGAAAGTTCCAACGTGGCCTGTGGCCCCAGGGAGGCTGGCCATTTCAGGAACCACAAGGAGCTAAGGCAGAGGCAGAAGGGGAGGACGGAGTAAATACCTCAGCCTCCTCTCCTCTGGTCCTCCTACCTCTTGCCAGTGCTGCCCATTGGCCACCCACTCAGAAGCCAGAGCCCCTGGCAGCCAAGGTGCTGCCATCTGTAGGGACTGGCCTCCCAGACACAGAGCAGGGCAGAGAGAGATGGAGAAGACTTGGAGGGCCAGGGCAGGGGAGGCAAATGGAGAAAAGCCTCCCAAAATGTGGTTTGATCCCATTTGTGTAAATATATATATAATTACATTACATCTTTTCACACACACGAAAACATCTGAGGACACACAGCACACCACCTGCCAGTGGCTTTCTCAGGGACTGGAATTTGGGGTGATGAAGATATTAGAAAGGAGAGTTTGACTTCACCCACCTTTGTGTTCTGGGAATCTTTAACAATGAGCAGGAGGTATCTTAAGAATAAAAAAATGTCATCACTGACTCTGCAGTGCTGGACCTTAGAAATGAGAAAACAAGAAAGTCTTTCCTGCCCCTCCAGACCAGGGGCGGTCCCTCTGAGATACTTCCCAGAGCCGGGTAGGGAAAACCGCAGGGACAAAGGCATGGAAGCTGGAAATCAGATAGGGCATCAGAAACAGCCAGCAGGACGTTATGGATCTGCTGTGGGGATGAGGGCCAGGCAGAGTCTGAAGCCAGATAGGTAGATCAGGACACAACCCAAAGGGCCTTGAATGCCAGGAGGAGGGGGCTCTTTCCTGTTTGGAGGGTCCCATGCCTCCAGGAACTTACTTCCAGCTCTGTCCTTTGACTGTGGATCCTTGGGCAATTTACACGACTTCTCTGAGCCTCAGCTTCCCCATTAGGAGGAAGAGATTAATGACCCGCCCTAATCTCACAGGGTTGCAAGATTCAATGAGATATTTGTATGATACCTGCTACCTAACTAACCCTCAGTTCATCATGGTATTATAGTTCTGGTGGTTAACATAGGTCAAGCTCACAGTGGAGCTAATTTGTGGCCCATCTCTCAGCTGGGACCCCAGGGCAAGCAAGGTAAAGGCCCCAGGGTCCTCTCATCGGAGGAGTCAACATTGTGTGTTCTGTAGTCATAGTGTCCCCCTCACCCGGCCAGCTGTCTGACGGCCTGTAAACAGATGAGCAGGCGGGGTGGCCAGTGAGATAGTGCAGATGGCACTGAGCAAATCCAGCTGCACTTTTGGGAAAACAAGTCAGAAGTGATGGGGGCCCCTGTGGATATCTTTCTCTGTGACAGACAGCATACCCAGGGAGGCCTCCAAGGGAAATTATGATATGTACCAGACCATGATGTGCCTCGCCAAGAACTATCTCCACCCTGGATTTCCATGGCCCACGTCCACAGAGACAGTGCAGACTGCTGGAGGTCACCCTGGCCGGGCTCACCGCGGAGACTGTGTAGGCCCTCAAAGGTCTGGTCTCTCAAAGAGCATTGTCTTCTTGGCTCCCTTCCCTGAGTCCTTGCCTGCCTACTGGCTCCTTCCCGCTTCATTCACCTATGCTCGTCCCTCCCGAGGTCCTTGGGACAGACACCTAACCAGGAATGCGTGACTGTCTGAACACAGAGCTGCCACATTGGGCCAACCATGGCAGTGTCCTGGGGGACCTCTGGGAAGAAAGTAAGACTCTGGCTCGGGCTGGAGTCGGGAGAGGGCCCCCCTTTCCAGCCATGGGCCGTGGTACCTCCTCCAAGCACCCTGCTTCTGAACTTGTTCCTTGAGCCAGGCAAGCTCTGCCAAGATGCCGTGCCTTTGTATTCCTCTCTCCTCTTTACCTGGCTGACTTCTTCCCATCTGCCAAGAGCCAATGCAGACATCACATGCTCTGAAAGCCTTGTCCACTCCTTAACAGCATCAGTAAGTTCCTCCTTTGTGCCCCCACAGCACTTGCTACATACTGTGCCTGGTCTAAGGCCCCATCACATTCTTCTGCCAGGTTTGACACCCCACAGCTCCACAAGACACACCTGGGTGCACGCATGTGCATGCAGATGCACAGGTGCACACACACACACACCAACTTTCTTCACCTTCGATTCTGAGGTTGATTCGAAAGCTTTATCTAAAGAGGTGGGTGCTCTTGATTTTCACTATGAGTTGGCAAGGCCATTCAAAGGAAACCTAAGTTTACACTAATACTGTACCAACAAGGACACTCATATTAATACCACTCATTACCACTATTATTAACAAAGGGAACAAACATTTACATCTATAGGCCGTGGGGGGTGGGCAATGTGCTTATTATGTTGTGAGCATTCTCTCTAATCCTGGGGATAATCCCATTGGGTCGCTATCCTTATGTTAGAGGTAAGAAACCTGCCACCCAGGGTGAAAGGGAACTTTCTCAGTCCCCAGGTAGGAAGTGGCTGACCCAGCTCTCAAATCCAGGTGTGGCTCCAGGGATGGCATCCCCCCCCAAGCCCTCTGCTCTCAAGCTGCCTTTCTAAGTGGCAGGTGGCCCTCCCACTCCCTGCCATGCCTACCCTGTCGCTGCCCAGCCTGCATGACGCCAGCACTCCCCAGCTTGCATGATGGAGCAAGAGCTTCTCTGGGGATGCTGTGGCCTGCCGACAGAAGCTTCCTCAGTCTTCCTACTTCTGCTGCCCACTTCCGCTGCTCTCAGTGTTTATTACGACTTGTTGCCCCTGGAAAGCTCTTGGCCTCCCTGTCTGTCTCCTGCAGTCATCCAGGCCTTCATTGTGAATATGTCTGGCAAAGTCACAATGTGTTCTCAGAGTCTTCCTCAGCAACCAGGTCCACATGGACCCCTGCTTCCCTTCCTCCCACACCCAGGAAGCATGAGTGCTGAAAACCATCACTTGAACCTGAGATCTGGAACAGTAACTCCGAAGTCCAGCTGCCTGGGTCAAAGGCCAGCTCTGCCACTTGCGACCTTTGTCACCTTGGGCAAGTGTGTTCTGCCTCAGAGCCTTATGTCTTTCCTCTGTCAATACAATGATCTACGTTCTAGGGCTATTATAACAAAAAAAGGAGATGGTCAGTACAAAGAGCTTAGCAGAGGCCCTCTTCATGAAGTACTCATTCAATGCTAAAGTATTAAAAAAGTGTGTATGTGTCAGGCTGTTTCCACAGTCAGTTGGAGGAGGGAGGCCTAGATCACACATAGATCCTTTTGACATGACGTGTCAGCATTGGGATGGAGAGCACTGGAGAATGGCGCTCACCCATCACCGCTTAAGATGAGGCTCTCCAGAAGAGATGCACCAACTTAACTAAAAGGGACCCTGTGCACCACTTCACATTTGTTATGCCCTGTCATGGGTTTTCCTGAAATTGATTCTCACATCAATTTATGTTGTCTCTCCCAACCTGACATCTTGAAGTCTTCTCAACTGTAAGGCGTTCACCACGTCTTACCCCTGCACTTTCTCACTCACATCCCACCTTTTGGTCTCACACTGCATCACTGATCGCTGGATTCCCCTAAAGATCTGGGTTTTTCCTTAATATTTAGAAGAGGAAAAAGGAAGAAGAGAACAAACCTGCTAAGGAACACCAGTCTCAATGCCAATGTCTCACCTGCATTTAATCCACACGGTAGCTCCTTGAGGTAACCATGCTATCACTCCCATTTTACAGATGAGAAAACTAAAGGTCAGAGAGGAAATTTACCGAAGTTGACATAACTAGAGATAAAAGACTGTAATCTGTTCCCAGGGTCATCTTAGACCTAAGCTTCCCCTGAATGCCTGAATGCCAAAGCACCACTTTCAAACCGTTAATGAAATTTAAAAAGAAAAAGAACCTCAGATCGTGTCACAGAAGGAAACCAGGTCAGGCCGCAGGGGCTTCTGCAGCCATTTTCATCTGAGTCAGTCCCCTGTCATCTCTCTGATCATCTCTAGCATCAATAATCAATCGACACATTAAAACAGAGCCCCTTTCCATGAGCTGAATGGCTATAATGTCTGCTTTCCTAAGTTCCACTCAAGAAGCTGAGATCCCTGTGCCTCCCTTTATTTCTCCCCGCTCAACTGCCTTCTGGCCTGGATGGAGTGCCTTAGTGCTGGAAATCCTACTACATTTCTTGGCAGCATGTCCACCTCAACCTTCCCAAAGCCCTTCTCACCCACCACCTGCCAAATCAGGGACATGCATCCAAAGGGGTAGAAGTGATCGGTCAGCCCCACCAGACCCGAGTCAATATGACTGCCCAAGACTTAATTTAGAACCCCCCTTACTGCTGCCATGTACCTTGGCACTGACATTTGTGGCTATCTTTCTGTCATGGGGACTTCTGCCAAGGTTATTTTAATGCTGACGGACACCTCTGTCTAGTCTGGGAGAGTATCTCTGGAGAGAAGCAGCTGGTGCCCGGGCCTCAATACCTCTGGAATGTAATATTGGACTATCCGTGGTACACTGGCTTTCTGGGTGGGAACCTCTTTATGTACTCTACAGAGACCTGGAGAGAGTTTTTTTTTCTCCTTTCATATGTTAGAGGAACCTAAATGTTCCCAGCCTCTGATGACCCACATTTGTAACCAATCAATCTATCAAAACAAACCACAAAAAGGAATGAAGTGTCCATATATGTGGGAGAAGCCAGACAAAAATGGCCACATATTGTATAATTCCTTTTGAAGGAAACAGAATGGGCAAAGCCGTAGAGACAGAAAGCAGATTGGAGTTTACCAGGGGCTGGGGGGAGGGGAATGTGGAGTGACTGCTTAAAGGGCAACGAGGTTTTCTTTGGGAGTGATGAAAATGTTTTGAAATTAGATAGAGTGCTGACTGCACACCACTGCAAATGTCACTGACCTGTGTACTTTAAAATGGTTAATTTTGTGTGTATATGAATTTCACCTCAATTTTTAAAGATATCCAAATCATTGCAGTAAGGGTTTGATGGGGCTGGCAGTGCCCCAAACATGCATCAGGATACAAAATGACTACAGTAAGAAATCGGGATGAAAGGAAGATGGGGGTAGGAAAAGAAAAGGAATCCTGGGTGCGGTTAGCATGCAAACTGGAAGCTTTGAGCTGTCATTTGATTATGTGAAGTGGCTGTAAATTCAACTGGAGCTTCCCAGCAGCTGAAGCAAAACCGAAGACACCAGTTCTTCCAAAATTTGCAGAGTGAAGAATGGAATGTGTCAGAGGTATGCAGAAAATGCTCTACTGACGGCTGGAAGAATTTTCTCCCATGAATCCCTAAAGAGGACCACTTTTTTTTCTAAATTTTATTTTATTATGTTAGTCGCCATACAATACATCACCAGTTTTCGATGCAGTGATCCACGATTCATTGTTTTCGTACAACCCCCAGTGCTTCATGCAGTACGTGCACTCCTTAATACCCATCACCGGGCTAACCCTTCCCCCGGCGCCCCCTCCCCTCTAAAACCCTCAGTTTGTTTCTCAGAGTCCATAGTCTCTCATGGTTCGTCTCCCCCTCTGATCTCCCCCTCTTCATTTTTCCCTTCCTTCTCCTAATGTCCTCCATGCTATTCCTTATGTTCCACAAATAAGTGAAACCATATGATAATTGACTTTCTCTGCTTGACTTATTTCACTTAGCATAATCTCCTCCAGTTCCATCCATGTTGATGTAAAAGTTGGGTATTCATCCTTTCTGATGGCTGAGTAATATTCCATCATATATATGGACCACATCTTCTTTATCCATTCATCTGTTGAAGGACATCTCAGCTCTTTCCACAGTTTGGCTATTGCGGACATTGCTGCTATGAACATTGGGGTGCATATGGCCCTTCTTTTCACTACATCTGTGTCTTTGGGGCAAATACCCAGGAGTGCAATTGCTGGGTCATAGGGTAGCTCTATTTTTAATTTTTTGAGGAACCTCCACTGTTTTCCAAAGTGGCTGTACCAACTTGCATTCCCACCAACAGTGTAAGAGGGTTCCCCTTTCTCCACAACCACTCCAACATTTGTTGTTTCTTGCCTTGTCAATTTTTGCCATTCTAACTGGTGTAAGGTGGTATCTCAATGTGGTTTTGATTTGAATTTCCCTGATTGCTAATGATGATGAACATTTTTTCATGTGTCTGTTAGCTATTTGCATGTCTTCTTTGGAGAAGTGTCCGTTCATGTCTTCTGCCCATTTTTTGCCTTGATTATTTGTTTTTCGGGTGTTGAGTTTGAGAAGTTCTTTATAGATCTTTATAGATCTTTATAGCCCTCTATCTGTAGTGTCATTTGCAAATATCTTCTCCCATTCTGTGGGTTGCCTTTTTGTTTTGTTAACTGTCTCCTTTGCTGTGCAGAAGCTTTTTATCTTGATGAAGTCCCAAAAGTTCATTTTTGCTTTTGTTTCACTAGTCTTTGGAGATGTATCTTTAAAGAAGTTGCTGTGGCTGATGTCAAAAAGGTTACTGCCTATGTTCTCCTCTAGGATTTTGATGGATCCCTGTCTCACATTGGAGGTCTTTCATCCATTTTGAGTTTATCTTGGTGTATGGTGTTAGAGAATGGTCAAGTTTCATTCTTCTCTATATAGCTTGTCCAATCCATCTATGAAAAACCCACAGCAAACACCATCCTCAATGGGGAAAAGCTGAGAACCTTTCCCTTAAGATCAGGAACATGTCAAAGATGCCCACTCTCGCCACTGTTGTTCAACATAGTACTAGAAGTCCTAGCAACAGCAATCAGACAACAAAAAGAAATAAAAGTATTCAAATTGGCAAAGAAGAAGTCAAACTCTCTCTTTTTGCAGATGACATGATACTTCATGTGGAAAACCCAAAAGACTCCACCCGCAAATTACTAGAACTCATATAGCAATTCAGTAATGTGGCAGGATACAAAATCAATGCACAGAAATCAGTTGCTTTCTTATACACTAACAATGCAACTGTAGAAAGAGAAATTAGAGAAACGATTCCATTTACAATAGCACTAAAAACCACAAGATACCTTGGAATAAACCTAACCAAAGAGGTAAAGGATCTATACTCCAGGAACTACAGAACACTCATGAAAGAAATTGAGGAAGACACAAAAAGATGGAAAAACATTCCATGCTCATGGATCAGAAGAATAAACATTGTTAAAATGTCTATGTTACCCAGAGCAATCTATACCTTCAATGCCATCCCGATCAAAATTCCAATGACATTTTTCAAAGTGCTGGAACAAACAATCCTAAAATTTCTTTGGAATCAGAAAAGACCCTGAATTGCCAAGGAAATATTGAAAAAGAAAAACAAAGCTGGGGGCATTACGTTGCCTGATTTCAAGCTCTATTACAAAGCTGTGATCACCAAGACAGCATGGTACTGGCACAAAAACAGACATATAGACCAATGGAACAGAATAGAGAGCCCAGATATGGACCCTCAACCCTATGATCAAATAATCGTCGACAAAGCAGGAAAAAATATGCAATGGAAAAAAGACAGTCTCTTCAATAAATGGTGCTGGGGGAAAAAAAGGGGGACTACTTCAGAGATGGGCTCCCACTGACAGGGCCTCCTGCAATTTTCCCCCTGCCTGGCCATGTGAGGCTCAAACACCAGCCCTTTCTAAGAAGCAGGCCTGGCAAACCTCCCAGCCTGTCCCTCCCAGACCCACAAAGAAAACGACCCCATTCACAAAACTGTGGGACCCATGGAACCCTCAAATAAACCAGAAATGTTGTCTTGTCAGTTCACCTAATATTTGCAGGCATCTACTTCTGTGCCCAAGCCAGCTTAGGCCCTGGGGACACAACGGTCAGCAAAGCAAACCTCATGAAGCCTGTCTTCTAGAGTGGGAGCTAGACATTATTTTTTTTAAATCACATAAATGTATCTTTACTAATCATGTTTAGGATGAAGAAAAAGCAAAGGAAAGGATTTGAGCAGATAATAGTGGAGGAATTAGTCATGGGGGCATTTAGGAGAAGGTTTCTCTCGAGGTGGTGACGTTTGAGATAAGGTCTGGAGAAGAGTTCAACCAGAAGAGAAAAGGGAAGTCTTCCAGACAGAGGAAAGAACATAGCAAAGGCCCTGCAGTGGGAGGGAGGATCCCAGAGGATGCTGGGAGGTGAGGAAGATTCAGTGTCACTGAGGCAGAGTGTGACAGAGAGAGGAAAGGGAGAAGAGGCAAAGAGATGGACAGAGGCCAGAGCATGGCAGACTGAGGAGGAAGGGAGGAATGTACAGGTCCAGCTGCACAGTTGCCCACTCTGGGGTGTGGAGGGCCAGGGAAAGATGGCCACTAGGGTGGGGAAGGAAACTGGTTTTGAGGACTGAGGGGTATTAGGGTATTGTTTCACCTATCAGTCCCCAGGTGCAGGAAAGAAGATTCCAGAACGAACAGGCCCTTGTCCTATTGATAATATTGGGTTGGACAGTCCTTACTCTCACCTGGAGAGCCTTTCCTGGCTATATAACTACACATCACTGGTATGTGTACCCAAAATGCTTAATTCTTCTTTAATGTTTACCTCTAATATCTGCAGCATCTTTCCTCACATCCCTGGAAGTCTGCAGAATCTGTTGGCTTCCACAGTGACCATTCATTGAGCCCTTAATACATGGTAGACCCTTCGGACATCACAAGTGCTACATGAGATAGGCACCATTAACTACGCTTTACAGATGAGAAACTGGAGACAGAGAAGTTGGAGTGTTTGCTTACAGTGACTCAGGTGGAAAGTGGAAAATCCAGATTTGAGCCCAGGTCTTCCTGACCCTTCAAACTGCTGCCTTTTGAACCACAGTTCACTGACTGTCTAGTGACCCCTGAGGTCACCCATGGTATGCCTTCAAGGGCTCTCCATCTTAGAGCTCATTTACACCTCCAAACAGCTGGTAGGCTTTAAGAAAGGCACTGGCTTATACTTTCCTTTTAAAATAAAGGATTAGGATGCCTGGGTGGCTCATTCGGTTAAGCGTCTGCCTTCGGCTCGGGTCATGATCCCAGGGTCCTGGGATCGAGCCCCGTGACAGGCTCCCTGCTCAGGGGGGAGCCTGCTTCTACTTTAGGCTGCCAGTAACAAAAAAAAAAAAAAATTCAACTAAAGTGACTTAAACAACTTTTTCCCCTGTGGGACAGGAAGGCGAAGATGAGGTGGAAATGTTGGCATCTGGGGGTTGTCCCCTAGCCCACAATGCCCTCATTTTAGGGATCTGCCCCGGAACAGTTCAGTCATCTGGTCAATCCAACTCCTACCACAGCCCTCTCCCTCACCAAAGAGGAAGTTTGTTTTTCCCACAAGATATACCTGCAGATAGAATGTGCTGCTCAGTGACATTAGGGCCACTGTCTTTGCAATTCTCTTCTCTTTTTCATCTTGTTTGCAAGATATCAGCTATGGCTCCACCTATCATGTCTGTGCTCAAGGTAGAAATAAGGGAGAAGGCAGAAAACACACACTTCCACAAAGCTCCCAAAGCTTTCCCATGTGCGCATGTCCAGAATATGTCATGTGACTGCCTCTAGTTGCAAAGATGTGTGAGGAAGTGAGTGTATCACTGGGGACTGAGTTCACTGCTGCTCTGAACCAAGGTGCTTTCAGCCAGGAAGGGGGACGTGGATACAGTGTCAGTCATGAACAATGCCTGCCACCCATGGGCAATAGAATTCTGCTGCACTGTCAGGTGGAATTCTTGGTGTGGGCCCAGTGACAGAGTTCAGCCCTCATAAAATGATTGCTTCTCAGACATTTCTACAAACCACTCAGTTCCCTTAAGATTAATGCGAAAAAAAAAAATCTTACTGTTTAGAAGATTTAAGTGGACTCTGTGGGAATTTAAGGATTTCTCTAAAAGGTCTCAGGAAAAAGGCACAACTAATTATGTGCCTTAAACATAATACACAGCAAGCTCTGACAGCCATGCTCTCAGAGATGCAGTGTTCCGCCTTTCTCAGCAGAAGCCGGACATCAGCAGCATCTTTCGAATCTGCCATATTTCCCTTAGGGTGGCCTGAGGATGGGACTTCTTGCTTCATTTAAAAGGAAGGTTTAAAATAGAGACACAGAGAATGAAGGACAGAAAGACTGGGGAGGTCTGTTGGGTGTAAAATTATAGTTGTGTCTTTCTTTGATTTTTGCCTTTTTGTTTCCTAAAATATTTTCACAGTGAAGGCTCAGTTCCCCACTCTCCTTTTGCCCTTCATCTGGAGTCCTCAAGGTAGGATAATGAGAGCTCCCTTCAACTGAGTGCTCATTACAAGCCAGGTACAATGCTATGTGCTCTCTATGCTCTGTCTTTTTTTTTTTTTTTTAAGATTTTATTTATTTATTTGAGAGAGAATGAGATAGAGAGAGAGCATGAGAGGGGGGAGGGTTAGAGGGAGAAGCAGAATCCCTGCTGAGCAGGGAGCCCGATGCGGGACTCGATCCTGGGACTCCAGGATCATGACCTGAGCCGAAGGCAGTCACTTAACCAACTGAGCCACCCAGGCACCCCTCTATGCTCCATCTTATTGGGCCTCACAACTGCCCTGAAGAATAAGAACTGTCATCATCCCATTCTGCAGATGAGTAAACTGGGGTCCACAAGAGCAAATGAACATGCCTGGGACTATTGCATATCAGGGGCCAGGCTCCTAACCATCACACCACTCAGCTCTCAAAGGCTATTGTTCTAGCCTAAGAAAACAAAAGCGGCTCAGCCTAATACAGGTCCTCAGGGGAAGCTGAGCCCCACTGGGCTCCCTGCCAGCACTGACCCACAGTGTCTGTCTTCTTCATTCAGGAACTGGACATTGGGCAAGGGAACTAATATAAATGGAGCTGCAGCTCAAGCCAGGCCTTGAGGGACATTTAATTTGAGTGACATCTGATCCTCACAACAGTTCAACAGAAAATCTAGAGAGACTGGTGATTGTGATGGTCAGCCCTGCATTCTGGCAGATTCTAATCCTGCTAGCTGTGTGACCTCAGGCAAGTTTCCTAACCTCCTCTGAGTCTCATTTCCTCTTCTGGAAAATGGTTCCTACTATGGGAAGAACCTTGTGAATAACATGTTAAATAATCAATGGGAATAGTTTAGCACAATGTGTGGCATCACTTAAGCTCTCAATCAATATCAGTTACTGATTGTGATTCTAGAGGGGAGGTTCTATCAGCCCTATTTTAAGGAGGAAGAAACCAAGGTGGCTTGCCCAGGTCACACGGCTAGAAAGTGGCCGAGTTGGGATTGGAACTCAGGCCTGAGCTGGCTTCCTTCATAAGCCACGATGCATCTTTCCATCAGAGGTGACCAACAAAGCATCTCTATCAGAGCAGTAGCACCATCAGAGGGAAGCAGCATGTGCTGCCAAGGAAAGATTTGCTCTTTCCTCTGATGGCCAAAACCTCGAAGGATGGGGCCTGGGCATGGCCAGACCCTGGGCAGAAGTGATTCTTAACATATTCGCTTTTCGCTCAGCAGCAAGCAGATGGGGAGCCTGCATTCTGGGGCTCCAAACAGGAAAGTCATAAATTTGCATCCTCCAGAGATGGCACCCAGTGCTCCATGTAACATCTCCTGGAGGTGTCAGCACATCATAAAGCATTCCTACTTGGCCCGGAGCAGCTGCTCCCAATTTTGTCCAAGGTTCAGAAACAACAAGACACGTGGGCCTGCCGCTGACTATTCCTTGGTTCAAGTCTATGGAATTTCGGCCTCCAAGGCCTCCATCGGCAAACACTCAGAGACGTTTTCCCAGGCCAGCACAAACATGCTTCCAGGAGGCTTCTCCAAGCGCTCCTGCCTTCTTCAAATAGGCCAGGAGGGTTGGGTTTTCCCCTGCTTTGGGCCTGAGAGAAAGGTACGGCATGTATTGCACATAAATGCAAATAGTAGGTACAAGGTGGCCAGAATGGTCTGGTTTTGACTTTTTCATTAGAGCACTGAAATAGATGACCAGGGCACTGCCTCTGGGGTAGCCACCAGAGTCCATCAGGCAAGAGGCATGGGGCCAGACATGGTCAGCAGAGCTCTTGGGCACTCTCCACGCTGACACGCCGCAGAGAGACAGTGCATGTTTAGCTAGGCCTTGCAGTGGGTTTTACAAATCCTCCTCTGTGTGCACAAAGCAGAGAATTCTCTGCCCTTGGGCCTGCTCACCTGGATGCACCCCATCAGTGTGAGGTGTCCTCTTCCTGGAAATCAGATACCAGAAGTGCCGGGCAGAGGCCAAAGGGGCAACCTGGTCCCACCCGGGACGTGGAGAAAAAGCAATAGGCTATAGCAGAAAGAAGAGCAGGCCTCAAAAGGATGACCTGGGTCCAAATCCTGGTTCTGTCTCACCTCTTTCATCTTCACTAAGTCCTCTGTCCTCATCTGGAGAACATGGTTCATAATGCCCTTCCTGCCATCTTATAGGGTTTTGTCCAATAAGGAGATGTGTGTGCAGGCTCTTATCTGTAAAAAGTCCAGCAGAGAGGAGGTGCCTACTTAGTGTTTCTGAATGAATGAGGGAATTAACAACTTGGTACACTTGCAGGGAAAACAGGGGCACTTGTTCTGAGAGCAGCACTTAGCATGTCCGTGGTTAAAGGTGGGCCCATTTAAAGCACTGGCTAGACATCCTCTATAATTTCCTGAGTGAGTGGACAAAGCCAGGATACATCATCTTAAAGCCAAGCCCGGGCCCATGTGCCATGCTGTTGAGAACCCTCTAACATGTCCCCACCACATTAAGAAAGGCACCCAAATCCTGGCCAGGGACTTTGAAATATGGCTGCAAATTGACCCTTCCCCAGATCTACCAAATCAGAACCTTGGCGATAAGACCCAACAATCTGTTTTTAGCAAGCCCTGCAGGGGATTCTGATACACGGTTGAAAATCACTTCTGCGGGTCCCAGTCACAGCGCCCAGTGACCAGTGTCACAAATATCTTATGGACCTTTAAGGCTGTAGTGGCCGTCATCATGACTTCCTTAGCTGCAGGCTCCAAATGAGAGTCTCTATTCAAGCCAGACCTGCTGAGGAGTTGCAGCTCGAACTGGTAAATGTCAGAAACTTCTTGCAACTCTGGATAGGGGAAGTGACCTAAGGTCTTGTTGCAGAAAGAATTTTGCTACCAAGTACAGGATGGATTTTAAAGGGATGGAGGCAGATCAATGGTGTATTCGTCTGGGTATCCTGTGTATCACCCAGAATGCTTTTGGCTGCAGCTGCAAGTAACGGATTATCAAGTGAAGGGTGGCTGAAACAATATGGACCCTTATGGTGTCACTTTGCAAGAAGCCCAGAGAAAGCAGCATTGGTTCCTAAGTTCTCAGTTCTTCCCATCTGATGGCAGGTCAACCTTCCTGGTCACAAGATGGCTGCTGCAGCTTCAAACACCATGACATTTAAACATGAAGGACTCTATCTCCTTATGAGGGAGGAGAAATGTTCGCGGAAGTCTGCTAGCCGACTTTCCCTTACATCCCTTGCCCAGACTTTGGGGATAATGCTCACTCCCACTGACCAAGGAGAATGGGATTGCCACAGTCAGCTTTGCTTCATCATGAACAAAACTGGGGCTCTTAATGGAGGGGAAGATGGGAAAAGACTAAGCGCAGTGAATCTGCTAACAGCTATGAGTGCATTTCTTTAGAAAGGGGTGAGCTGAGACCCTGAGTGCCAAGTTACAAATGCCAGTGGAAAATGTTCTTGTAGTTCATGGAAGATCCTGCATAGCTAAGTGGGAAGCATCAGAGGGGAAGGGATTAGGGTGGGAGTAAACCCAAATGAGAAAATCAACACTGGGGTGGCTCAGTCGGTTCAGCATCTGCCTTCAGCTCGGGTCATGATCCCAGGGTCCTGGGATCGAGCCGGCATCGGGCTCCCTGCTCAGTGGGGAGCCTGCTTCTCCCTCTCCCTCTACACCGCCCCCCCCCCCCAGCTTGTGCTCGCTCTCTATCAAATAAACAAAAATAAAACCTTAAAAAAAAAAAAGAAAGAAAATCAACTCTGTGGAGAAGCAGAGGCAGAGGGAGAAGAGCAGAAGAACAGATTTGGGCCCAAGAAGATTTCTATATTTTCTAGGAGCTATTACATGAACAGAGAAAGACAGCATGGTACCGTGGACACCAAGGCCACATACAGGTGGGGGGAATCCCTTCTGTAACCTGAAATCTTTCAGGGATCTGAGCTAGAGGTAGGGCAGTTACCAGAGGCAGCTCAGCTTCTCAGGAGCTCTCAAATGCCTAGCTGGGCATATGCCAACTTGGGGGCAACCCCACATTGGTGTTCTCAGGTCCTGATCTAACACTTTGTCTTTAGAAGCCAAAACAAAAACAAAAACAAAAACAAACACACACACAAAACCCACCTCAGTATGCAGGGAGTTGGGGTGGGGGGCCTATAGGGAAACCTTGGCATCTGGGCTCACCAAAATTTCCTTTCCAGAGTATAAGTCTGTGACTATGAATTCTATTTCCTATAGAGGCAGGGTGGTCTGCCAGGCACACCCCAAAACCAGGGGGTCTGCCAGGCAAGTGGTAAGCATTCAGGGCCCAGGAAGAGAGAGAGCCCCGGCAGAAGGTGGGCTAGGAGGAAGTGAGGCTCAAAGACGCCCCCCACCCCCCCACACACCTCCCCGAAGGCTCCATCCAAGAGGAAATAGATTCCAGGGAGGGGGGCAAAGGGCTTCAAGGGGCTTCGCGGAGATGAAAGAAGATGAAGAGGGTCCTTCCGCGGTGACATAAGGGGTGTTAGTCCCAGGAAAAGCCCACATCTCTAACCTGTGAGTCAGCTGGGAACTGGGTGAACAGAGTGCAGGATGCAGGAGCTCCTCCTGAGGCACGTGCCCTGGGAGTCAGAGTAAGCAGGTTTGTTCTAGGTAAGGACTCGGCATGAGAGGGCTAAGAGAAGATCATCCCAGAAGGCAGGTGCCTCTCCCTTCACCGTACGCTGCCTCGTACTGGACCTACAGAGGGGTCTGCCAGGGTGAAGAGAAGAGTTTTAGCAGGCTGCAAACAGACTGAGTTCTGCACAACCCTCTGTGAACCAGAGTTCAATTTCGCTGGAAGCCGTTCCCCCCAAGCCCCCGCACCGGGAGGATTTACTGTTCTGGGGGGTCTGTGTCTGCGTTGTCACCTGCTGCACTCCCAAGGCCCAGGAATGGCCCCAGGTCAACAGCTGCCTACAGGCTTCCCCCTGCCCCCTCCCTGCAGCAGCCCCAGGGATGGGCAGCCCACCCAGCCTCCCGGCCTCTGAGCACTCCAAGGGGCGCCTCTCTCTTCCTGCCACCTGAGGAGGCACGGGTGTGTGTGTGCCCCTGCTGCCACCCTGTGGTCCCCAGCAGGCTGCTGGCCCCCTCCTGTCATCATCACTTACAGGGAAGGCCTCCAGCCCTGAGCCCAGGATGCACAGGCTCCCCACGTAGACGTCACAAGTCTGCTGAAGTCTCACCTATAAAATGGGGCCTGATCCCTCCAGAGTCTCACAGCCCCATTTGTCACTAAGAAGAGTTAGAAAGCCATCCATCTTGCTCCTGGTGTCATTTCGGTAATGGATCATTCCTCTACTTCTGATCACCTGTATGCTGGACAAGTTTTTTTTTTTTCCTCTTAGTAAATTTTTCCTCAAACTTTACAAAAGTAACCTGTCTGCCCTACGCAGCAATGGTAGGAATATGTAGGGAAAAAACCTCACCTCTCCCAACTTCCTTTTCATCTGCCCTTCCCATGCCTAAACCATGTTGGGGTATAACCGTCCCCCTCTCCTGCTCCCATAAATATATGCAGATGCGTGCACAGGCCGCCTCTTGGGGCTGCTAGTTTTTGCAAAACTGGGATCCTACAATACACACTTTCTCTGCTAACAAGGCATCATGGCTTCTGCCATTGGTAGACAAAACCAGATGCATTTTGTACATAGTTGTGGAATATTTCCCAGTTTTGATGGGCCACAATTCCTTTGCTCACCCTTCCCCCACTGGCAGCTATTTAGGTGGTGTCCACCTTCTCATCAGTGTGGGCAAAGCCACAAGGAACAGTCCCCGTCCACACGGGCAAACCCTGGGCCCACTACAGATGCCATTTGTCTGCCTTCCTTGCCTACTTTCTCTCTTCCTTCCTACACAGTCTTGTTCATTTTCTCTCCAATTCTTGTCAGCAATTTCTGTTACTGTACTTAATAACCAAGTACGATACTCTTTTTTTTTTCTTTTTTTTTTAGTTTTTCTGTTGTTATCTATAAGGATTCTGGTACCCAGTTCCAGTATGTGTGTGGATTTTAGTCAAAGACTAAATACATATTTCTTATTATAAATCACAATACCACAATCTGTATCTCCAGAGAGTCAGAAGCTACTCAGGGCAAGATGAGAACATTACACTCACTTTTGTTACGTGGGAAGTGCCAGAACCCAGTAGGTATATTTATGAGGTTTTTTGTTTTGTTTTTTTAAGATTTTATTTATTTATTTATGAGAGAGAGAGCACAAGCAGGGGGAGCGGCATGCAGAGGGAGAAGCAGGCTCCCCATGGAGCAGGGAGCCCAATGCAGGATTTGATCCCAGGATTCCAGGATCAGGACCTGAGCCGAAGGCAGACGCTTCACCGACTGAGCCACCCAGGAGTCCCCCGAGTAGGTATATTTATAACAGGAATGAGTACATGAACCAACCCTGTGAGAGGGAGTCCCCGGTGCCTCTAAATCATTACAGATATGATGGTTAAGAAGATGGGTTTTAGAATCAGGTGAAACCGTGGTTTACATCCTTGGTCTAATAATTCACAAGCCGGGTGTACTTGAACAAGCTATTTTGCATTGGAGCCTTAGCTTCCTTCTTTGTACAATGGGGAAGGCAATACCCACCTTGCGGGGTTCCTGTAGTGCAGTACTACGTAACAATAGGGATGGTAATAATGACAATAAAACCCAATTAAACTAACAAACAAACTCACAGATATTTTCAGAATGAGAAAGAAAACTTTCCTGTAATCCTTTGTAAGTGGTCTATGGCGTGGAAGAGAAGGTCAGGAGGAAGTGCAGTGGGGCCTGGGAAACAGGTGACAAATGACCTGAGGGCCTGGACACCTTAGAAGCAGTGTTTCCCAAATTTGAACAATCTTAACCATCAGTGAGCAGTTAGTACAGAGATTCCTAAGCCCTTCTTTTGGAGATGTGGACTCACTAAGTCTGGCATGAGGCTGAGACATTTGCATTGTAATAATCACCCAAGGGCTTTGGGTGCATAGCCAGGTCTAGGGAGCATGCACGGAAATGGGTAAGCTCAGATGAGCTCCAGTCTCCTGTGTTCTCCTCACAATGTTTCATAGTTTTCAGCTTTACATTTAGTTATGTAATCTATTTTTACTTAACTTTTGTGTATGAGGCAAAGTGTGAATCAAAGATCTTATATATAAGATATCCATATCCAATTGTTCCAGCACCATTTGTTGAAAAGACAGAGCATTCAGTTTCCTTCGCACCTTTGTTAAAAATCAATTAGCCATATATGTGTGCACCTACTCATGGATTTGATCCTGTTCCATTAACCTATTTGCTTGCCATGATGCTAATGCCACACTGTCTTGATCACTATAGCTTTATAATAAGTCTTAAAGTCAGATAATGTAAAGCTTTCAACTCTGTCCTTCTTTTTTCCAACATGCTCTGGTTATTTAGGTCACTTGCCTTTCCATATGAATTTTATTTTATTTTATTTTATTTTATTTTATTTTATTTTATTTTATTTTTTTAAGATTTTATTTATTTGTGAGAGAGAGAATGAGAGACAGAGAACATGAGAGGGAGGAGGGTCAGAGGGAGAAGCAGACTCCCCGCTGAGCAGGGAGCCCGATGTGGGACTCGATCCCGGGACTCCAGGATCATGACCTGAGCCGAAGGCAGTCGCTTAACCAACTGAGCCACCCAGGCACCCTCCATATGAATTTTAAAATCAGCTTGACAATTTCTTCCAAAGGCCTGCAAGATTTTGATTTAAATTTTGTTGAATAACTGGAACAGTTAGGGGAGAATGGAATAGATCCATAAACACAGCATCTCTCTCCACAATTTAGCAATCCAGCAATACTTTGAGTATAAGGTTCCTTTGTGGGAAAATGTTTAAAGAAATTAAATTTCTTTAATACACGTAGGGCTGTTCAGGTTATCTCTTTTGCTGTACATTTAAACTAGGACATGGCTCCTGTGTCCCTCCAACACAGAATTGTGACATCCCTTTATTTGCAAAAGCAATTTGCCAATGGCAAACACCAAATAATCTATATGTCAAGAAGCGTGGTTGCTTTTGCTGAATTTGATGGATAAATATTTAAATGGTAATGCTAATAAGACCCAATCATTATCAAATCTTTTTGGCCATGGCCAAAACATAAAGGTCAAGAAACAGAAAGATGCCTCCGTTTGAAAAGAAAGTTCAGGATAACTCATCTTTTTAAAGCACTCTTTTTTATTACTTTGACAAGTTTAATTTATTTCTAGTTGTTTGTGTTCACCTCCTGGGTAAAGCAGCATACTCTCTGAGGACACCGAAGCATTGCAGAATTGAGACCCTTCAGCAGACCTTGGTGATGGAATCAGCACACAGAGGTGAGGCAGAGCTGCTGGGATTCTGATAGAACAATTAGGTCTAGAGATTACCACGGTGAGAAAGACTTCAGATCTTCTGGTATATTTCCCACTTCCAAAGAACTTTTCAAATTTTCCAGGCTAGCTCTCAGCCTATCTGCAAGCAAAGTGAGATAAACAGGCATAGAATGCCAGTGAATCAATCTAGCACTCCATCTACAAGACCCCTGCTCCCCTTTGTGAGGTAGTGCGCAAAATGACAAATGGACATTCCAGAGGTTCCTTCTTCCCTGGATGAAGAAACTGGTGTCTGAGCAATCACAGTTTAGGAGAACAGAAGTTTCATGCAATGAAGCAGACAGCAAGGCAGTGAAGGGAACAGAAGACAATTCCTCTCTTATATACCACATTGACTGAATAGTCAATGACCTTAAGGAACAGAATGAACCTTTAAATTCTCACATCTAAAATTCAATGACAGCAAAAGGTTTCACCATAATGACTTTTGGTCAGTAAAATTTGGGGGATCAGAAGGGGAAAGAGCTTTTATTTTTAATTTTATGTACTTATACTTAAATGTTTAAACAATGATTCTGTATTCCTTTGGCTATTTAAAGACTTTATAAACTAGTTTAGCTTTTGTTATTAAAGCAAGTTCTAAGGTAAGAAATCTGTCTCCTTCTCATAATAAAACTCCATTAGAACATTCATTGGCCTGGAACTGTATCTTTCTCAAGGCCCCACACAATCATTATACTTTGGAAATGTTTTTAAATTGGCAAAATGAGATGACTTGGTGTGTCCTCTTTGCTCTTTGAAGTATTTATGAGCATCATAAACCCTAATTCTGACCATCAGGGGATTTGTAAATCAACATGACTCAAGAGTTGGACAATAATGCAGATAGCCCAAAAATCAAAACTATCAAGTGGATAGTTTTGGATCCAGTGGACCCAGTTCTGGCTATGATGGAATAATAGGGACCAGATTTACCTTCGTGCCTAAAATAACTATGAAACTGGACATAATATATGAAACAATGGTTTTCAAGACATTGGACAACCATGTGACAAAACACAATGACCCCAGCAAGACTGGAAAAAATGAGGTAAGCCCTATGATTATCCCGAGTTACTGCCTTGACGGCATTTCCAGGCTATGACATAGGTAGGGGGAACCAAGCAGAGCCCAGTGTACTCTCTGAGTTTAGAAGATTAAGCTAAGAGTACAGGGAGACCACAGCAGCTAGAGTTTGCAGGACACAACAGTGGACAGGAGCGAGCTGCACAGAGAATCCCCAAAAATCAATAGAGGGTGTCCTTGAGTATTCAGCAGAATAGTGATCAGTGTATGTTTCTGAAGAAACTGCATGAGGCTGGGGAAAGAACCATCCAAAAGGATGAGAGGGAACAGTACCTGGTACAGTCAGCCAGGCCAGAAAACCTCATACTTCATGGGGTATTGAGTAAAGTACTAAGAACCATCTCACCTAAGTAGCAGAGAATGACTAGTCCTAGATAAGATGCTGTCCTGGTCCAGCCTAAAAGAAATTTAAAAGCAAGATCTGAAAGGATCAAACTGTATCCAAACAACTTAACGTCATCCTAGAATAAAGCTCAAAAATATTTATAGGAATATAAAAATATCTAGCAACCAAAAAGGTAAAATTTATAATGTCTGCCACCCAATCAATCACCAGGCAGACATTCAAAGCAACAGGAAAATATGGCCCCCAGGAAATAGAGAAATTAATTGAAAATAACCCAGAGATGGCACAAGTGTTAAAATTAGCCAAAGAGAACATGCCAACAGTTATTATAATTGCATTCCATATGTTCAAAAGCTAGAGGCAACATGAACATGTTGAGTAGAAACATGGAAGATACATGAAAAGATAACAAATCAAACATCTAGAGATTAAAACTACAATGTCTGAGATGAAAAATACACTGTATGGGATTAATGACAGATTAGACACTGAAGAGATGATTAATGAACTTGAAAACAAAGCAATAGAAAATATTCAAAGTAAAACACAGAAAAAAATACATTAAAAATGGACAGTATTTTTGAGTTATGTGACAACTTCAAACAGACTAATATATGTGTAATTTGAACTCCAAAGGTGGGAAATGAAGACAGAAAAAAAGATTTGCAGAAATAATGGTAAAATATTATCCAAATCTGATGAAAAATAAAAATTGCAACTAACTAAAAAGCCAAAAAACTCCCAAAACAAGAAACATGAAGAAAACCACTTAAATACATCATAACCCAATTGCACAAAACCAACAATAAAGAGAACATCTTAAAAGCATCCAGAGAAAAACAGATACATTACGTAAGGAGGAAAAAGGTAGGAGTGACAGCACATTTCTCATCAGAACTCATGCAAGCTAGAAGGTAGGGGAGCAACATCTTTAAAGTACTAAGAGGAGAAAAAAAAAAAACCATCAACCTAAAATTCTATACCTAGTGAAAAAATAAAGACTTCATACAAAACCTGAAAAAAATTATCACCAGAAGATCTGCACTACAAGAAAAGTTAAAGGAACTATTTCATATAGAAGGAAACCAGTAACAGATGGGAATACGGATTTATACAAAGAAATAAAAAACACTGGAAATGCTAACTATGTGGATAAATATGTTTTTTTCTTAATACTTAAATGTCTTTTAATGAATTGTTTAAACTGAAATAATAGCACGGTATTGGTGGGTTTATAATATATGTACAAAATGACAGCAACAGCATAAAAGCTGGAGAGGAGAAATGGAAATACACTATGGTGAGATTCTTATACTACACATGAAGCAATATAATATTGCTTGAAGACAGACTGTGATAAGATACAGATGAATACTATTAAGCCTAAAGCATCCACAAAGAACAAAAAAGAATGACAGCTAATAGTAAACAAAGGAGATAAAACGGGTAATAAAAATACTCAATCCAAAGGAAATCAGAAAAGGAGGAAAAAATGAACAAAGAGCACATGAGAAACAAGAAAACAAACAGCAAGATGGTAGATTTATACCTAACCATATCAATAATCATATTAAATGGAAACAATAAAAAAATAGTTCCCATTAAAAAGTAGAAATTGTCAGGTAGGATAAAAAACAAAAAAGCAAGAAAAACATGTTGTCCACAAGAAATCCACTTTCAGTATAAAGACACAAAGAGATTAAAAATGAATGGATAGAAAACATACCATGCTAAAATTAAATTTTTAAAAATCTGTAGTAGCTAAATTAATATCGGACAAAGTAGATTTCAGAGCAAAGAATAACACCGGGGGGAAAAAAACCTCATTTCAAAATGATAATGTGGTCAATTCATTTTAAAAGATGATAATTTTTTTTTTTTAAAGATTTTATTTATTTATTTGAGACAGAGAGAATGAGAGACAGAAAGCATGAGAGGGAGGAGGGTCAGAGGGAGAAGCAGACTCCCTGCCGAGCAGGGAGCCCGATGAGGGACTCGATCTCGGGACTCCAGGATCATGACCTGAGCCAAAGGCAGTCGCTTAACCAACTGAGCCACCCAGGCGCCCCAAGATGATAATCTTAAACATTTATGTACCTAGCAATAAAGCTGCAAAATACATAAAGCAAAAACTTCCAGAACTGAAAGGAGAAATAAACAAATCCATAATTAGAGCTGGAGATTTCGATACTCTTTTTAAATAACTGATGGAACAAGTATATGGAAAATCAGTATGGATATAGAAGACTTCAATAATATTATCAACTAGGGCAACCCTCTCTGGTCCCCTCCCTCTTCAGGAGCTTTGTACTATCACTCAATAAACTGCTTTGCTGCCCACCAAAAAAAATAAAATAATAATAATATCAACCAATCTGATCTAATAGACATCTAAAGACACTCTACTCAACAACAGCAGAATATACATTCTTTTCAATTGCACACAGAAAATTTACCAAGACAGACTATACTCTTGGCCATGAATGAAATCTTAATAAATTTTTAAAAATTCAAGCCATATAAAGTATGTTCTCTGACAGCAATGGGATTGATTAAATTAGAAATCAATATCCAAATACTTGGAAACCAAATGATACCCTCCTAATTAACCCATGAGTTAAAGAATAAATCAACAGGAAAATATAAAGCATTTGAACTGAGAGAAAATACAACATGACCACAATTTATAAGACCGCCTCAGAAGAAGATGCCTAAGAAGAAAGGTCTCAAATCAATGGCACCAGTTTCCATTCTAAGAAACTAGAAAATTTAAAAAAAAAAAGGAGCAAATGAAATCCAAAGTAAGCAACAGAAATAAAATAATGAAGTACCTAAACAAATGAAATAGAAAACAGGAAAAAAACAATAGAATAAAATCAATGAAACCAGCAGCTTTCTCTGTTCTTTGAGAAGACAAAAATAAAAATGAACATCAGGCCAGACTCATCAGGAACACAAGAGAGAAAATACCAATGGCCAATATTAGGAATGAGAGGGGTGCATCGGTATAGCTTCTACAGATAGTAAAAAGACTAATAAAAGAATCTTTTGAACAACATCATGCCAATACTTTCCACAATTTGGAAGAAATGGATAAATTAATTGAAGGCCATAAACTACTAAAACTTATTTAAGAATAAATAGATAACCAACATCTAATAAAAAAAAAATTGAATTTGTAGTTTAAAACCTTCATGCAAGCAAGCTCTAGGCCCAGATAGCTTCATAGTGAGCTCTACCCACATTTAAGGAAGAGTTCATATCCATTCTACATCATCTCTTCTAAGAAATTAAAGGTGAGGGAATCTTCCCAACTCAAAGATGAGGCCACACTGATACCTAAACCTGACAGAGACATTATAAGAAAAGGAAACTAAAGACCAATATCTTCCATGAGTAAAAATAAACTAACCCTCAATAAAATATTAAAAAGAATCCAGGTAATTCACCATATTAGCAAAATAAAAATTAAATCCATATAATCACCTCAATAGATACATAAATAGCATTTTAAAAAAAACAACCAATATCCATTCCTGACAAAATCTCAAAAATGCAAAAAAACAAAATCTTTCTCAAACTCTACAGCTAATATCAAACTTAATGGTGAAAGACTGAATGCATTCCCCTTAAGATCAGGAATAAATCAAGAATGTTCACTCTCATGATTTCTATTTAATTTTGTACTAAGCGTTCTAGGCAGTGCAATAAGGCAAGAAAAAGAAACAGAAAGTTTCCATGTCAGAAAGGAAAAAGCTGAACTCTTTATTTGCAAACATGATCATCTATCAAAACAATATAATGAGATCTACCAAAAAAAAAAAAAAAGATACTAGAACTTATAATTAAGTTTAGCAAGGGTACGGGATTATAAGAGCAATATCCAAAAATAAATTGTATTTGATATACTAGACATAAACCATCAGATATTAAAAAATACACTTACAAATGCACTAAATATTAAATCTTTGGAGCTAAATCTGACAAGGTGTATTTATATTGAAAGTTAAATATCACTAGTGAGAGAGATATAATATGTTCATGAATCAGAAGACTCAATATTGTTAAGGTGCCAAATTGTTTTATAGATTCATTGAAATCCTAAGTAAAATCCCAGCAATCCTTATAGATATTAACATGCTGATTCTAAATTAGTATTTAAATGTGAATGATCTAGAATAGCCAAAACAACTTTCAAAAAGAATACATTTGGAGGACTAACACTGCTTCAGATTTTAAGAGTAATTAAGACAGTGTGGAAATACCACAAAAATTGACAAATAGATCAAACCCATATATATATACGGACAACTGCCTTCAACAGAGCTGCAAAAGCAATTGAGTGCATAAGACTTTGTGACCTTGTGTTAGGCAAAGACCTTTTAGATACACAACAAAAGCATGATCCATAAATGAAAAAACTGGTAAGCTGAACTTCATTATAGCTTGAAACGTTTGCTCTTAAAAAGACACAGCTAAGAAAATGAAAAGACAAGCCACAGACTAAAAGTACACATAGATCTGGTACATTCCCTCCCTGGCAAACAGAGTCCTCACCCTATGTCCATTTGAGTTCTGCCCCTTTAGAATCTTAGATTCTAAGGTTCTTAATATAAGAGGCTGACTCCTTCGGATTACTAAAAACAACGGCATCCAGGGGAGTGGAGAAGCCCAAAGCTGGGAATCAAGGGCACCTGAATTGGTAGTCTGCTTGCAACAAGTGTTCCCAGTATCAGAGCTTCTGGAACGGGGACACGGGTCTCATCCACAGAAACACACTCTCCAGAGCCCAAGATGATGCTCCAGTTTTCACTTACAGATGTTTTTGTACTTTAGCCCGGTGGCTGGTAACTCAGGATGGTGCAATTCTTAATCTCCAGCACTGTGAACGGCCACTGGTATTTGTCTTAGAAGAGGTGCACCAGATCACTGTGGAGACAAGCCTAGAATTTGGCCCTGGGTCAGTCTGCCTCTCTCGTTCACTTCTCTCTCTCTTTTGAAAAGCATCAGGACTTCCTACTCCTAAGTATTAGCTGTTAGGGGTGCTCAAGATATTTATTTTCGTCTGTCTCCTGAAAAGTCCAGCTAAGACTACTCAGAGCAAGCCCAAGGTTACCTCAAGTCAGAGGTTTACCACAGCATTTGATATGACTTTACCTCTTCCCTGTGTCTGGAAAAACCAGCATAACTTAATTAACTGGCCCAAGTTAAATCAGATGTAACCAGAGACTGATGACAGAGAGAATGAAATGGGCTAACCTGGAGAGAAATGGCCCTAGGCTTTAAATAGGATCTGGATAAAGAAGGAGTATTAGGGAGTAAGTCAAAGAGAGAAGCAACCTTAGAGGGGGAGCCAGTCTGTATCTCAGCTTCCTGAAAAACTGAGTGAATACCAGTTGCTGGCTGTTGATCCATTTCTTCTTTGTAGTAAAAGAGGCCCTCCCCCTTTTTCTTGAGGAAACCACCCTTCCCACATGCAGTTTGGTTAGTCAATCCCACCCTCAGCTCCAGCAAATCAATGAAGCCATAATACACTACAGTCATTAGCTAAGGGATGGGAAGAGGACCCAGCCTAGACAAAGGAGACATAAAACACCCTCTGCTGGGATTTCTGGGAGAAAAAGTTTTCTCACTACAAAGAAGGATGCTTCTCACAACTTGGATATAACAAGAAAGCATGTAGGTCTTGGAAATCATCTTGAACGAAAAGGACAGACAGTTTTAGTTACAGGTTAATGACTGAGGGATGAACAGACTAAAAAACAAACAAACAAACTGGAACATTGGGTTGAGATGCTAGATCAAGCCATACCTGAAGTAAGTAAGACCCACCTCTGGACTGATTAGTAATATGAACCAATACATTCCTTTTATTGTTTAAGCCATTTTGAGTAAAAGTTTCTATCAATTGTTACTGAAATATTCACAACAGACACACACCCAAGAAAGACATTTTTCTGCTAATATCTTTACAAGTAACCCTGTAAGCAGTCCTTAATAATAAAGGACAATGAAGGCAATCAGAGTCAGGAGATTCGGCATCAGGCCCAGTCCATGTATGGCCACTAATCCTGAGTTCAACAATGATAACAGTAACAGCAACAGCTACAGTTGACTCCTCATTAGCCATGAGCCTGTTCTAGCTGCTGTACATACAGCATTGTAATCTTTACAAAGAGGAAGATGGAGACTACATTTCTTATTTTACTGATGAGAAAAACTGAGGCTCATGGAGATAAAAATAACCTGCCCAAGGCCAAAGAGTGAGTAAGCTAGTTACTTTTTCTTCATAGCCCAGATGTGATAGATTTCATTATTACAGCTCTCCCCCACTGAACTGAAAGTGCCATGAGGCATTCTAGAACCTTTGTCTTTTTCACTGCTGGATTCCCGGTGCCCAGAACAGCTGCTGCACAGAATAGGCCCTCAGAAAAGAGTGGTTGTATAAAATGAACAAGATTCAAACCCAGGTCTGGAGCCAACTCTTTTTCACAGCTCCAGACTACCTCTCATTATCTCATTCTATGAGTGAGCCTCTCGCATGCTTAAGAACACCCCTGCCTCCTCTGATCTCGTGGAATGTTTTAAGTAACTGGCCTTGCTTCATAAGCCCTGTCATGGAATCCCTTGACCATCCTGGATCTCCTCTAAGAATCCCATGATACCTGCTGGTGGTACCATGTGCAAACAAAAGAGACCGACTTGGTGGTAGACACAGAGCTGGACTCTCTACAGACATTACCTCATCCAGTCCCACCATACATCTGTAAGGTAGGGAGCAAAACCCCTGTTTGGCAAATTGGGGCACTGAGGCCCAGAGAGGTTACATGCTTATAAGGTCACAAACAGATTGAGGATTGTCTGACTCCAAGGTTTTTTACATATCTCTTTAAAAGCCACACTATAACAATCTGTCCCATGAATATCATGAGCCCTGGAGCTAGATTTGGGGGTTTAGTCAGAATATGTCAAAAACATTACAAAACAGACATTTGGTCATTCATCATCATTTCAACATACACTTTTGAGCACCTACTATGTGCCAGGTACCATGCTAGGCAGTGAGGACAGAGTTCCTGTCCCTTCTTTCACGGTTCAGTGTAGTATCAGCTGAGACTCTTCTATCTTGGGGTTGGGCTGATTGCACACTTGGTGCATTAGTTATAGTAGACTACGGTACAACAACAAATAGACTGCATTAGCCAGGGTGGGCTAACTGCATTAGAAACAACCTCAAAGAGGCGGAGCAAGATGGCGGAGGAGTAGGAGACCTGGATTTCGTCTCCTCTCAGGAATTCAGCTGGATAGGGATCAAACCATTCTGAACACCTACAAACCCAACAGGAGATCGAAGAAAGGAATAGCAACAACTCTCTGAACAGAAAAGCGACCACTATCTGGAAGGTAGGACGTGCGGAGAAGTGAATCCGAGGCGATATTCGGGAGGATAGACGGCGGGGGAGGGGCCTCCGTCGGCCGCTTCTGGCAAGTGATAGAACCACGGAGCACAAAATCGGAACTTTTAAAAGTCTGCCCCGCTGAGGGACGTCACTCTGGTGGCTAAGCGGGGGGTGGAACCCTCCGGGACAGTGTGGTCTCAGGACCCTCGGGGTCACAGAAAGACCGGGGGTGCCTGAGTGTGGCAGAGCTCCCACGTAACGGAGCAGGGAAGCTGGCTGCAGAGGCGGAGCCCAGGCGCGGGCTCTCAGCTCAGGGTTGCCATTGACCGTGATCCGCGGCACAGTCGGGCCCCTGCTCCTCCAGCAGGGACCCCACAAGCGGCAGATCCGGGGAGACTCACCTTCCTCCCCCGGGAGGAGCCGCGCGGGAGTGCAACGCAGGGATCTGCTGGGTTTGGAGACTCCACCCGAGGTCGGGTGCCAGAGATAGAGGCGCGCGGTCACAGGCCGGGTGAGCACGGAGTGTGGCCGGAGACCGGGGAGACGGGAGTGACTGGCGGCTTTTCTCTGGGGGCTCACTGAGGAGCGGGGCCCCGAGTTCTCGGCTCCTCCGGGGCGGAGATTGGGAGGCCGCCATTTTCACTCTCCGCCTCCAAAGCTGTACGGAAAGCTTGCAGGGAACAAAAGCTCCAGAGAGCAAACCCGAGCAGATAACTTAGCTGGGAGGGGGCAAGGGCGGGGCAAATCCGCCTCCAGCAAAGACATGTGGGAACCACGGCAACAGGCCCCTCCCCAGAAGATCAGCGAGAACAGCCAGCCAAGACCAAGTTTACCGATCAATGAGAACGGCAGAACTCCAGCGCTAGGGGAATACTGCACATAGAATTCATGGCTTTTTTACCATGATTCTTCAGTCTTTCAAAGTTAAGTTTTTTTTAACTGTCTTTTTTTCTTTTTTCTTTTTTTTTTGAATTTTTCTTTTTCCCTTTTTCAACCAACATCTTATCAATCCCTTTTTTTAAAAAACATTTTTATTTTTCATTTTTAGAGTCATATGCTATCCCTTCATAGTAGTTACCCGTATTTTTGGCATATATATATATGTTGTTCTCTCTTTAAAATTTTGAGATAGTTTCTTCTAACAGATTAAAATATACCCTAAATCTCTAGTATATGGTTTTTTCTACTCCCCTGCCTGATCACATTCTCTCCCTTTTTTTCTTTTTTCTTTTTTTAAAAGATATTTTAATCTTCTTTCTTTTTTCAGACAACTTCTTATCCTCTTCTTTCTTTTTTCAAACAACTTCTTATCAATTCCTTTTATAAAATTTTTTATAATTTCCATCTTTACAGTCATATTCCATCCCTTCATCATATCAACCCTTATTTTTGTACATATGTAAGTTTTTCTTTCTTTAAAATTTCGGGAGGCACTTTCTTCTAAAAGACCAAAATACACCCCAAATCTAGTGTGTGGCACTGATCTATATACCAGCCTGATCATATTTGATCACATTCTGGTTTTTTTTGTTGTTGTTGTTTTGTTTTGTTTGCTTTTGTTTGTTTTTATCTTTATCTTTTTCTTTTTTTTCTTTTTCTTTTTTCTCTCTTTCCGTTTCTTTTTCCACTGCTTCAGGTCTTTTCTGATTTGTTTAGAGTATATTTTCTGGGGACGTTGTTACTCTGCTAGCATTTTGTTCTCTCATTAATCTATTCTCCTCTGCACAAAATGACAAGATGGAAAAAATCACCTCAACAAAAGAACAAGAGGTAGTACCAACTGCCAGGGACCTACTCAATACGGACATTAGTACGATGTCAGATCTAGAGTTCAGAATCATCACTTTAAAGATACTAGCTGGGCTTGAAAAAAATAAGGAAGTTATTAGAGAAACCCTTTCTGGAGAAGTAAAAGAACTAAAATCTAACCAAGTAGAAATCAAAATGGCTATTAATGAGGTGCAATCAAAAATGGGGGTGCTAACTGCTAGGATAAATGAGGCAGAAGAGAGAATCAGTAATATAGAAGACCAAATGATGGAAAATAAAGAAGCTGAGAAAAAGAGAGATAAACAACTACTGGATCACGAGGGCAGAATTTGAGAGATAAGTGATACCATAAGACGAAACAACATTAGAATAATTGGGATCCCAGAAGAAGAAGAAAGAGAGAGAGGGGCAAAAGGTATAATGGAGCAAATTATAGCAGAGAACTTCCCTAATTTGGGGAAGGAAACAGGCATCAAAATCCAGGAAGCACAGAGAACCCCTCTCAAAATCAATAAAAATAGGTCAACACCCCAACATCTAATAGTAAAACTTACGAGTCTCATAGACAAAGAGAAAATCCTGAAAGCAGCTCGGGAGAAGAGATATGTAACCTACAATGGTAGAAACATTAGATTGGCAACAGACCTATCCACAGAGACCTGGCAGGCCAGAAAGGACTGGCAGGATATATTCAGAGCACTAAATGAGAAAAATATGCAGCCAAGAATACTCTATCCAGCTAGGCTGTCACTGAAAATTGAAGGAGAGATAAAAAGCTTCCAGGACAAACAAAAACTAAAGGAATTTGCAAACACAAAACCAGCCCTACAAGAAATCTTGAAAGGGGTCCTCTAAGCAAAGAGAGACCCTAAAAGCAACATAGACCAGAAAGGAACACAGACAATATACGGTAACAGTCACCTTACAGGCAATACAATGGCACTAAATTCCTATCTTTCAGTAGTTACCCTGAATGTAAATGGGCTAAATGCCCCAATCAAAAGACACAGGCTATCAGACTGGATTAAAAAACAAGACCCATCGATATGCTGTCTGCAAGAGACTCATTTTAGAACCAAAGACACCCCCAGATTGAAAGTGAGGGGGTGGAAAACCGTTTACCATGCTAATGGACACCAAAAGAAAGCTGGGGTGGCAATCCTTATATCAGACAAATTAGATTTTAAACCAAAGACTGTAATAAGAGATGAGGAAGGACATTATATCCTACTTAAAGGGTCTATCCAACAAGAAGATCTAACAATTGTAAATATCTATGCCCCTAACATGGGAGCAGCCAATTATATAAGGCAATTAATAACAAAAGCAAAGAAACACATCAACAACAATACAATAATAGTGGGGGACTTTAACACCCCCCTCACTGAAATGGACAGATCGTCTAAGCAAAAGATCAACAAGGAAATAAAGACTTTAAATGACACACTGGACCAAATGGACTTCACAGACATATTCAGAACATTCCATCCCAAAGCAATGGAATACACATTCTTCTCTAGTCCCCATGGAACATTCTCCAGAATAGATCACATCCTAGGTCATAAATCAGGTCTCAACCAGTACCAAAAGATTGGGATCATTCCCTGCCTATTTTCAGACCACGATGCTTTGAAACTAGAACTCGATCACAAGAGGAAAGTCGGAAAGAATTCAAATACATGGAGGCTAAAGAGCATCCTACTGAAGAATGAATGGGTCAACCAGGAAATTAAAGAAGAATTAAAAAAATACATGGAAACCAATGAAAATGAAAACACAACTATTCAAAATCTTTGGGATGCAGCAAAGGCAGTCCTAAGAAGAAAGTATATAGCAATACAACCCTTTCTCAAGAAACAAGAAAGGTCTCAAGTACACAACCTAACCCTACACCTAAAGGAGCTGGAGAAAGAACAGCAAGTAAAGCCTTAACCCAGCAGGAGAAGAGAAATAATAAAGATCAGAGCAGAAATCAATGAAATAGAAACTAAAAGAACAGTAGAACAGATCAACGAAACTAGGAGCCGATTCTTTGAAAGAATTAACAAGATTGATAAACCCCTGGCCAGACTTATCAAAAAGAAAAGAGAAATGACCCAAATCAACAAAATCATGAATGAAAGAGGAGAGATCACAACCAACACCAAAGAAATACAAACAATTATAAGAACATATTATGAGCAACTCTATGCCAGCAAATTAGATAACCTGGAAGAAATGGATGCATTCCTAGAGATGTATCAACTACCAAAACTGAACCAGGAAGAAACAGAAAACCTGAACAGACCTATAACCACTAAGGAAATTGAAGCAGTCATCAAAAATCTCCCAAAAGACAAAAGCCCAGGGCCAGATGGCTTCCCAGGGGAATTCTACCAAACATTTCAAGAAGAATTAATACCTATTCTTCTGAAACTGTTCCAAAAAATAGAAATGGAAGGACAACTTCCAAACTCATTTTATGAGGCCACCATTACCTTGATCCCAAAACCAGACAAAGACCCCCATCAAAAGGGAGGATTACAGACCAATATCCCTGATGAACATGGATGCAAAAATTCTCACCAAAATACTAGCCAATAGGATCCAACAGTACATTAAAAGGATTATTCACCACGACCAAGTGGGATTTATCCCTGGGCTGCAAGTTGGTTCAACATCCACAAATCATCAATGTGATACAATACATTAACAAAAGAAAGAACAAGAATCATATGATCCTCTCAATAGATGCAGAAAAAGCTTTTGACAAAATACAGCATCCTTTCTTGATCAAAACTCTTCAGAGTATAGGCATAGAGGGTACATACCTCAATATCATAAAAGCCATCTATGAAAAACCTACAGCGAATATCATTCTCAATGGGGAAAAACTGAGAGCTTTCCCCCTAAGGTCAGGAACGCGGCAGGGATGTTCACTATCTGCACTGCTATTCAACATAGTATTGGAAGTCCTAGGCACAGCAATCAGACAACAAAAAGAAATCAAAGGCATCCATATCAGCAAAGAAGAAGTCAAACTCTCACTCTTTGCAGATGATAAGATACTTTATGTGGAAAACCCCAAAGACTCCACCCCAAAACTGCTAGAACTCATACAGGAATTCAGTAAAGTGGCAGGATATAAAATCAATGCACAGAAATCAGTGGCATTCCTATACACCAACAATAAGACAGAAGAAAGAGAAATTAAGGAGTCGATCCCATTTACAATGGCACCCAAAACCATAAGATACCTAGGAATAAATCTAACCAAAGAGACAAAGGATCTGTACTCAGAAAACTATAAAATACTCATGAAAGAAATTGAGGAAGATACAAAGAAATGGAAAAACGTTCCATGCTCATGGATTGGAAGAACAAATATTGTGAAGATGTCAATGCTACTTAGAGCAATCTACACATTCAATGCAATCCCCATCAAAATACCATCCACTTTTTTCAAAGAAATGGAACAAATAATCCTAAAATTTGTATGGAACCAGAAAAGACCCCGCATAGCCAGAGGAATGTTGAAAAAGAAAAGCAAAGCTGGTGGCATCACAGTTCCGGACTTCCAGCTCTATTACAAAGCTGTTATCATCAAGACAGTATGGTATTGGCACAAAAACAGACATATAGATCAATGGAACAGAATAGAGAGCCCAGAAATGGACCCTCAACTCTATGGTCAACTCATCTTTGACAAAGCAGGAAAGAATGTCCAATGGAAAAAAGACAGTCTCTTCAACAAATGGTGTTGGGAAAATTGGACAGCCACATGCAGAAGAATGAAACTGGACCATTTCCTTACACCACACACAAAAATAGACTCCAAATGGTTGAAAGACCTCAATGTGAGACAGGAGTCCATCAAAATCCTAAAGAACACAGGCAGCAACCTCTTTGACCTCAGCCAAAGCAACTTCTTCCTAGAAACATCGCCAAAGGCAAGGGAAGC
>NW_023270231.1:17359452-17372527 GCF_011800145.1 Mirounga leonina | reverse complement strand
TGAGGTCCAGGATAGAGCTATAAATCGGGAGTTGGCAGTCTATATAAAAGCCTTGAGAATGGATAAGATCACTTAAGGAATGAGTAGAGAAGAACTAATTCTGAGGACTGGGCAAGAGGAACTCCCAATATTTAGAAGTTTGGAGAAAGAGAGAGGCACGGCAAAGAAAAACAAAAATAGAAGCAGTTAATGAATGAGGTAGGAAGAGGAACGAGAGACAGAAGAAAGAGGGTCAGGAAGGAGGGGCTAACATAAATTTCCATTTATGATCCAGTAGATTGGCCAAGTAGCATTATAGTAGATATAAACCCAAATATATCAGTAATTAAATCTAAATGGATTAAGTAGTTCAATTAAAAGCCTGTAATTATTAAACTAAATTAAAAATAAAATCCAATATATGCTGCTTACTAGAGATATACCTTAAACATAAGACATAGAGTAATTAAAAAGTAAAGATGATAAAAAATATAACATGCAACCACTATCCAAAAGAAAGCTGGAATAGCTATACTGATAGTGAAGTAGACTCAAGGAAAAAGCAAAATTGGGATAAAGATACAATTTCATAATGATAAAAGGGTTAATTCTCCAAGAAAACATTAAATTCTCAATTTATACGTATGTAAAAACCATAGCTTCAAAATACATAAAGAAAAATTGACAGAATTATAAATACAGGCAAATCTACACTCATTTTGGGAAACTTCAACACACTTCTCTCAATAAAAGGTACAGCAAGGAAAAAAAATCAGTAAGGATATATAAGATATAAACAACACAATTAACAAATTTGATATTTTGGCATGTACAGAACACTGTGCAGAAAAGAATGCACATTCTTCTCAAATGTACATGGAACATTTATGCTGGCCATAAAAGAAGTTTCGACAAGTTTCAAAGGATTGAAATCACTCAGAATATGTTCTCTGACCACAAAAGCATTAAGCTGGAAATAAGTTTTTGAAATAAGTAAAAATTTCTCAATTTCTTGGGAATTTAACAATATATACTTTTATATAGGTCAAAGAAAAAAATTTCAGTGGAAATTGGAAATCATGAAAATACAACAACATATCAAAACACAGGGGATGTAGCTAAACCTCTGCTAAGAGAAAACTTACAGCCCTAAATGCATATATTTAAAAAGAAAAAAGAATAGAAAAAAAGTCCAGTTATTTATCTCAAAAAGAAGAAAAAGAGCAAATTGAAACTAAAGAAACTAGAAAGGAAGAAATAATAAAAACTAAGAGCAGAAATTAATGAAATATAAAGCAAATATTCAAGGGAGAAAATCAACATGCCTAGAAGTTGGCACTTGTAAAAGAATAATAAAAGTATTGGTTTCTAAGAAGTCTGATAGGAAAATAATAAAGAAGTCACAAATTACCCGTTGAATTTGAAATGAGGACATCAGTTCATATGCTACAGGTATTTAAAAGATAATTACAATATATTATGAATAATTTATTATTAATAAATTTTTAGATAAAATGAAAAATGCTTAGAAAAACAAAACTAACAAAAACTGACATGAGAAAATAAAAAACCTATAATAGTCCTCTACCTATCAGAGTGTTGAAGCTGTAGTTAACAATACCTATACAAAGAAATCTACAGGCATAAATGGCTTTCCCCTAAGTAAATTCCTCAAAATATTTATGGAAGAAATGACACCAATCACATATAAACAGGTGAATAGACTAGAAAAAAGAAAATGTGCACACCCTATAATTCCTCAGGAAGGGTTAACTAAGTAGCATTTTCCAAACTACTTTGACCCAGAACCTTTTCCTCTAGAGCAGTGCTGTTTAATAGAAACCTAATGCCAGCTACATGTGTAATTTTAAAACTTTTAGTAGCCACATTAAAATAAAAATAGGTGAAACTAATTCCAAAAATATATTTTATTCAATACAATACACCCAAATATTATCAATTCAATATATAATCAATATAGAATTATTAATGAGATATTTTCCATTCTTTTTTGAAGACTAGTGCTAAGGCTTTAAAATCTGGTGAGTTTTGTATGCTTCCAGCACATCTCAATTCAGTTCAGCCCCATGTCAAGTGCTCAGTAGCCACATATGGCTACCATATTGGACAATGCAGCTCTAGGGACTTGTGTGGGTCCTCTGTTTTGCAGGGCACTCTTCAGGAAACCCTGCCCTAAAAAGAGACCCATGGCTAAAACCTTCCCGCCAGGTCAAGGATAAAACATGCTAAGAGTCTCTACAAGAAGTTATAAAAGGTATCATCCCAGAAAATTGGTGAGGCATTTTGGAAAACATCTCACCATATGGAAGAATTATTTTTTAATTAAAAAGTAAAAGACATGGACGTGGGGTCAAATCTTTCCTATTGTACAGTGCTGTTTTGGTTATCTTTTGCTGCATAACAAATCATCCCCAAACTTAGTTGTTTAAAACAACAACATTTGTTTGTTTGGGCAGGGTTTGGTGGGGACAGTACACCTCAGCTTCATGTGGCATCAGTGAGGGCAGTTTGGCTGGAGCTGGAAGATGCATTTTCCAGGTGATTCACTCAAATGGCTGGCAAATTGGTGCTGGCTGTTGGCTGGGAGCTCAGTTAGACTATCAACAAGTAGAGAAGAATCATGGTCCTCTGCAAGTGGCTGCTTGGGCTGCATCCCAGCATGGCGGCAGGATACCAACAGGGAGAAAGCAGATGGTCCAGACCTGTCAAGGCTAGGCCTTGCACTGGTACAGCATCATTTTTGCCCTGATTTGAGGAGGTGAAGAAATAAATTCCACCCCTGGTGTGGGGAGAGACAAAGCACTCATGACTATCTCTGATCCACCATAGATGCTATAGTATTTTCAAATCCGTAATTGCTCTTCCCAATAATGTTTTTCAGTTTTAATAATTTATTTTTTTTAATATCTTGAAATAGGGGCGCCTGGATGGATCAGTTGGTTAAGCATCTGCCTTTGGCTGAGGTCATGATCTCAAAGTTCTAGGATCAAGCTCCACATCGGGCTCCCTGCTCCTTGGGGCGTCTGCTTCTCCTCCTCTGGCCCTCCCCCTGCTTGTGCTCGATTTCTTTCTCTCTCTCAAATAAAGTCTTTAAAACAAATAAACAAACAAACTTGAAATAAATATGACAACATCTTAACAATTTACGCATGTGTGGAACACAAATGTTTGCAATAATATGTCTGTATACATTTTCTATTTTCTTTAATTTTTTAAAATTAACAGGCTTCATTTTTTAGAATGGTTTTAGATTTGCAGAAAAATTACAAAGATACTATAGTGTTCCCATATATCCCTCCTCCCCACACACAGTCGCCCCATTATTAGCAACTCACGTTGGTATGGTATATTTGTCATAACTTTTTTTTAAGATTTTATTTATTCTTATTTTTGAGAGAGAGAGAGAGAGAGAACAAGCAGGGAGGAGGGGCAGAGAGAGAAGCAAAGTCCCTGCTGAGTGGAGCCTGAGGCGGGGCTGGATCCCAGGACCCTGGGATCATGACCTGAGCCAAAGGCATACGTTTAGCCAACTGAGCCACCCAGGCACCCCATTTGTCAAAATTAATGAACCAATATTGATACCTAATTACTTAATTTAATATAATCATTTATTCAGATTTCCTTGGGGTTTTTGTTTGTTTTTTAGAGAGAGGTGGGGGAGGGGAGGCACAGAGGGAGGGAGAGAATCTTAAGCAGTCTCCATGTCCAGTGTGGAGCCCCGCGTGGGGCTTGATTCACAACCCTGAGATCATGACCTGAGCTGAAATCAAGAGTCAGATGCTTAACCAACTGAGCCACCCAGGTACTCCAGTTTCCTTGGTTTTAAACTAATGCCCTTCAGCTCCAGATCCCATTTAGGATGCCACGTTATATTTAGCAGTCACATCTCCTCAGGGTCCTCTTGGTTGTGACAGCTTCTCAGAATTGCCTTGTTTTTTTATGACCTTGATAGTTTTGAAGAGCACTGGTCAGATACAGTGCAGGATGTCCTACTACTGGTATCTGTCTAGTGTTTTTCTCATGATTAGATTGAGGTTATGGGTTTGGGAGCGAAAGACCACAGAGATGAAGTACTATTTTCATTACAACATATCAACATGATTTATGATTGTTGATGCTGACCTTGATCTCCTGGCAGAGATGTTTTTCAGGTCTCTCCACTGGGAAGTTCCTCTTTTTTTCCCTTTTTCTTAGTGTCTTCTTTGGAAGAAAGTTGCTAACATGTAGCCCACAATTGAGGAGTGGGGAGTTATGCTCCCCTCCTTCAAGATGAAGTATCTACATATGTGATCTGGAATTTATCTGCACAGTGAGTTGTTTCTTCTACCACACTTATTGATTTACCAATCATTTGTTTATATTGGTCTGGACTCATGGATATTTATTTTAAACTTTGGGTAATAAAGCAACACTACTTTATTTTGTTGCTCAATTTGTTCCAGCTTTGGCCACCAGGGGCGCTTTCATTTACTTCGCAACATTTTGATTGGATACTATCACTGCCATGAGAAAGATAAGAAAAAGGCAGTCCATTTAAGTGACCAGAAGGTCCAGGACATGACAGCCCACCTCTGACTTCCGAACCTCCACTACACATACTTAGCCCACCCGGGGCCCTCTGCGGCTGCCCAGAAGATAGGCTGAGATCACTGGGCAGCTCCTCCAAGAAAGTCAAAGAAGTCACTGCTGGTCGTAGGAGGTCCTTGTGTGTGTGGCTGTTCCATATTCTGAAAGTTCATAGCCAAGGAAAGGGTAATTATATACCTCAATGGAGAAACAAAAAATATGTGAGCAGCACTGGGTTATCATGAAGTGGTTCAAGTCTATAAATAGTGCTACCCTGGTCCCCAACCATCTCAGGAGCAAATTAAAGCTTGCCGTGGTGCTGGGCAGGAACTCACTGCCCTGACCCACCCCCAGCACTCCATGGGGTTTCATTGAGAGTACCATGGATGCCCAACAGACCAAGACCCAAGAACACGTATACTCCCTCATGTACAGGAGGGGAGCGTGCAGTGGCCCTCACAAACAACCTTCACGATGGCTACAGACCCCCAGGAACTAGTGTCCTGGACATGGGCAATGACTGAACAGATACTTCTCTTTTGATCCAGCAGGGAACAATCTTGAGAAATAAACTGGCTCTGGATGGAAAGTAAAAAAATAGCACTATAAAGAAGATCTTATTTGAAGAAACTTTCATACATGCTCAAATCCTTCAAGGGTCAACCCTGGGTCCATGAGTTGGACGTGTGGCTTTGTTTGGGGGAATAAAGCTACTCCAACCTTGATCTCAAAACATGCTCAGGAAGTCATTCAAATGTGAGGCCCATTTCAATACCCCAGTTCCCAATGACACAGGGCAAATTCTGTATGGACTGCTACAACTGAAGACTTTCATAACACAGCAAATGCTTTCATTTCTTTTTCTTTTTAAGTCCAAAACCTCTCTTTGCAAGTATTGTTAAAACAAAGTTTCATGATAAGGTATTTCAAACATTTAGGCAAATCTTGAGGATATTAGCGCAGACTACAACCTCTAATTTTATCAAGTCTTAACATGATGTCGTATTTGCCACACATCTTTTTTTTTCTTAAAGAAAGACAATATTGCAGAACCCCTTGCAGCCTCTGTGCACATGCTCACCCCTTGCCCCACTGCCCCTCACCTGCCCCTAGCTGACACGTATTCTCGGCCATTCACACCAGCCTCTTCTGTCCTGCCTTCCACTCAGCCCTCCTGGAGAGCTGCAGTAGGTGACCGTATCAGGAAGGGTGTGCTGGAAGAGACCCACCTCACAGAGCTGCTCAGCCAGAGAACAGGCCTGCTGGGCACAGCTGTTAGGAAGAGGAGTGGGGTGTGGAGGAGAGAAAGGATGAAAAATACGGCCTAGGGCTTGAAATGCATTTCAACCTTCCAAAGACAAAATATGCTACAACAGATCATATTATCTGTTTTGTCCAAACTCTCTTTTGTTGTTGTTAAGTCACTGTGCTTAGGATGAAAATGCCAACATTAAAGAAATCTCACGTTCTTCGTTCTCTTAAGGAACTGAGGAATGGGAAGCAGGAGGCCTCAGGGCTGGTGGAAGAGAGAAGGGCACAGCGCTGGGAAAAGGTGGGTGAGGCCAATGCTGATTTGGCTGCAGAATACTGTTAAGGTCCAATGATGTATTAAGTGTTATCAGACTTATAAAAAATATTTGATAATCCAGGGAATGTTTTGGCAGGCTAGTGGTTTCCAAAAATCTATTTCTGCAAGATTTCTGCTGATTAAATTAATGCTATATGGACGGGTTCCTTCAGGGACATCGACTGAATCAAGCCATACACCAACAAACATAAAGAGGGCGGGGAGGACCCAAAACCGCACTCATTTGCTAAATTTCCAAACTAAACTTAAATTTTGTTATTAAATCCAACCAAGCATTTTCAAAATATCACTTGCCAGATTGGTTCAAACCGGAAGCACACGTCTGTTTCCAACACCACTAGCCCAGACCCAAGTCTAGACTCAGGTCCAGTCACTTGAAGGGAAGGCAACTATCAAGGGCATGCTTTGTGCTAGGCATTGTGGTGGATATGTCACTTTCTACGGCTTATTTAATCCTCACAAAACCCTCTGAAGGATGACATTAATCCATCTGATACAAGAGGATGCCGCAATTCAGAGAGGTTAAGTAGCCTGCACAGGGTAACACAGCCAGCAAGCAATTTATATGGATGAGCCTTGGATTAAACACAACCCACATGAGCTCCTATTTTTCTGTGGTAGTCTCACTTCTATGCTATTTGTGTGTCAGTTGGGCTGTTTCAGATTGCAGAGGACAGAGAAATGCTCCCGCTCTCTCTGGACTTGGGGATGGATTGTAAGAATCCAGAGGAGGTGAAGGAACCCAGAAAGCAAGCAAAATCACAGTAACCAGATTCGGGCTTCTGTGGAGTGTCACAGGGACCTGTCCTCTCAGAGGGGGCCATGCGGCTGCTGATTCTAATGACACTGCCACTCTCAACATAGCCTTCCTCTTTTTCTCCTTCTCTCTCTCCCTCCTTCTCTGCTTGCCTCATGCTTTCTGTCTCCTGGCTCCATCCCTCTAGTCCCACCATGCCCCTATGGGGTGTGCGTGCCTCCCTTGGTCAAAGGACGGTTGGTAGAAGGCCTTCTAGAGGAACCAGGCACCGCATGGGTGGCCACCATCATGTGTCCGGCCAATCTTTGGTCCAATCACGTGTGACTAAGGTAGTAAAGCCACAGTAAAGCCACAGGATGTGGGTAATTACGCAGAAGATACCATTTTCCTCAGAGAGGAGGTGTGCGTGTGGCAGGCCCTAGGGGTCCCCAGGGCTTCCATATTAGTGTCCTGTGGCCGCCATGGCAAAGCATTACACATTGGATGCCTTCAATACAACAGATATTTATTCTCCTGCACAAGACAAGAGGCTGGAAGTCTGAGATCAAGGTGTCACCAGGGCTGTGCTCCCTGCAAAGGCTCCAGAGGAGATTCCTTTCTTGCCTCTTCCAGCTTCTGGTGACCCCAGGCGTCCCCTGGCTTGTGGCTGCTTCCCTCCCGCCTCTGCCTCTGTCCTCACACAGTCTTCTCCCCATGTTTCTCTATGCCCTCTCCTCCAAGGACACCAGTCATTGGATTCAGGGCCCACCCTAAATCCAGGATGATTTCATCTCAAGATCCTCAACTAAAGACATCTGCAAAGACCCAATTTCTTGAGAAAGTCACCTTCTGGGTTCCCAGGCAGATACAAATTTGGGGGGTACACTATTGAAACCATTACAGCTTCTCTTCAGTACACTGTGTCATCACACAACACCCCCAAGGTGTATCATGGGCTCCCAGATAGCAGGGGTTGTGCGGTTTTTCTTCTTTTGGAGGTGCCTTAGCACGTGCCAGGAGCTAACTAACTGCCTACTTACTGATTTACCCGGAATAGATCGGAAAAAAATTCTGAAAAATCAACATCATTTTATTCAAGTCCCTACCTGTTGCATGGTGCTGTCCCCATCTGTGGCATCCTGCATGCATTGTGGCTGCCCGGTAGCAAGTTTCTGGGCCACCCCTGCCACAGAGCATCGTCCACAGAGATGTGGATCTGCAGTTTCGCCCGTCTTCTGAGCAGAGGTCTGACACCATAGCTTCTCCATCCCAGAGTCAACCTAGTGCAGATCTAACCCTCCCTTCTAGTGTGTTCCGGCCCATGAGCCAACTGGGTCCAAAATCCATGCTGAGGTCCTCTTTGTGTTCCCCCTCAGTTGCCTGAGGAGGTAGGTGAGTCCTGTTCCAGTTTGGCCTTGCTCATCGAATGTTCTCTGGTGGGAAAACAAACCAAACCAAACCCCAGAACTCTGGTTTGGTTCTTAGTGATATAAAAACTATTTGGATTTGGTTCGAGGTTGAGCAAACTGGTGCAGTTTGTTCCAGTTTTTGGTTCACAGTTCAGGCCAAGTCGCTGATCCAGACAGAAAGAATGTCCCTGGAATGCCTCTTCCAACTAGGGCTCAACAGCTGAAAGGGCTGGGTGTCCAGACGGAGGCCGCCTGCTCAGCAGACACCCAGGGGCTTCCCTGCAGCTCCAAACACAGGCCTCCGAGGTCCTGGGGACAGGGTCTGGCGGCACATCTGGCCCGGTTCTCCGGGGCCTAGCCCGGAAGGCCATGCTACCTTCCACAGACTGGCGCAGCATGCCATCACCCCCGGGGCCAGGCCACGAGGCATGCCCTCAACCCGAGGACTGGGGACAGAGCGGGGGCAGCCTGGTGGGGGGGGTCACTGTGTAAATCTGTTACAGTTTCCACATAAGCACAGCTCTGGTGATCTCAGTCAAGAAGCGGCAGGGAGCCACCGAGAACCCAAATATGGCTGGGTGGGAAACAATAGGGAGTGATGGACCCTAGAGGAGCCAACCAGAGGCATTCAACTTCAAGTGGTTTGCAGCCTGGTACTCCTTCTGCGAGGCTGGCAGGTCTGAGAGGCTCGCAAAGGAACATGCCTGCCTGTCTTTGGCAGGCACCAATTCAGAGCCCTGTTTCTGGGGGCTAACGCTGCAGTTTCCCTCCCCAGCCAGGAAGCAAGGCAGAGCCAAGGACGAGGCATCAGGAGAGATCACCCCCAGGGAGCAACTGCAGGGGGCAGAGCAGCTGGGGGCATTGGGGACACCTGGCAGTGAATCATCAATCAAGAATTTTGAAAGGAAAACACATTATTTCCACTCTAGTCTCCCTCCCACGCTGACCACACATCAAAGGGGTCCTCGGACGCAGGGAACTAGTCAGCTGGGTTGATCAGGCCCTGAATGCTGGAAACCCGAGGGCTGGGACCAAAAGGCACGTCCCTGAGGGACTGCCCTAATTCTGCAATGTGGGAAGAGACACACCTCTGGCCACCACACAGGGAGCTGACAAACATTGTCAAGGGAAACGGAAGGAAAGTTCCGAGAAGATCTCTCGTCCAAACACCTCAGTTTCTCAGGATTATTTTTTCCCATCCTTACCCTTTAAATAATCCACCCAAGGGCAACCTTATCAAAGGCACGTGGGGTGTTCCCTGACTTAGACTGAGGCCATTTTTATTCCGCCTTGGCTACATGGATAGCAAACGCCGCCTGAGACACAATCCAGAAATATTTCCTAGTGCTGGCTGCCCTGACAGGATTAGACCGCTAGCTAGCACATGTGATTTCAGCTGGGTGTGCTTTGTGTTAAACTATGCTTGCTACGTGCTGGATTCAATTATAGGTTTTCTTACACTTACATCTTCATTAGTTCTACATTGCCGAGTAGATGGAATGTGCTGTCAGCTTAAAAAAAAAAAAAAGTGTTATTTTTTTTTTTCAAGGATTCAACACTGTCCGGTCCTATTAAAAAAAGAAAGGAAAAGAAAATCTTGGCTCCAGCATACATTGCTAATGGGCATGGAACTGATTCACGAGTCCCCAACTCTAGTTGTATAAAAGTAATTACTGCAACCTCGAGTAATTGCTTCCATATTCAATATTCACAGAAGGCTGCACATGTTTTACATATATATATGTGTGTGTATATATATATATATATATATACATATATATAAATATATATATTGAATTGGGAGAGAATAAAATATAAATAAAAAAAAGAACTATCAGAGAACATTTAAACTACTCATATACATACCTCTAAAAAAAAAAAAAGTCTTTAGCTGTGATAAAGATCCTGACAGAAACAAACGAAGCCAGGCCAGCAGAGACTCGAGCCCTGAAGACCCCAGCCCTCCAAAACCGGAGAGCAGGTGGCTGGGCACGGGAAGTCATGAGGAGCAAGGTCTATGGTAGCCACAAAGGCCCACCTCACAGCCAGCAACTGTCAGTGTGTGGCGGCCACTTCCTACTCAGCAGCACTGCCTACCCCAAAGTCCTGTGAAGCCTCTGCCTGGCCCCCAGCCTATGGAGCTTCATGCCCTATGTGTGGCTCTGGAACCCAGAGTCCCCACTCTGTCCCCCAGGTGGGTCCCACAGGGCTGGATGGTATTGGCATAAGAGGGCACCACATGGGGCGGGGCAGAGCATTCCCATACAGCCCCAGAAACCACTTCAGGGAGGAAAGGGATCCATGAGGAAGGTCTGCAGACCTGAAGGAAACTTCCTGAGCAAATAGAGAGACATTCAGAGTTGGTACCTCTCAGGAAGGGAGTTAAAGGCAGGCCTTCCCGCTGATGTGTGGATGATGGAATTGATTTCATGGATCTAAACCTAAGACTTGACATTGCTCTCTGTTACATTTCATGCTTGGTTGGAGCCTGAGACCTCTTGGAGCTTTCTTTCTGTCATCTATAGAATTGCCTTTCGATCCTGGCTTTGTTTCAGCCGCGACTGTGCTAAGCCTACGTCCCTCACATCTCTCTGTTGAGACCAGTAACGATAATGCCGGACAAAGAAAGATCTCCATGCAGATGGGCTCTGCCCCATTTATCAAGAAGGGTTGTTCAAGCAGGTGCATGCACACCTACCTGCTCTGCCTTCTATTACACGGTTCCCCCTCTTACCTGACAGGGTAATTCCCGATCTGGGGGTTGAGAGGAAGGAACAACTTGGCAATCGAGCTGCTAATGGTGTCTTCTTCTTGTCTGGGTTCACAAAGAGCTAGGCAATGTGGTGTGGTGAAGTGACCCAGTGGAGCACGCATGCAATGCTGTGGGCCCTGGCCCAGGCCACTGGTGCAGATCCCACACCACAACTGGAGAGACTCCTGGCTTCTCTTCAGTGTTATCTCTGGCCAGCCTCTGTGGATCCTCAGCCTGGCAAGAGAGGCCCATCTTAAAAATCCTGGCAACTGTGTGAGACCTGTCACACACTGCCTTTGATTTTGGGGCCTTGATTGAAGTTCAAACCATGTAATTTTTAGTTGGGCTCTGTTTGTCCTCTTTCTCACCTTGGACTTGGTTCACCAAAGTCTGTCTTCCAGAAGAGTGTCAGGCCCCAACAGGCCTCAGAGGCATTTCCTTGATATATAATCCATAAGGAGTAGCAGGAGAAGCAAGAGAACCTCCTCCATCAGGAGGTTCAGCCCAAGGACATGAGACATTTTTAAATAAGAGAATGAAAAAAATTAACTGCTTGAAATAAATAACTGGAAATCCAGTTAACACACAATCAAGGTGCATTTGGTCATTTGAAAAAAGATAGTGTGGCTAACTGAACATCATCATCATCATCATCATCATCATCATCATCATCATAAAGACCTTATTAAAAAAAAGAAGAAGAACATGGGGTGCCTGGGTGGCTCAGTCGTTAAGCGTCTGCCTTCAGCTCAGGTCATGATCCCAGGGTCCTGGGATCGAGCCCCGCATCGGGCTCCCTGCTCCGCGGGGAGCCTGCTTCTCCCTCTCCCACTCCCCCTGCTTGTGTTCCCTCTCTCACTGTCTCTCTCTCTGTCAAATAAATAAATAAAATCTTTAAAAAAAAAAAAAAAAAAAGAAGAAAGAAGACAATGTGAGCTTCGGGATGCTCCGGAGGTATAAAAGGTTTAAATTCGGAAAAGCTAGAGTCGGCACAGCTCCAGTGCTGCAGAGGCCTGGCCTGGGGGGTGGGGGGGCACAGCAACGCTTCTCCGCAGGGTGGCCCAGGGCTCTCCGCTCCCCTCATGGAGTGCTCCAGGCACCACATGTTCCCGTTTCACAAACTAACGGTGGTTATGATTAGAAAAGGGTTTTGCTGCCAACTTGAAAATATATAGACCAGCAGCACTAGAAAGTAAATTTCAGCTCCTTACCCTGCTGGCTGAGGGGCAGCAGCTCATTTAGGCTATATAAACAGAAGGTACGGGCTGAGAAATTAGAAGAGAAATAGCTGCCATCAGTGTTCTACAGGAGGGTAAAAGGACTGTCCAAAGGTAAATTATTCCAGAGTTCTAGCCTTGGTTTCCTTTTCTAGAAAATGCTAGAGGCCTTGGGCAGTTGTGAGTAGTTAGCAAAATAATAATGCAAGTGGGAGCACTGGAGAGACAGACAGAAAGAAGATGTTGCCTCTTCACCCACAAACCAACCCACAGAAAAAGGCAGAGTCAGAATAATTTTCTTCATTCAAAAAATATTTACTGTTCTGAACAGTGTTCTAAGCGCCAAGGTTATTACATCAGTGAATAAAGCAGGTGAAAAATGCCTGATCAAACTATGCCTGCAGCTTTATAATCCGTAGACATTTGAGCCAATAAATTCCTTGTAGCATTTCAGCCAGTTTGAGCTGGGTTTTTTGTTACTTTCAAAGCAAAGTGTCCTAACTGTTACTGTCATCCTCTAGACATGGTGACACCTGACCAAACCCTGGGTCTGGTCACATTTCACTCCACATTCAAATTAAGGAGGAACACTAAAGACAAAATGCTCATGTCTCTGTCTGAAAAACCAGCCACCTCTGGGTGGCACACAGCTCTTATAAATAACCAGGAAACAGATTCAGGCTGGAAAAGGAATTTTAACAATTTCAAAAGAAAAAAAAAAGGAAGGAAGGAAGGAAGGAAAGGAAAGAAAAAGAAAGAAAGAAAGAAAGAAAGAAAGAAAGAAAGAAAGAAAGAAAGAAAGAAAGA
>NW_023270231.1:17347118-17359442 GCF_011800145.1 Mirounga leonina | reverse complement strand
AGAAAGAAAGAAAGAAAGAAAGAAAGAAAGAAAGAAAGAAAGAAAGATGAAAGGAAAAGAAAAAAGGGAAGAATTCCACAGGAAATTGAACAGGAATTTGGGAGATAAAATGTAGCAAACTTCATTGGACCATGGCCAGAACAACTGGCCAGAACAAGCCTCCCTTTATTAAAAGGGAGAGCCTGAGTGTCCCAGAGTACTAAGACCTTCCCAGAGTCTCTCACTGGAGATACATTTAATGAATGGTATTTCTGGGTACAGTTTATATATACCGATAAACATTTCTTGTTCGTTTTGTGTCCCCTGAAGCTCACTTGGGAAAGATAATGTTCTGAACTTTCAGGATCTTCAAATGTTTTTTGTGTTTTGTTTTGTTTTTAGTTTTTTGCCTTCTTACAAAGCCAGTGTGTTTTGTCCTCTACTTTGTAAACTTTGTGAAATAAACCCCAGTTGTCTTGAAGTCTAATGGGCCATGCCCCCTAACTGCGGATCAGGGCTAAGGATGATGACACAAATGTTCTCAGAAAGATTTGTAACAGCAACATACATGCTCCCTTCCTTCTAGAAAGTAATCGAACAGCCTTTCAACAAGCCTTCCAGTGCTGTAAGTTGCCATGGACATTCTGCTATTTCTGCCTCACCAACACTGCTCCTCCATCTTCTGTTAACAGCAATCAATTTTCCTTGGGGAGCCAACTTTCCTCCACTCTCAGGGCTGGTGTTTCAGTTAGGTCTGACCCCCTATCATGGCTGCAGGACAGGAGGGACCGGTGACCCAGACCCAGACAATCAGAGCATCACACCCTCTGGGTCACATGTTAATTGGTTTAAGGATGGTCATACGGTTCAAACCAAGCCAATGGGAATCAGTCCAACAACTTATGTTGAAATTTTTGGGAAAAACACTGTTCTTTCCCACTGAGGTTGCTTAGCTGATAGGATGCAAGTCCAGAGGACCTTGGTGCTAATGGGAAGACAGTAGAACTGAGAGGGGGAGATGGAGTCTCGATGACATATTTGGACCCCCAGACCCAACTATGCCTGAAGGCAGCCTCGATCTATGGGAACTTGAAGATATTTGAGCCAAAATTTTTCCTTTTTTTTTTCTTTTGCTTAAACCAGTTATATTTCTATCCTGTTCAACCAATCCTGGTTAATTTGTAAGTAAAGGCTGCCTAGGTATTCCCTACCTAGCCTATCCCTGCACATAGCATCACTCAATCATGGCAGTTTAGAAATAGCTTGGGCCCTACCATCTACTCTTTCCAAACACTGCTTATCTTTAAAAAGATGCAGCATTCACAGTGCTGCCCCTCCTTCTATCCTCTCCCCTCACTATGAACTCCAGTTGTTCTCAAAGATGTGACTACAGACCCCACCACCTTCCATTAACCCCATGGACCTTTAAATCTGGTGTAATCACTGTGGCCCAAGATCTTTTTTTAGAGGAACCCGAACAGTTGCTATATATAATGTTCTTGTGGTGGTAGATGAGAAAGCAAGAACAGGAGTCCTGATCAACATGGACTTACCTGGGGCTTTAGACTAATGCTCAGCTTGGCTTCAGATTAGTTAGGAAGTGTTCAGAAAAAGAAGCAGCTCTAGCACCGTGGACAGAAAATCAACAGGCATCTGTCATAAGTGTTTTCAAATCCTTCCCAGACAGCTCCATGGGTCCTACAGTAATTACTGAGTGCTTTTCACAAAATCTCATGATCACACTTCTATGTTCTTTTCTGGAAAGGCCACTGAAGACCCCATAACCCAGCACCTGGTAAGTGCACAGCAAAGGCCAAGTGGTGGCTACATGAGGCCCTCAAGCCACATGGTGTTGTTCACAGGTACACAGAAAAAGGCTGGCCTCAGGCTCTGAATACCAACCATCACCTTCCAGAGCTGCGGGACAGGTCTACTGAAGCTCAAAGTGCACTGGCAACCTTCTGCTCTAAGGGGGTCAGCAGTAGGCTGAATAATGGCCCTAAGTACCAAGGCCCAAAGATGTCCCTGTCCTAATTCCTAGGACCAGCGATTGTGACTTTGGAACAAGGGGCCCTGCAGATATGATGAAGTTCAAGATCTTGAGATGAGGAGGTGACGTTGTAGTATCCTGGTGGGCCCAGTGTAGTCACAAGTCTCCTTGTAAGAGGGGCACAAGGGGAGTCAGAGTTAGAGAAGAAGGCCATGTGATGATGGACCAGAGGTGGGGTTATGCACTCTGAAGATGGAGCCAGTGCCCAGCACCAGACAATGTAAGTGGTTTCAGCAGGTGGGAACCCCAAGGACACAGATTCCTCTCTAAGGCCTCCAGAAGGCCAGCACCTTGCCTGATTTCTGACTTCCAGTCTCCAGAACCGTAAAAAAAAATAATAATAAATCTGTGCTGTTTAAAGCCGCTAACTTTTAAGCTGCTACCTTTGTGGTACCAGGGAACTAATGTAATTTGCAGTTACTGAACGTGGATTTTGCAATAACTGCGTCCAGACGCCAGCAGTAGCTCCCTGTGCTCAACCCAAGCTGGGCTCTGGTTCTCGTGGCTGGGAAGATGCTGCCAGGACACGACAGTGTCCCCATCTCACAGCTCCCAGACATCCTGGCCCTTCTCCTCTTCTAGACGGGACCCCTGAGCTCAGGCTCAGAGCCCTGCTGATCAAAGAGGCAGGAGCCTCTGAGGAGCAGGGAGGCGGATATTCCTCCACCAGTCACCAACTCAGCTATAACTGGATGGGATGTGGCATCTCCCACTGGCACCTTCCCCCACAGAAGCACTGTATAGAGAAAGGATGGCCGATACTTCACAGATGATGCACAACAAAGATGTACTGACTGAATGAAGGAAAGCTATGTGTACTACTTTCCTGGGGCCAATGCAACAAATTACCACAAACTTCGTGCCTTAAAAAAAAAAAAATTTTTTTGTTCTCTTAAAACTCCAGAAGGCCAAGAGTCTGAAAACTGTCTCACTGGCTAAGGTCAATATGTTGGTGGGGCAGGGTCCTTTTGGAACCACTGAGGGGAGCATCAAAATACAGAAACAAGAAAATGTCGTCATTGCAAAATCAAGGACAGTAACTGCAAATTACATAAAAACCCACCAAAGAGAAGAATGCATTTTCAGTGGGGAGTTCTCTCTGGGAGAAGCCAAGCTAGTTTCTTTGGGCCATTTCTGCCCTTTGTGTTAATACTGCATTGGTGACAATTCTAGGGATCTCCATTCAAGGTAATACGCTCATGTGGCCCCTTCCCTCCACTGACCCTCAACTGGGACTTAGTAAATTCTAACTGCATTCATGCATGGGAGCCAGGTGCGAGAGCTGTAGGCAGGCCTCACTGGCTTTTACCCAGCCTAGAAAGTAGCCAAGTGCCTAGAGCTGCCCTCTCCTCCCACCGTCCAGTCTTATGACCAACAGAATAGAATGTTCCCTGTCCCCATAGACCAAACAAAGGCATAGAAAAATGGTGCCCCTAGGGTATGGCCGTTAATATGTCAACAGACTGTTCTCTGTCAAGATATTCTCCTGGGCAAAAACTCCAATACAAAACCTCAAGATACAACTCCTCCTTCTCTCTAAATTAACATTAGCACTGGAAGAAAGATCCTTGTCACCATCCTCATAGAGGCATCCACTTACTGAACATGTATGCACACTACTCCGCAGAGAAGTGAAGAAATTCAGCCAAGTTCACGTACTCGATTCAATCCTTAGGTTCTTTCCAACAACTGCTGTCCATGCATAGAGTTGCCACATCCACCTATGATGGGCTGTTTCCTCAAAACTACTAACTGGTAAGGGTTTTGTTCTTCTCCTGCTATTTTGCATTACCCCAGGATAATCCCCCGTTCATGCGGCAGCCAGAGTGTTCTGTATCCTCTGCCCCAAGGAAGAGATGACACACAATGGGAGTCTTTTCCTGCCTTGAGTTTCAAAAGCATATTGCCTTCAGGGCCCGTAAAGGGCCTATTTGCAAAGGCCACATGACAGACTTAGGAGAAGCTATGATTAGGGACAGCAAAGCTTCCCATCATGCCCAGGTCAAGGTGCCCCAGACTCGCGGAAGCAATGGAGATGAAGCAGGGGATAAGAGAGGACCCTGTCTCCTGCCCCTGGACGTGGCCCAAGGACAGTGGAGAGAATGACAGAGGCCCCACGCAGTTTTTCCCAAACTTCAGACATTGATGAGTCAAACACCGCATGCTTTGGCTGTCACTTTTCACCTACAGCAGCATTTACTTGCTTTTTCTCTGTAAATCAACTTTAAAATAACTCTTCAGTCGGTCAAGTGTCCAACTCCTGATCTCAGCTCACTCAGGTCTTGATCTTAGGGTTGTGAGTTCGAGCCCCACACTGTGTGGAGCCTGTTAAAAAAAAAAAAAAAAGATAAAATAACTCTTTTTAAAACGTAGCTTCCTCCTAAGCAATAATATTCTTAAAATCAGAGACTTGGGACATCTGGGTGGCTCAGTCAGTTGGGCGTCTGCTTTAGGCTCAGGTCATGATCCCAGGGTCCTGGGATCAAGTCCTACATCCGGCTCCCTGCTCAGCAAGGAGAATATTTCTCCCTCTCCCTCTGCCCCTCCCCCTGCTCATTCTCTCTCTCTCTCTCTAATAATAAATAATCTTTAAAAAAATAAAATAAAACCAGAGACTTGATGTGCTAGTTACATTTTTCTAGTTCTCATGAAAAAAATACCTAACAATTAACATTTTTAAAAAATGCTTGCGTGTTACCTAACTGCTTGCCCTACTTGGGGAAATGCTGTGTTACTGTCGCCGCTCCCAGACTGAAGTCCTAGGGAATAGGGTGCACAATCAGGAGGAAGGGATGTTTGCCATGCCCTGGGCAACGACCTGGAAACCATAGGCCAGGGTGGGGTGTGTGCTGAAAATGCCTGAAGACCAAAACTGACAGCCCTAGATATAGCCACAGCATTCACCCAAAGCTCTGTATGACCACCAGTGTGTGACTAGCTGGGAAGTAAATACCTTCCGAATAGTCCTCGGTACCTACATGTGTTTACTACCATGAGAACACCCTGACCTTTGATTCTCATAGATAGCAAATGACCCAAGCTGTGGCTCCCTTCTGGAAAATAATAAGGATGTGCCCCATGAGCTATTTGGTCTTTGCTCTGTCTACAGCCCGACATGCCCACAGGGGCCAGGCAGACAGTGAGTCAAGTGGGCCTGTGTCAGCAAAACCACAATGCAACAGGATGAGAAATGGCCACTGACGCTCGGCCTCAGGAAGTGGGAGACAAGAGAGAATGGTGGGGACTGTGGAGAACTAGGGAACAAGCATCAGCTGCCTCTGAGCCAGCCAGCAGCTTCATGCCTAAACAGGGACCTGATCTGTCCACGTGTTCAGATTTTTTAAGGTAAGCTGGAAAAAGACGTTGTTATGTACATTCTCTCAATTTTTAAGTGTTGACAATCTAAGTTAAAAGAAGAAAACTCTCTAGCAAATACCATGTGGACCAAATCTGGCCCAGGGGCATCCAGTTGTAGCCTCTGTGTTTGAACCATGAAGGCAGGGAGTGAAACTTACTTCTCTCTGGAGATTAAACTTCACACATTTGGGGCGCCTGGGTGGCTCAGTCCATTAAGCATCTACCATCTGCTCGGGTCATGATCTTGGGGTCCTGGGTTCAAGCCCCATGTCGGGCTCCCTGTTCAGCAGGGAGTCTGCTTCTCCCTCTCCCTCTGCCCCTGACCCTGTTCAGGCTCGCTCTCTCTCTCGCTCTCAAAGAAATAAATCTTAAAAAAAAAAAAAAAAAACTTCACATATCTGACCTCACAGTCCCAAAGGCACCCCTAAGGAGGGCCTGGTTATCCCCAGGTTGCAGATGCTATGCAGTGTCTGGGTGCCTGAGCCGTATGGCCTTGGACAAGTCACTTCATCTCTCTGTGCCACAGTTTCTTCATCTACCAAGCAAGGTTGAAAATAATGGTAGGGCACTGGGAGGGGAGTTAAATGAGATTAGGTATGTACCCCACTGGGCATATAGTAAACCTTCAAAAAAATACTGGTTCTTGGTAAGTGACTTGCCTGAAGTCACACAGCTTGGGTACGAAGAACCCATATCAGCTGACTCCAAAACCAATGGTCTTTCCACCAGACTATAATCTCCCTGTCACATGACCAGCAAATTATGTCATTATGTCTGCAACCACCCTCCCACACCCCAGCTAGTTACTTCCCAGAAAGTCACGATGACATATATTTAGGGATATGCATAGTCACTACTTCACCGCCTGGGAATTCATGCAGGTGAAAGCTCCGTGGGGCCATAGGAACAGCTCAGCACATGACGCCACACAGGCCTGCATCCAGTCCCAAGCTGCATGACCTTCCTGCTCTGAGCCCCAGTATCGCCACCATAACAGGTAGCCCGCTGAGCTGCAGTGAGGTCTGAAAGAAGGAACATGGAGGCGAGCCCTTCAGAAACTGGAAGGACCTCACAACTGCTGGCATGGTAGCTGATGTCCACAATTATTTAACTATGTAGGGGTGACAGAGTCAGCACCCTGGGTTTGGCTGGACAAGGCCAGGCTGCAGCACAGGGCCTCAGGAATTGGCTCTGGGCCCCCTTGACCAAGAGTTGGAGGGGAAGATAGGAGAGGGGTCTGCATCCCTCGCCCGAACATGGAGAGATCACACTGGATGGGAATCAGGTGGGACAACAATTCTCCTTGCTGAAGAAGAGAGGAGCCTAGGCCTCCAGCTTCCAAATGGGGACTACAGAGTGATCACCTGGCCCCCGTTAATTAATTAACTGTTCATTAAAGTGTGGGAATACACAACTAAAATAGAAATGACATTTTAAGAAATTAATGTCTACAAACAGTACACTTGAGATGTGTGCATTTTACTGTGTGTTCAGAAAAAACTATAAGCAAATAGTGAACTCTAATAATACACATGCTGAAGTATACACTGAGGGTGTGTATTAATGGCTGCAACTTACTCTGAAATGCATCCCCAAAATTACAGATGGACGGATGTAGAGAGGAAGGGCTGGATGGAGAGAAACATGATAAAACCGTGCACAGTAAAATACCAATGCATGTAATTAAAAAAAATTTTTTAATTAAAATAAAATAAATTTTAAGAACAAAAAATAAAAATAATTATTAATTTAAAAATAAATAAATAAAAATAAATTTTAAAAATGTTAATGCATGCAGACTCTGAGTGGCCGGTATGTGAGCGCTCCCTCTAAAATTCCTTCAATTTTTCTGCATTGTTTGAAAACTTTTTATAAGAAAATGTTAGAAAAGTAGATGCCTATAAAATAATCTTAATGACAAGAAAATATAGTTATGTTATAATATTAAGCAGGAAAAGCAAAGTATATTATATATAACATATATATTATACAATTATATAAATTATATATATTATATAAAGGCTCTCTGCCACCATGATGGGATGGAGGTAAGGCATTTTAGAAAAGACTCCCTTTTGGAAAAAAAACAAAAAAAAATCTCTGCTGAAATATCGTCATTGGAGATTTGTTCGTATGCACCTTGAAGGCTTCTGGACTTCCAGAATCCTCTTTTACATTTAGGGTGTTTTTAAAGAAAATACCCCTCAAGTTATTATCAACATGCATCTAAGAGGGAGAGAAATTGGCAACCAGCTGAGAGTAAAATAGAATTAAGTAACAAGAGATGAAAAGAGACCACTGAGGACATGGGAGGAAATGGGGTCAGGTGAGGACAGAGCCCTTTTCAGAACATGATCTCCCACTGGCGGCACCAGAACATTATGCCATATGAAGAGGGAAACTGAGGCACAAAGGTGTGAAGAGACCGCCCTCGGGTAACAGAATGCTCCACAAATGTAAAAGTCAGGGCCAGTAGCTTCACCATCTCCGCCACAGGTTCAGCTTTACCCAGTGCACCTGCGCCAGGGAATAGAAAGTCAGAAACCAGCAGCAGGTGTGCTCAGGTGAGATGGAAGAACGCCCCAGGAACTGCAGGTGCGGGCTTTCTCACGGCCATTCATTTCATCCCCCTGCCTCCAGGTGGGCACACAGCTCTCCAGGGAAGGCATTCCTGCCTCCAGGTGTGGGGGAAGGAAAGACCAAAGCAGGGCTTAGTCCATCTGTGTCCCTGCACCACCGTCCTAAGGCAAATCACGTTCACCGGTCACCTTCCTGATATAGAAACCCAAGGGGGCGGGGGGGGCGGGGGGGGGCCGTGGGAGGGTGGGGCGAGGACAACCATTCAGTGAGATGACCAGGGCCCCTCCACGTGACCCACGGAAGACACTCCGACGACAAGCCGGCCTGGAGGCTGCAATTCCTGAAAATGCTCGTCGAACAGCTTCTTGACTTGGACAGTCACCCAAGCGTAGAATTACTCAGAATATCTTTGCCCATTAAACTGCCCTTTTTTCTCTCTCTACAAAATCTGGCTGTTCTTCCCAAAATATTTTGACTGGAAATTTTTGAAATGTCTTGAATATATTTATGTGCAGTTCTTTGAAATAAGGGGGATTTGCCCTATTCCACACTGCAATGTTCAGAGAAGGTCCAGAGCCCAAGAACCAGAAGCCATAAAGCTAGAATTACAGGAATGCCATCCGGAGGCCAGAGATACAAAGCAAGAGTGTCCTCCCCTCTGACCAATGGAAGTGGCCTCCCGAGACAGGGCCCAGCCCAAGAAAAGAAAACGCCGAGGAGAAGAGGTGAAATGAGCTGCATCTTAGGACAACAAAGAGCCTACCAGGTGAAAGTTCAGAGTTATTCCATTGACAAATGCTTCCTGAGAATCTCCTGAGTACGGAGGTGCAAGCAGAGACCAACCGAAGGTGTGTGTAGATGCAGCCATGCTGGGTGGTAAAGCCCATGACCACAGGGGGGCTGGAGAGCTCAGGTAGGCAGCAGAAGGTCAACTCGGGCTGCCATTCCTGGCCAGGACAGACCCCCTTTGCAGTGCAGTTCACAAGCCTCCCTTCCCAGGTTTTCGGACCTCACGGTGACTATATGGAAGTTCCTGGAAAAGGGGGAATTCGGGACATTGATGACACAAGAAGCTGAGGGGGTGGGGGAGCAGCAAATACAGAGTACCTGGGACTTCCATGTTGCTCACCTGAGGTTATCACCCCCCCCGAGAGACTTTCTGCCCTATAACCACTCCAAGACACTCAGCAAATAACACTTTTGGTTCTCCTCAAGAATCCTGCCATTTTGCCAGCTGCATGGAAGCTCTTATAAAACATGTCCCCAAATGTCTTGATTATGGAACTACGACAGATCGGCCCCTCTTCTCCAAGAGCAGGGAAGGGGCCAGCTTTGCAAGAGGTGGTTCCACTCAGCGCTGCCTCTGCACCACCTGAGACATGAGCTGTGATTCTCCAGAGTCCAGGAAAGAGGTATTTGGACTTCTTGGAACAGAGCAGGTTCCCTGGCTTCTTGAACTTAATGAGGAGTGAGACACTTAGCTTTGATCTCTCCCCCAAGCCATGGATGATCAAAATACTCTGGATTTGTACTTACGTAGGTAGCTCCATTTTTAGACAAAATTGCACAGAGCAACTAAACCAGTGTTGGCACCCCCCAGGTGTAGCATCCCTCAACTGCCCACACCCAGCCTCATAACTCTGTGCCTTGGCTCGTCAGCCCCAAAGCAGGACATTAAAGACTTATTGAGCTACATCTTTAATAATATTTTTAAAAATGTTTAAGAACCACCATAAAAATCCATTGGATGGCATTTTTTTCCACTTTGGCAAAACTAGAGTCATAGTCTATGTTATTACAAACTCAACCACAAGAGAAGAAAGTCAGCCAGTCACAATTTAGAAAATCACATTCCAATAGCACTAGAAGGGTATATTAGCTGAGCAGAGATGTGTCCAGTCACATCTGTCTTTTTCCATAGACTCTGCTCCCCCAGGCCACTATTGAGCAACCTGTCCCCTTTCCAAGCAGCCTCTGTATGCTGAATCACCTGAAGTGATTCTCTGTTTTCTCAAACCTACAGAGAGAGAGGCCTTGCACTTGATATAATTTGAGAAGCCCCAGAGATAGATCCCCGGACCTTCCACCCCTCTGCCAATTCAGAGATTCATTGCGGGGAGTGTTAACTCTAAAAGGTCCTTTATAAATGCAAGCTGCTCCTGGAAGGGATAATGCATTAAACCACACAGCCATTCACACTTTAGTATGAAGTAGGCTGATAAGAGCTCCCATTTATTAAGCATCTACTCTGGGCCTCACATTGAAGCAAGCACTTTAGACAGTCACTGAATCAGACTTTGAAGGAATTAAACATTATAAAATTTTGATGAGGGGAACATCTGGACATGTCTGTTAGCAAGGGGTGAGGATGGGGATGGAGGGTTTACGAACAAGACTGACACCACAAAGAGAGATAGAAGGCCAAGGGGGGCAGTAATGAACTCTTATGAGGAATTCAAGATAGTCTTCCCAGAGGTGACATTTCAGTGGAATTTTGAAGGACATGGAGTAGTTCAACAGGCAGCCAAGGCAAAGAATGGAATTCTTGGCAGAAGAAATGGCATGGGAAAGATCCAAGTGTATAAAATGACACCATGTATATATCAATCTAAGTGCCTGCAGGAATACTCAAATGAAGAGAATTCAGGAAAGGTTTAGTAAACAGACGACTGACAAAGGTACGGAAAGATATAGGGAAACCACAAGAGATAGTGCAGGACTCGAGGGGCCGTACCACCCCTGGACTCAAAAGAATGAAGGCAGGAAGCAGTTACCTGAAGACAGAAAGAGAAAATTATATACAGCGGGCCACCTTAAGACAATCTGAGACTTCTAAGGCACACAGCCAGCCTGAGATGACCCCACAGAATGGGAGCCAAGGAAATACATACCTCCACCTCTCTCTCCCTTCCTCCTCAGATTCTCCTATGGGGCTCCCCAGCCAGCAAGCCCAATGGGAAGCCAGAGGGCAGGGCAGGGGAGCCTAGATGATGAACCCCAAGTACCAATCCCTGGGGCTTAGAGCTGGGCAGAGCAGAGTGGAGGGTGGCTCTGGAGTGGGGGCAACTGGAAAGTACCCAACAGAGTGTGTGAAATGTGGCTGGAGCACAGAGTGTGCGTCAGGGTGAGAGGTGACGGAGGGACACGGAGCAGGGATGTGACCACAAAGGAGCCCGTCTGTCAGGCTAAGGGTGAGTGGAAACCATTGACCCGAAGTGGTTATAGGGACGCTAGCCACTGTTGGCCTTTGCTGAGGACCCTGGGAGCAGGCGTCCATTGAACAATGCCTGGCAGCCAGTGACTTCTAAGCTAAGCCAACACCTTCCCAAGCCTCCCAAGCTGTGCTCTGGAAGCCCACCCCAGCCGCTGTTGTCTCCTGGAACTCCCACCGCTGCAGACAAGAGCCTGGGAACGCAGAGAGGTGCTATCTGCCAGGGCTCCCGAAGCAAGCACAACCTAGAACATCTTGAACCAATTAAAACCAGTCTATGTCTTTTATTTATATTCCAGTCCACCTTTTTCCCCTTCCTCACGTGGAAAGAAAGCCCTGTGATGAGGAGCTCTGCAGGAACAGGTTTCCCAGAAAAACGAAAAATGTCTGTCTGCCTACCCCAAGGGACAGCTCCAGGCAGCCAGCTGGGAAGCCAAGTCAGTCCTGCCCTGTAAGGCCTCAGAAGAAAGACGAGCACCAGCCCCCTCTCATCTGGGAAACATTAAAAGCAATCTCTGAAGTGATTCATTAAAAGTCCTTAGGTGGCAGAAGACCATCACCCAGATGTGAAAATAAACACAGAGGGAAATTCCAGCATCAGAACCGTTTCAAGTCTTTAAACAAATGCATGGCTATTTCAGGGAAAGGAAGAGTCTTTTGACTGTCTTTCCAAGCCCACAGAATCCAAGTCAGCCTCTCTCCATCCAGCAGGCCAGGCAAATTCCCACGATGCCAGACTCTGAAAACTGAAAGCACTCACTTGACTCTCTGGGGCCCTTCCCACTTGAACTTCTCAGCAGCTTCCCAGCCAAGGCCAGTCACCCACACTTACCAAGCTTCTGGTGGTGCAGCCTTCAGCTCAGCCTTCGTAAAGCATCAGAAATTAAAGTAGAAGCAACTGCTCGATTCTGCTCTGGGGAAAATAAAAACAACACAGAAAATAAATGGAACATGAATCAATATTAAGCAAAACAGTGTATACACTGACAAAAACATAGTAAAAATGGAAGAAAATGCGAGCATATTTGGGCACAGGTCACATATTATCGTGTCTAGTGTCTGGCAGAGTGGATGGTGCATGGTAGGCATTGGATAAACATGGAAGGAAGGAAGGAAGGAAGGAAGGAAGGAAGGAAGGAAGGAAGGA
>NW_023270231.1:17334738-17347108 GCF_011800145.1 Mirounga leonina | reverse complement strand
GGAAGGAAGGAAGGAAGGAAGGAAGGAAGGAAGGAAGGAAGGAAGGAAGGAAGGAAGGAAGGAAGGAAGGAAGGAAGGAAGGAGAAGGAGGGAGATTCTCCACCCATGAGAACTTTGTCCAGGAATCCAGGAGTTACTGAACTACCTACTTTACTTGGAGAAACCCAACAGAATCCCACCTTACCCCACTTCCTACCCATTAACTAGTAAGGACCAGAAAGAGCTAAGTTCCTTGAAGTGAAATTCAAATCCTTGCCATCAGAGAATATTAAACTGCACCCACACACCTGGGATTTCTTTTGTTGTTATTATTGTGGTAAGATACACATAACACAAAATTACCATCGCAACTATATTTCATCGTCAAGGTCAATGGCGTTAAGCACACTGTTGTGCCACCATCATCACCATTTGTCTCTGTAACTCTTTTCATCTTGAAAAACTGAAACTCTATACCCATTAGCCAACAGCTCCCCATTTCCTCCCCGTCAGGCCCTGGCAACCATCATCCTTCTTTCCGTCTCTGGGAATTTGACTACTCTAAGCCCTTCATGTGAGTAGAAGCAGACAGTATTTGTCCTTTTGTGTCTGTCTTATGTCACTCAGCATCATGTCCTCCGGATCTGCCCATGCTGTAGCATGTGTCAGAATGTCCTTTCTTGTTAAGGATGACTAACCATCCACTGTACGTAGGTACCACATTTTCCTTATCCATTCATCCATCAATGGACACTCGTGTTGCTTCCACCTTTTGGCTCTTGTGAAAAATGCTGCTATGAACATGGGTTTACAAATATCTCTTGGAGTCCTTGCTTTTGATTCTTTTGGGTATATACACTGGGATTTCTTTTGAGCAGTGTAATTTCCCCTGAAAGGTGGAGGTGGGTAGAGGAAAACCCAGCATTCTTTGAGATGGAGCAAATGAGAGCTGTCAAATGACTGGAAAACATAGCAATTATGAACTTACGCACATTTAGACTTCTAACAGGACACTGGGTGCACAGAGAGTTTTGAACCTTGGGGAACCCCCTCTTCATCACAACCAATGCTCATTCCCAGTCTAAAGGACAGGGTTTGGAAGCCTAAGAGACCTGGGTTCAAATCTCAGGAGGAACCCTTATTAGGAAAGACTCCTGAGAAAATATACAAGGTGCTGGCATATTGTAAGCACTCAATAAACACTGTGTTTCCTCCATTCTAAGATCCCACCCCCCTTTTCCCAATTTCACATTTCTACGATCACATTTCTGAATTCAGGGTGTACATCACCAGACACCAGCTTTATCATTACCTGTGAATTGAATGAACTCAGCCAAACTGCTCTGGAGAGATCACAGAATTTTCCCAAGAGGAAGGAGGGGTAAACAACCCCAACTTGAGAATGCCTAGCCCTCAGAGCTGGCCCATTCGCCTGCCAAAGGTCCCCATTCACCTCAGATGAGAAAAGGACTTCCAAAGAGTAAGTCCTTAGCTCAGCGCTCTATAGCAGAACTGTTCATAATGTGGCTGAGGAACAGACCCAACCGTGGAGCATAAGGGCTGAGGGCGAAAGTTCTGGAATCAGCAGCCCTGGGTGTGGCCTCAAGAAAGTCAGTTCACGGGCACCTGGGTGGCTCAGTTGGTTAAGCGTCTGCCTTCGGTTCAGGTCATGATCCCGGGGTCCTGGGATCGAGCCCCGCATCGGGCTCCCTGCTCTGCGGGGAGCCTGCTTCTCCCTCTCCCACTCCCCCTGCTTGTGTTCCTGCTCTCACTATGTCTCTCTGTCAAATAAATAAATAAAATCTTTAAAAAAAAAAAAAAAGAAAGTCAGTTCACTTCTCCAAGCCTCCGCTTCCTCACCTATAGGAGAGAAGCGGTAATTCTAGTACCCCCTGGGGGGGCTGTGAGGAGAAGAGAGGATAGTGTTGTGCGGTGCTGGGCACGGAGCCCACCCCCAGTCAGCTGCGGGACCAGCTGAGGGGGGCCAGGTACCCTCTCCCCTCCGTCCTCAGCCATGTCTGCAGGAAAGCTTGCATCGTGCTCTGCCCCTTCTCCAAACTCTACCGTCAGCACCCTCCACATTTTCTTTCATCGCCTTCACAGCTTTGCATAAAGTTTAGGAGGAATACAAAGAAGCTCATTCCCCCACTTATCCACCTAATCCATCAAGCCACACACCCATCCAACATTTATTGAAGGCCTACCCTCTGCCAAGCCTGACGTAGCCACTGGGAACCAAGAGACGAATGGAACAGGCCTCTTCTCCACAGGAAGTCCCAGTGGCGTTGGGAAGGCACAGAAGTAATGGGCAGAATGACAGACACTTACTTAGGGCGATGTGTTAAGCATGGCTTCAGGCCCCCTGGCGCGATCGGTTCCATTCTCCTCACACCCCACAAAACAGTACTGCTCTGATCCTGTTTTACAGATATGGAAACTGCATAGGGACCATAACATGCCCCAGATCACAAAGCTGTTAAGTTTAGCCTCTCAACTGTCGGAACCTAACCCTAATGGGAGTCCTGGGCAGAGGTAGGGGGTCGGGCTCGAGGGCATAAAAGAGGGTGTCCAACAGTTCCCCAGAATCAGTGGGCCACCAACTGCTGTGGAGCTTCCACACCTGGAAGGCTGACATATGGGGAATGTATAGATCATACTCCTGGGCGCAGTCCCTCACAGTCACCAAGTCAGCTCACTGAACCTTCAAGAGAGCCCTGTGAAGGGGATCTAAGCCATCCCCACTTTGCAAAGGAGTAATGTGAGGCTCAGTAGGAAGTGTTGTAGCCAACTCAAAGCCAAGGATGCCCAGCACACCCGCCTGTCAAAGGCCCCTACTCAGTTCAGATGAAAGAATTACTTCCAAAGGGAACCTATTTCTCCCAATCCTGCATGCTTGCCAAAAGCAAGGGAGCTGGACTTGCGTTCAGTCTCTTTGTCTCCCTCCAGTGAAAAACCCACATAGCAGGGTCCCTTTCTTTATTCTCTGCCCTGGTGTCCCCTCCTCAACGTTGCCACACTGACCGCCCTATCTAAAACCGCACGCCATGGCTTACCACTGGCCTTCCCCGCTCCATTTCTCTTCAGGACACTTAATGGTTATCTGGTATCATAGTAGATATATTTGTTTAGTATCTGTTTCTCCCCAACTAGACCATAAGCTCCGCGAGGACAGGAAACTTGTCCATTTTGCTTTTCACCGTACCCTGACAACTAGAACAGCTTCTGGTGCATTATAAGTGGTCAGTGTGGCTTAGGTCAATGAATGAATGAACAAATGAATGGAAGTGGGTTCAGGAATTACCTTGTCTAAGAAGCTAGAAACAAGGACCTGGAACTCACCTGGGACACCTCCCCCGCCCCCCTCCCCAGGTATAAAGTTCCCCTAGGCTTAGCCTCAGGCTAATAGGAACATTTGACCTCTTGCCTTCTCCTTCCCAGCGCTCTTCCCTATCAAGGACACTGTCCTAGGTGTCACGCCCAGAAGGAGCCCCTCAGTTCAGGGACCTGCTTGGATAGTACCCCACAGCCTCATTCCAGATCTCTCTTACTCACCCCTTGCCTCACACACTGACGCTGCCCTCCTTCCACCCCAAAATCATAGCAAGCCCAGTTTATTTCCTCAGGTACCTTGTCATCCTGCCAACTCACGCATGCTAAGGTACTGAGGAATAAGAACAGGTCACAGATGGGACTTTTAAAGGGCGCCTTCTAGTGACAAAATAGTAACAGCCTAGAATGGCTAATTGCAGGAGTTCCGGGCCCCCAGGAAACTGACGGTGCCTCACCAGACACAGAGTATCACCTGCGGATGCTAGTCATTCATTCATGCCTTCATGTAGCACTTGAGCTTTTACTGAGCACCTTCTGCCTGCCAGGAAGTGTCCTGTGTGCTGAGAACATGAGAGTGAGCAAGACAGTCAAGGTCCCTGCTCTCAGAAAGCCCACTGTCTAGTCGAGAAGACAGAGCAACCAGCAAAGACCTTGCCAAGGAGCTTTAACTCTCCGTCTTAGTACTACAGTAGAGGGTGTAAACCTATGAGGGGACCGGAGGCAGCTACCCAAAGGATGGGAGGTCAAGGGACCCGCTGGAGAAACTGTAGTCTCCACTGGCTGCTGGCAGCTGACCAGGAGTTCACCAGGGAACCGAGGGGATGTGGGCATTCCAGTATCTGCAATGGTGCGGAGGTCTGAGAGGGTGCAAGCAAGGCTGGCCCTGGGCCCACCTTCTGAGTGGCTGATGCTCAGCACAGCCAAGGCATGTGGGCCAGGCAGTGGGAAAAAGCAACAGGCCAGGGTGTCCTTGGAACTGGGGGAACCGGCAGTTCTTCCCCCCACTTTGGAATGTTAGAAATCAAGTCTGTGTTCCCGGGGTTCTCTGTTGTCTATGCAATTGTCCAAGTTCACCATCATAACAACACAAGAAGCAAATCAGCTGTCTCTGCACACAGTCTACAGTGCCTCCTTGACCCTGGCATGTCCAGGGAGCTGTTTCAATATTCTGCTGTTCCTTCCTCTGCCTGTCAAGGGAAAGCAAGCCCTCAGCATTAACCGCAACAATTACAGGTGACCTGAGAGTTTTCTTTGACCTGCCAACTAAGGTAAGTGCCTTTTTGCAGATACCCAAGACTTTACTTTTAATTCATCTTGAACCCAGCTTTCCTTCCCGGGCACTACCTCCAACATGCACAGTTGCCCAGTGGAAAGAATCATAGCACTTTCCTTTCCTGACTTTCTCTGATACAAGCTTCCAGCAACCGTCAGAAAAGGAGGCAAGTAACATCCGTGGTGGAGACAAGCCTATGAAATTAGTTCAAACATACAGCAAGGCACTGTACTCACTACAGACAGACACATGCTGTTCCATGGACAAGGGCCCAATTGTGACTCACCAAGCATAATGGGACATTGTTGAAAGTGTTGGGAACATGAGAATTCCCTCACTGCCCAATTTGGGTAATGCTGGAGCTACATATGCCTCCAGAAATGAAGTCAGACAGACTCAACCCAACTTCCAATTGCCAGGCCTAAAGACCATGAGGCCACCATGTTTTTATGCTGACTTTTGTTAATGGGAGTCACTTCCCAAGTTGTGTTTAAGGGTCAACTTCTCATCTGCATGTGCAAGAGAGATGACTGCTTTGACAAATGCCACAAACTCTGACTGGAGGGCCCTAGATCACATGAGAGGCGTGGCTCTGCACTATCAAATAGATTGGTGGGAAGAAGAAAAAGATGCCCATGATTCGGTGTGAGGAAGGGATATGGCAGGCATGTGTAGCAACTATCTGTCTAGAACACATAAGAGCTCTCACTTCTTGGGTATCTATGATAGGCCAGGCAATGTTCAGTGCTTTACATGCATGACTTCATTTCCTTTCCACATCTATAAAATATAAGCAGGTCACATAAACCTCATCTTACAGAAGGAAGCTAGCATCTGAGAGGTGACTATGTCACAAAGCTAGTGATGTGCACACCTAATTTGAACTCAGGTCGGAAGGACCCCTGAGGTTGTGCTCTCTTAGCCAACACACTATGCCACACGACAGGACTGTGGGGCAGGAAATGGGGTGGTGGCTGAGTGTTATTTATTGCATGGAGAGTGGTATCACCTTAGCCCTGGATAAGGGCAGCACGAGAATCCGGATGCACAATCCCAGGCCCTGAGCTCCTCTCTCCCATGATCCTTTTTGCCTGTCTCTAGCAAAGCTCTTGTCACATAACTCAGCACTGAGATGGTTTGTTGGAACACTGTCTCCCCCACCATATCCTGAGTCTACCAGAACAGGCCCTCCATTGTACTCTTTGCATCTGCCACAACACCTGGAGCTGTGCTTGCACTCCAAACATTTTCGTGGGACCACATGAATCAGAGGGATAGATGGCTGCCAAGATGCATAAATAACTCAGACGATCTGGTTCAAGTCCAAGCTCAGCCACTGGCTAGTTGTGTGGCCTTGAGCAAGTAACTTCATACCACCGGGCCTCAGTTTCCTCACCTGCACCATGAAGAGGTTCACTCACAACTGTATCAGCCAAATGTGAGGCAGAGTCCACAGGTGGAATGCAAATGAACACTCTTTAATTTTATTTCATTCAAACTGATACAGATTTATTTTTCTGCTTATAAAAATGTAACTAGCTCATCAAGCCCTTAAAGTTTTCCTTTAAAATGAGATAGAGTTTCTTAAAAAGTTAATTTTAAGAATCTGTTTTAGGGGAGGCGGCGGGGGGGGAATGGGTGAAATAGTTGAAGGGGATTAAAAGCACAGTTATGATGAGCACTGAGTCATGTACAGAATTGATGAATTACTATATTCAACACCTAAAACTAATATAACATTGTATGTTAGCTAGACTGGAATTAAAATTTTTAAAAAAGAAATTCACTCTTTCCAAAACTGAAAAAAAAAAAAAAGAAAAAAGAATCTATTTGATCATGTCTGTTAGTACTTAAATATTACAAATAACTGTGAAAGTGACACATGGGAGAGTGAGGTTCGGATATCAGGTTAGCTGATCTTTAACATTGATGCCTCCATTTCCCAGAAAGGGGCTGAGTAGAGGGCGGTGGGATGGATCAAGGCAAATCCCACCCCACCATAAGAAAAACAGCTCTCCTGAACCCTGGTCTATGCACAGACGGAAGCGAGAAGCATCCCCATTGTGCATGAAAGAACCAGACATATGTTTCCAATGTTTGCCAGGAAAACTACTCAAATGAATACAGCTTCCCAGGAAAAGCAAACCAAAATCAAATTAAGATGGAGGAATGGCATCCCCACATTTCCTTTATGCCCACTGTGTAATTTTCTTCTAGCTGAACATCCACTAAGATTTTCCCCCTTTCTTTCAGATGTGGAGGCTAGAATGTGTCTTCTTGGGGACTGCTACCTGGGGACATTGCATGAAGACATATAAAACAAAGCAGCAGTTCGAGGAGATTTCCCAGCAGAGCAAGAGTAATGAATACCATTTGTTAAGCAAGTTCTATGTATGTGCCAGGCACTGGGCTAGGCACTGTCTGTTCATGATCCCACCAAGTCCTGCTTGGGGCTTCCTTAGGTAGGCGTTACAGCTTCCATTTTACAAGTGAAGAAACTGGAGGTTAGGGTGAGGGCAGGACATGTGACTTGCCAGAAATCCGATAACTAATAAGTAGCAGAGCTAGGATTCAAGCCCAATTCTCACAGTGGGTCTGATTCTCACACCCACACTTCTCCCTGACCTCATCACATCCCCCATCCCAGATGGTACACAGCCTACCATCTACCCCAACCCGGTTTCTGGAGGGTCCTCTCAGTCTGTATCCCTGGATGCCGAGCCACTCCCTTCTCTCAGCCCTTCTCCTCAGGCTGGCGTGTGCTCCTTCCTCACTCCTCCTCCAGGTGAATTTGTCTCTGTCATTCTAGAACCAGGCTATACTCTTCTTTCTCTAAGAAGTCTTCCCAGCCTTCATCCACATGACTGTCTATTTCTGACTTCCCATGACCTGAAAGGTGTTCAATTTGTCCCTTGAAGATCAGAAGAGGTGGGTTTCAATGCTGTTCCTACCCAAGTTCAAGAGCACAGCTACCATCTCTCTAGGTGCCGAGACCCCCTGCCCTCTATTTCCAGGGGCTACAGGTGTGATGGACCTTGAAAGAATGGGGGTGTCCACACAGGGCTGTTTAGATGGGACTTGGCAAAGTCTCCAGGCTCAGGTGAGTGTTGTTCTGATTGATCCACAGGTGTCCCAAAGGCCATAGGTTCAAGTGACTAGACAAAGAGCTTTCGGGACTCCCCTGTGGGCATCGGATCAGCTCCCAAGCTGCCCCTGACAGTCTCTCACTGCTGACCTTCCCCTCTCTGCCTGGACCTCAGTCAGGTCCCCCATCTTATACTATGCCCCATACCCACTCTTTGCCAGTCATCCCTCCAGCCCGGGAAAACCCTTGTGGTCTGGGGTGGGGAGAGGCCCGTGAGGCTGTTCCTTATTCCTCATTCTAATTGTAAGGTTAAAGAAGTAATAAATCCACCTGAGCTTGAATCACACTGCATTCTAGCTGTGTAACTCGGTCAAGTTTCTTAACCTCTCTGTGTTGAAGTCCCTTCATCCAGAATGCAGCTATTGTGTGAGGAGGACAAGAGTTCACACACACACACACACACACACACACACACAGAGCTCCCAAAACAGGGTTTGGCACATGGTAAGCACTCCATAAATGTTTGCTGTGGTTATTACTTCTTGTGCTTTTTAGTCCCACAATTAAAACCGGCTTCTCTTTATGTGTGGCAGCCTCTGTCTGACCCAAGGAGAAGTCACAGAGGGAGAAGTAGGAAGAAAGTAACACAGAGGTGGCCTCTGAATGTTGCCATCTCTGGACAGCTGGCATCCAACTGGACATCCAAGCAGCACCCCAGGCTGCACGGAGTCCGGAGCAGGAACCAGGAGAAGCCCAGGGGCTTGGCCCAGGACTCCCCAACTCTCACAGCCATGGAACCCGCTCAGCCGAGTTCAGCAAGATCTCCACATCACACAGGGCCCTGGATGGTATCTGAGACACAGGTCGTGACCACCTTGAACATCATTTCCTCGTGTGTAAAATCAGGATTCTGTTAATAGCAACCTCCAGGAGGAGCTGTGAAAATGAGCTGGATGAATATACATGAAGAACTTTGAAGAGTGCCTACATACGACCCTCCCCAATGCTAGAGCTTATCATTATCTCGCTAATTCTTATTTTCTTCTTTGTGCCTTTCTGCATTTTCCACTTTCTATGATGGATATGTGCTAATTTTACAACTAGGGAAATAGGGAGAAACAGCATGTTTTAAAGAAAAAAACAATTAAAGATAGACTACCAGTGCTGCGGATATGAAGAAGGGCAAGGATATACCCAGTTGAGGATAACTCAGGGAGAACCTCATGGAGGCAAGAGCATTTGAGATGGGCTTTCAAACACAGAGTCTTATTAAGTGGCAAGAGGATTCCTTGCTGCACCATTGTGAGTCAAGGAACAGAGAAATTACCACTCATGAAAAAGATGTGAGGAGAGAAAACCCATCAATGCCAGCAGGAGAGGCAGGGAGAAGGTCTTAAGAGGGGCATAATTTCCAGAATGCCTACTATTCTGGCCAAAAAGGAGGCCAGAGATAGAAAGTGAATATAGAGAGACCTCTCTGTGTTACTGATGTAGGCTTACAATTGGTGCTGGAAAACACAAACTGATCATTTACAAGGTTCCCCCTAAAACCATGGGGGAAATGGTGATCAAGTAAGACAGGCCAATATACATAAGGGTAGTAAGAGGGGGAGAGGGAGACAGGAAAAGGAAGCCCATCAAGGTTTATCCTCACACTCAAAGAAGCAACAGAACTAAATTCGCCCCTTCCTGAGACCATGTAGAGAACCCTAATCTCCTCAGTATCAGCCCCAAGGCCCATCACTAAATGAGGGTCAATAATCCTCTGGGTAATGCACCACCTCCTGGAGCCTTAGAGCCCACTGCTCCCTGCTCTGCCAAGGGAGCCTTTATGGGACAGAGAACAAAGCATGGGTCTTGCCTTTACAAAAGCATCAAAACCTGGAGAAATGAAAAACCAAGCCAGCTGTTATAGGCAAGGAACTTAGAACAAACACATTTCTACTTTTTCTCATCTTTTTTAAAGTGCTCCTCCAATCTTATATAAGCAAATCAGTAGACAGTGGCATTTCAGAATGGGAAATCCCACTTCTGCCACCCCAAAGCAGTGTAACTCCAGGCTAGGTGCCTCCTTCCCTGGAGCATGAGTTCCTTTGTCCGTCCAATGGAGGAATGACACAGACCCTATAAGGTGGTTGGGAGTTTTAGAGAAAGTGAATGCATGGTCAAAGTCAGCCCTTGATAAGGACCAGCAATCTATGCTTTCAAAAAGTCAGAGAGAAAGACAAGCGTGCACAAAAATGCACACAGAGTAGCTCCTCTGGGCTGGAGAGCAAAAGCTGGAACTGGGGTATTATGCTGAAGTCCTTAATTCCTCTAGATCTCTGCTAGCAAGTGCCCTGGCCAGGGATGGGCTTTCAAGTTGCAAATAGTCTCGTTTTCCTAAGCTGTATAACAGGAACTGGAGGTTCAGTGTGGAGCTGGGCACGCAGAGCATTAGGGCTGATGGGCCACACACTGGGCCCAGCCCCTTGGGCAAACTTTAAGCAGTTTGTGTGTTCTCCCTCCGGTACTGGGCAAGAAGAAAAGACCTCAGACATCCATCTGCAGCTCTGGACTAAGAAAGGCGTGCAACATGCCTGCTTCAGGGCAGCTAGCAAGAGATCCGGGGGACTCTGAGCTCAAAAAACTAATTCTACAGGAAGCAGAGATAATTTAAGAAAATGATGCCTATTAGCCCAGACATTTGAGAACATGCCTGATTCTTCCTGCCCTGTGCCCATCTTCCAAGTCAGAAAATAAGCACAAGAGCTTGACAACTGAGGAATAGCCATTCTATCTGGGAACTAAAAGGCTGCTTCTATGAATTCAAATAAGGATCTCTACTGTCTAGCCTGAGTCCTTCTGGACTCAGTAACGACCCAGAACACACTGCTTGCAATATGGCCTTCTTTCACCCATCCTCCTGGGCAAGGCAGCCAGGAGCCAAGTTCTCCCTCGCTTCACCACGTAAAAGGCTGCCAAAGTAGCACCAGTATATTCTATGGTCTCTGCTTAATTCCATCTTCATTCAGCAAAATCCCCTGATATTGTTAATTTGCTTTGAGCCACAGTGGAGGAGAGTAAATGAGCCACTTATACAAAACAAAGTTAAGGTGGCATTAGGTGAGAATGACCAAGGCCACTGCTGCTCGTCATCCTGGGCTTGTCACGCCCCAGGAGAGTAATCCAAAGTGGGGGACGCTGAAGACACTGGCCTCTCAGGAAATACAAGTTTAGGATAAATACAAGAAAGCATGGCTTCTCATAGCAAGTGGGTGGTACACCCTGGAAACAGTCAATGCTTTTTAAATGTTCAAATAAATTCATAGATGACAGATCCAGAAGGGATTGTGAAAGGAACCTAGAACAGGCAATGTGTTTATAAATTAACACAATGACTAAAATGGATTGGCTTCCCTCTTCCCCACAAAAACAATATTGCTGTGGCAAGGTTACAAAGCGTTCCTAACTCTGGACTTCACAATAATTAAATCATAAGTATGACTCAATATGTCAGGAAAGCAAAGATATCACAACCATAAACCTTTACAATAGTTTGCCATGCTAAGAATTTATACGGCATGCCCGATATGATGGACACTGCTGCATCAGTCGCATTAATTATATGAAAAGTCCCATTTTACTCTAAACCATACAAAAAACTAAAAAATACAATGCAACTGCACCACCAACTTGACCTACAGCCGATGTGTTAGCTATAATACACATCACATGAGCACCACTTTGACTCAACTTCTTAATATGTGGGAGTTGTGGGGAAAATGATTTTTAAAATTCTGGTCTCTTTTGGGGGTGCCTGGGTGGCTCAGTCATTAAACATCTGCCTTCGACTCAGGTCATGATCCCAGCGTCCTGGGATCGAGCCCCGCATCAGGCTCCCTGCTCGGTGGGAAGCCTGCTTCTCCCTCTCCCACTCCCCCTGCTTGTGTTCCCTCTCTTGCTGTGTCTCTCTGTCAAAGAAATAAATAAAATCTTTAAAAAATATTAATAATAATAAAAATAAAATAAAATTCTGGTCTCTTTTGAAGATGATGCAGGAAAAACTACATGGGTGCCCTCAGTTGTCCTTGAGACGTTGTCCTGCAGCAGGGAAGGGCATTCAGCATCAGCCCCCTGCCTCAGAGTCCCACTCCCACTCTTAAGTGGGAGTCCCCACCCTGATAGTGGTGAGCCTACCAGTAGCCATGTCTCTCCTCCCTCTTAGAAATCCTTGAATAATATTCCATTGTATACAGGATGAATACCCACCAGTTGCATCTACATGGATGGAACTGGAGGGGATTATGCTAAGTGAAATAAGTCAAGCAGAGAAAGACAATTATCATACGGTTTCACTCATATGTGGAATATAAGCAATAGCACGGAGGACCATAGGGGAAGGGAGGGCAATCTGAAGGGGGAGAAATCAGAGAGTGAGACTATCGACCCCCGGAAACAAACTGAGGGTTTCAGAGGGAAGAGAGGGGTAACAGGGTGGTGAGTATTAAGGAGGGCACATGTTGTGATGAGTGCTGGGTTTTATACGTAACTAATGAATCACTGAACACTACATCAAAAACTAATGATGTATTATACAGTGGCTAACGGAATATAATTAAAAGAAGAAAGAAAGAAAGAAAGAAAGAAAGAAAGAAAGAAAGAAAGAAAGAAAGAAAGGAAGGAAGGAAGGAAGGAAGGAAGGAAGGAAGGAAGGAAGGAAG
>NW_023270231.1:17269264-17334728 GCF_011800145.1 Mirounga leonina | reverse complement strand
AAGGAAGGAAGGAAGGAAGGAAGGAAGGAAGGAAGGAAGGAAGGAAGGAAGGAAGGAAGGGAGGAAGGAAGGAAGAAAGAAGTCTCGTGAAGATTCCCCAGCCTTAGCCTGGATGCTTCAAATGCTAGAGCGCTCACCACAGGACAGATCCTTCCATTGAGTCAGATACCTAGCTCCCCATAGTTCTAATCGGCTTTCCTGGGAACAAAGACATCGAGCTTATCTCCCGTTTGGAACCAGGATATGCCAGTTAAAATGCTGTAGCATCAAGAAAACACGCAGCTCAGTGAGGATAACACAACAATAAGCAGATTTATAGACTTGCCTGAGAGGCAGCCCCTGAGTGGGCGTGGGCTTGTGTGGGGGAGGGGGATTGATCTAGTGGCTCTGCCATCATCCAGCCTGGATGACTTTGTGGTTACAGGGTGGCTGCCAACAGCCAGCAAAGCTACCTGCTTTCTTGCTTACTGTTGAGGGGAGGGGTAGACAGAGAGCTGGCCCTTTCCTGAACCCCCTCATCAAAGCACAGACTTGCTTTCCTAGAAGCCCCTACCAAACCCCTCCCGGCATTTCACTGGCCTGAAATGTCTTAGATCTGCCATCTCTAAGACAATCACAGAGGCAAGGGGGATGGGACATCCATGACTGGCTTAGCTATAGATCAACCAGGGTCCATGCAAGCTGTGGGTCAATCTACCAAGCCCCCTCCCCCTCCCCCCACTCCTAGTGTTACACAATGGGAGAAGGGTGTGGTGAATGTCGGAGAGACAACCACCATGTCCACTCTATGGTTCTTCTCCTTTTTTGGTTGAAAAATCCAGTCCCTTCCCCTGATCCTCCGCAGATAGGCCCTCAGGGCCACTTGCGGTCTGGCTGCCCTCTCCAGCACTCAGCCCGCGGGGAGTCACTCTGCCTGTGTCAGTACCCTGGGCATCTAGAAACCCTGGCTAAGCCTGACCTGTGACTGTCACAGTCATGCCATGCTGGGCGCTTATACTGGATGAGTCACCATGAGCTTCAGTGGCGCCTGGGTTTGGATTCCTGCTCTACCACTTACTGGACATATAACCCTGAGTAGGTGATTTCACCATGTTCACCCTTGGTTTTCTCATCTGTAAAATGGGAATAATAATAGTACCTACTGTATTGGGATTATCTTCAAGAGATAAAGCACGTACAGTCTGAACCCACTCTGTGGCGGACAATAAATGCCTCGCAGATCTTGGTATTATCATTACTAATAATAAGTTCGTTCTCTCCCATCTGGTACCAATATCAGCCTCCAAGTGCACAGAAAAGTAGAGGCTTTCTGTGCCTCCTTTGCTCACACCAGATCCAGAAATGTGATCCTTGCCATCTGCGGACACCCAGCTGTGCAGAAGGCCCCACATTCTCCGCAGGAGAAATTTGCTCTCTGTCCTCCAAGAGCCCTCTCCTCCCTCCCTCCACCTGCTCTGCCTCTGCCCCCCGCCCCCCAGACTCCCGATATGTAACAGGACTACACAGAATGGCTCCGTCACAACAGAAATACCCATTTACAGTAACTGTGCCTTTTTTTCTGCTACTGCAGTTGCCAATCTGTGCCTCCATTATTCAAATGGAACAGGCCCACTTCGGCAATACTGACGTTAATTATAAGGAAAAAACTCAGAGCTCTGGAAAGATCATTTCAGTAGTAACCATTCATCCTGGAAAACATTCAGCCTTCACCAGGAGCTAAAAAAGAAAAATAACTACCACACTCTATTTCTTTGCAAGTGTTTCTATGGTATATGAGCTTCTTATGGTGATTGTGGATATTGACATTTTTAAGCAGTTTAAAGAAATTTGCCAAGGCAGGAATCAGAGGGGAAATTGCCTGCCCAAGACTGTTTCCTCCTTGGGGTTAAAAAATGGGTCACGTCTCAAATCTTAACACTTCCTTCCCTTCCGGGCTGAGAATTCCTGTTGCTTGGGAACTTTCTGGAGCCCCATCCCCAATCTGTCCAGCACCCTCTTGCTTTGGCCTGTCCCCTGGGCTCTGTCCAATTTCCCTGATTCAATCTCATTCTGCCTACCCCTCCAGACAGTCCCCTTAGCCAGATTGGCTTTCTGGCTGTTGATTTGGCTCTCCCAGCTCACCTTTGGCCCCATGCTCTGCAGCCCTCTCATCAGGCCTCTCCCGGCCCTGGACTCAGCTGACCCTTACCTTGATCACCTGCCTATCCAGCAGGAGGCTCCGGACAGGTAAGAGTGGAGACCATCCCATTGCACACTAAGTGGAGCAATACCTGAGGAGATCTGGGCACCCATCTCAACCCTGATTCTGATCTTAAGGAGGAAACTCAAGCTCTTGCAAAACCACCCCTTTATCACCATCACCATCAGACACAGAAAGGACTGAATGGGCCATGAAGCTAATTCTGTGCAGGACGCCTGACACAGATGAGTTCTCATGAAGGAAACATATGGAAGATCGGACAATTGTTTCCATTTCTTTTCCCCTCCCTCTGCCACGTGGCCTTGCCAAGCAGGGTGACACAGAGAGCACATCCTCACCGCACTGACACTGGGCTTGCCTATGTGCTTTGCTTTGGCCAAGGTAATTTTAGTAGATGTGACACAAGAGGAACTCTCCCAGGATTTGCACAGTTTGGTTTGCCCCTTTACATTTCCATGATCCGCCATGAGAAAGCATGCCCCAAGTAGCCACTAGTCCAAAGAGACTTGGACTCAACCAGCAGCCTGGAGCCAAGCTGTCAATCCCAACCAAGACCCAGTCAACCCCAGACTCATGAGCAAGAAAATAAATGTTTGTAGTTGTCTGCATGCTGCAAAACCCCAAACAGAACAGCCATCACCCAAAAACATCCTTACTGGCATCCTGACCACAAGGCTCCTTATTGCCCCAAATCAGGAGGTGATTGCAATCAACACAATTTAAAGGCAACATATGGAACTGGAGAAAATATCTGCAAACCACGTATCTGATAAGGAGTTAATATCCAAAATATGTAAAGAAATCATACAGTCCAATAGTTATTAATAATCCAATTTAAAAATGGTCAAAGGGCAGGCATCTGGGTGGCTCTGTTGGTTAAGCATCTGCCTTCAGCTCACAGCATGATCTGGAGTCCCGGGATCAAGTCCCGCATTGGGCTCCTTGCTCAGTGAGGAGTCTGCTTCTCCCTCTGCCCCTCCCCACTGCTTGTGCGTGCACGCGTGCTCTCTCTCTCTTTCAAATAAATAAATAATAAAATTTCTTTTAAAAATGGTCAAAGGACCTGAATAAACATTTTTCCAAAGAAGACATTCAAATGGCCAACTGGTACATGAAAAGGTGTTCAACATCACTGATCATCAGGGAAATGCAAATCAAAGCCACAATGGGGTATCACCTGACACCTATTAGAATGGCTATTATCAAAAAAACAAGAGATAACAAGTGTTGGCAAGGATGTGGAGAAAAGAGAACCCTTGTGCACTGTTCGTGGGAATGCAAACTGGTACAGCCACTGTAGGAAACAGTTATGAAGATTCCTCAAAAATTTAAAAATAGAATTATCATATGATCCAGCAACCCTACTTCTGGGTATATATACGAAGGAAATGAAATCAATATCTTGAAGAGATACCTGCACCCCCATGTTCACCGCAGCATTATTCACAGTAGCCAAAATCTGGAAACAACCTAAGTGCCCACTGACAGATGAATAGATAAAGAAAATGTGGTGTGTGACTGTGTGTGTGATGGAATATTATTCGGCCGCAAAAAAAAGAAGGAAATCATGTCATTTGAGACAACGTGAATGAATCTGGAGGGCACTATGCTAAGTGAAATAAGTCAGACAGAGAAAGACAAGTACTATATGATCTCACTTGTACGTGGAATCTAAAAAACTAAACTCAAAGAAACAGAGAACAGACGGGTGGTTATTGGGGGTGGGGAATGGTAGTTGGGGAAATGGGCGAGGTGGTCAAAGGGCACAAACTTCCAGTTATAAGATGAATAAGTCCTGGGGATGTGACGGACAGCATGGTGACTACAGTTAACAATACTGTACTGTATACTTGAAAGTTGCTATATTTTAGAAGATCTTAACCACACACACACACAAAGGTAACTATGTGATATGAGGGATGTGTTAACTAACCTTATGGTGGTAATCATTTCACAGTATATTGGTATATCAAATCATTACATTGTATACCTAAAACTTACACCATGTTCTATGGCAATTATATCTCAAAGCTGGGAGAAAAAGGATGATAAATATTTTATTTTTAAAAAATAGACTGCCATCCTTGCAGGACAGAAGAGAGAAGAGCAACCACTCCCTCAACACCCCACAGCACTTGGCAATGATGATGCACCAAGGAAATAAATGAAAGTCGTGGATGGGCCCGGCTTCTACCTCAGATGCCCCATGTGGTGAACAACTGGGCTTGCCTGCCTCACATCCCTTTGCCCTTCTTCTGGCACTAGCCCCCATCTTCCCTCTGGGGAGCCGCCGCACCCTCCCCATCAGCCCTGTGGCTTAGGAAGGGTCCCCCTGCTCTCTGGCTTGAGGCATGGGCTCATACTCTTCAGCATATGGCATTACCCTGGCCACAGTGAGTGGGTCAGGGATGGACATATGACCCAAGCCAGACCAAAAGAGCCAACCAGGGGACTCCTACAGGAACCTCTTGGGAGGAGGAGCTCTTTCTGGTAAGATTTGGGCTCGGAGATGCTGGACCCACCACAAACAAACAGACTGCCCCAAAATGAAGCAAACACAGAGGAAAGCCGGGCTAAAAGATGGAAAGAAACAGATGTCTAAAGCCCTTGTGTGAACACCTGGATCCAGCTGCACCTTAAGTTAATAGTATCCTGAACACCTTGGATGTATGAGCCCATAAATTTCTTTCTGTTTCTTCAGCCAGTGAAGTTGGGTCCTTTCCTTCCCCCACTGAAGACACTCCCTTTGTCAGGCACCCTGTGAATTGCTTCTCTCCATCCTTGCACTTTTGAAGTCTGTTTAAGGTTAAGAAAGGGCATAGAGGGCGCCTGGGTGGCTCAGTTGGTTAAGCGACTGCCTTCGGCTCAGGTCATGATCCTGGAGTCCCAGGATCGAGTCCCGCATCGGGCTCCCTGCTCGGCAGGGAGTCTGCTTCTCCCTCTGACCCTCCTCCCCTCATGCTCTCTATCTCTCATTCTCTCTCTCTCAAATAAAAAAAATAAAAAAATAAAAAAGGGCATAGAATTCTCATGCTCCTCCACTGGAATTTCTGTTGCTGGCCTCTGCCATTTTGTTGGGCTGGTGACTCCAAATCCTTAAGAATGGCAAAGGGCATCATCGTTGGTCAGGAATATTGCATAGCATCTGTTTGCATATGCATGCACTTATTATTTTCTCAGTAATTTTCTCATTTTTCTTTGGGGGGAAAAACCTGAGCATGTCATCACCTCATATCCCTGCCTCCCTCAGTGTTCAGGAATATGACAAAGTTGAATCAGATATTTCTGAACTTTAGAGAGTTAAAAGCCAATCAAACCAGCCCCCTTCAAAATAAAAGAAAACTATCTTGTCACAGAGGGTCCTCTCCCCTGAAATGCATTCCAAAGCAATGTCTCAAATGCAGGCAGCAGGCCAAATGCCATCGGCTGCTGACTGAAGGCCATCTGAAGAACGTCCTCACCTTCCGGCCATCCCCCAGGCCAGCTGTCAGGGCTCCCCACTTGGAGTCCTCAAGTTCCTGAAATGATCCGGGCAGGGCAGATGCCACAGGGCTCACGTAAGGCATGAGAGCAGCCTCGGCCCTTGAGGGCTCCCTGCTCAGCTGTCACAGCCCAATTGGGCCACCGGCACAACCAAGGGCTCGTTCAGAGAGCCCCCAAGACAAGACTCAGCTCCCCCTCCCCAGAGTTGAGCTCCTGATACTCCAGCAAAGCCCTTGTGGCTCTCTGTACTGGCAGGGGCCACCCCGATTTGAAATTTTATCCTGTGTATGAATTTCTATTACAAAAATATTTTAGTAGAAAAACCAATTCGAAATTTAAACCTCCCTCCCCACCAAATCAACTGCCAAACGAAAGCACTGAGACTGTATTTTTGTAAGTCAAAATCATTTGTCTCCACCTCTGAAATGTCCTAGATCACAGGTCTCCAAGATGGAGAGTACACACCCAGGGGAGAGGACTTGATCATTCCTGGTCTCACACACTTCTAGTTATTTTCATTTTAATTTGTTTTGTTTTATGGTGTTGTGTGTGTGTGTGTGTGTGTGTGTAGCAGTACCCACTTAGTTAGTCTTAGAGCAGACTAAAACAATGGTTTTGGAAGTAATTCTCTGCGCATGCTAGAAAGCTCCTTCACAGGGAAGCTGCCTTACCCATGCAAGGATTGATACAGAGGCCTCCTGGAAAGATAGGCGCCTTCCTGCTGGTCAGATAGAACAAGAGTGTCTTCCTGAAACTGAATTTCTATAAGGAAGGGTTAATATTACTCCACCATGGATCCAGCCATCGAAATGTACTCAAAAAACAGAACTACAGCCAACACCCTAAGAATGGTGTATTGCAAAGAGAGAAGGTCTGGGTTCCCTGATGACACGGCTGAGCCCTTGCACGAGCCTGGGACTACTCAGCTCCAAATTCCTTGTTATGTGAGCTAATTAAAAGTCTTTCTTGCTTGATTCCTTGTAAATCAGATTTGCTGTCACTTGCAGCCAAAAGCATCCCTAACTGACACAACGATCATTTTTACCCATGTTACTGTTCCCACGAGATAGTTAAGAACACTGATACCCTGAGAAGCGAACTGATGTATCCACAGTCACAGAGCCAACAAGGCTGGAACTGGAACTCAGGGACTTCTCGGAATCCGCATACATGTGGGGAAAAGACACCCAGTGAACACAAGCCGTTTCTCCCCATAGAGACTTCACCACATGTTGTGACCTCACAGAGCTGTTTTTAGTCTCCAAATGCTATGAGGCACTGGCTTGCCAGCTGCCACCTCCCAGCTCAGCGCCACTGACAGGACGTATCAGCAGAGCGGCCCTTGCGGTCTTCATGCACGTCCAGAGTCCCGCGGGCATTCTGGTTCTGTGCCTTGACGGTCTGTCCTGCTCTCTCCCTTCTTTAGCCATTCTCATCTACCAGCTCCTCTAGAGCTTTGATTGGGTCACCGCACATGCACATTCTTGCAATATTTAAAATAGTGGTTATGAAAGTATGGAATAACATTAGGACATTACATGTTAAGCAGAAAAACAGAATGCAAACTGCATGCACAGAGATTGGAAAAAACACACATGCACCAAAAAAAAATGAAAGCAAAAACATGAGACTGCTGGCTGCAATTGTGGTAAGCCTGGGTGATTTTTCTTCTCTTTTGATGTTCCAAATTTCCTGTTATATACTTATAGTGAAAAAAATAGGTGAAGATGTTTTTAAAATATCTCATTGTTTATCTGGCCCCTCTCCTGGGAGGGGGCGAAGCAGAGCGTGCTAGTTAAAAGTATGAGCTCTGAAGCTTCACTGTCTGAGTTCAAATCCCAGCCCTATTACCTAATAGTGGCATGGTCCTCCGTGAGTTCCGTAAATATCTGTATTTCCATTTCCCCAGTTTCTGTAAGTTGAGGCTAATAAGTGCACCTGTTTCATAGGGTGCTCTTGAGGACTAAGTTAACATTTGTACAGTACTTCGTGCCTAGTGCACCGTAAGTGCTATGTAAGTGTGTGTTAAATACAAGCCATTTCATTGTGCCTTCTCCACTGGGGGGGAGGGAACATCTTGGAAGGGAACGTGACGTGTAGAAGCCAGACAAACCTCATGTTGAGGGCACCCAACTGGTGGAAGTTGCAAGAGATGGATTTATGCTCAAAATAATAAAGACTGTAACTCTAGAGCTGTCTCCTACCAATCAGACTGGAGGTGTACTCTTCAGCAATTCAGCACTGGATGGCTCTCTATCATAAATACCCTCTGACGCTTTATATCTCACAAAGCATCCCCCAAAAGGCCGCTGGAAGACTTAAGTGAAGGAAAGATGAGCAATCCTCCCCCAGGGCGGAAAGGCCACTAGCAAGTCTTTCTCTGCTTAAATAGGATGAAGTCCTCTAGTGGCCAGGAGGTGACACTGCAACTTTTTATATGAGTCCCAACACAGGATGCCCAACGGTTGCTGGCGACCTTCATTCAGCTGGGTTTGGTTTTGCCGAGCGTGTCGGGAGAGCCTTCCCTCCCCTTGCTGTGGCCAAATGAGCTAAAACACATTTCCTACAACCCAGTGCCAGTGTTTGTGATCTAGTCCACTTTACGAACTAATCTCTAAAAAGGACGTCCTGCCCCTGAATGCATTTGATTGTGTATGACACTTGTGTACACATTACAGCTGCTTAGAGACCGAGGGTTTCCTTAAAAAACAGCTTAGGATGTGTTCAAGATGGGTAGACCCTAATCTAGATTCTCCCATTTCAATCCCTTCACTTTACGGATGGCAGAAATCCCAACATTTAGAATAGTGCCTGGTACACAGTAGGGACATCATAAACATTTTATGAGAATTAGGTGTCATTTTTTATCCTTGTCATCACTTTAAGAGTAGACCTCACTGGGGCGCCTGGCTGGCTCAGTCAGTTAAGTGTCCTACTCTTGGTTACTGCTCGGGTGGTGATCTCATAGACTGTGGGATCAGGTCCCAAGCTCAGTGGGAAGTCTGCTTAGGGATTCTCTCCCTCTGCCCTTCCCCCCACTCTCACTCTCTCTCTCTCTCCCCTTCAAATAAATTTAAAAATCTTAAAAAAAAAAGGGGGGGGAGTAGTCCTCATCAAAAAACTCACCAGATGACACATTAACTGCTCTTTCTTTCTCAACTTGGCATTGGTAAAATGCCCATGAAAACGGGATGCTACATTAGGAATAATGTTCCTTCACTTTTATATCTTACATATTATTGTATTGAAAAAAGCAGGAAGGAAGAGGAAGGAGAAACAGACAAAAAAAAAAAAAGATAGTCTAGCATAGAGCTCAAGAAATTTTCTGCAAAGGGCCAGAAGGTAAATATTTTAGGCTTTGTGAGTCATGCGGTCTCTGTCATGATACTCAACCCTTCCACCAGTGCAGCAAAACAGCCACAGACAATACATATGTGAACGGGCATGACTGGATTCCAACCAAACTTTATTTACAAAACAATCAGCGGGCTGGGTCTGGCCTGCCAACCCTTCCTCTCATGCAAGAATGATGACATATATGGCAGAAGTGGTTAACTGATCGTGGTGTTCATTTACTGCCCGAGTCCAAAACTCAGTTCCAGGCCTTGACTAAATGTACAACTTCAGGAAATTTGCTAACCTCTCTGTGCTCCAGGATTTTCATCTTTAAAATGGAGACAGGAAATATTATGTACCTTGAGGGATTGCTGTGGGAATCAAAACCAGGTTCAAATGCTTAGTAGAGTGACTGGTACTCATCAGTAGACTATAAACATCAGCTGCCTTCATCATGACCTTCACCATCATCATCTGCGTCAACTGACTGACAGCATGGTGAGCATTGTGTGAGATAATGGACATGAATGTGCTTTGCAAAGAGAAGGCATCTTTTACAGAAGTGCTCAAATGCATAACAATATCCCATCCGAATTGCCGAAATGCCTGGGGAGGGGAAGCTGGATATATTCTTGTGCTAGTGGAATAGTCAGGGAAACTGAGGCTCCAGAAAACTTAGGAGAATCATTACAAATGACAACTTACTGACTTGGTGAGGGAGCCCCATAAAGAGCCAGGTTTTCACATCCTTTGCCCCTTTCCTGCCTCCTTTCAGCAACTTTGGGTCCTAATGATTCTACTGGGGCCTGTTGTTCAGAGATTTCTGAATATCTCCAAGAAACAGATCCTGAAATTTCTTTCAAGTCTGCTCCCCTACGCTTCATCCTCCTGTCCCCTCCACCTGCTGATTTCTGGCCTTCATAATCTGCTGCCTCATCCACCTCAACAGCTCCTTAACTGGTCCCTATGATGCAGATGGATTTCTCCCTGTTCCTTTATCCACCATCCACCCTCATTCTCAGTGATGCTTATAAAGCATAGATCTGACTCTCAGGCTACAGGTCTGCATTGTGAAAAATGCACAGGGGGCCTTTCATGATATGCGTCCCCATTGGTTCACCAGTTTACTTCCATCCCCCTGTGCATCCCCAGGAACTCCTGACTCCGGCTCCAGCGACATACTCACCCTTTGCTCAGCTCCACAGGCTACCCATAGGAGGTCTCAATGGTGCCATTGGTGTTCCAGAGCAGACACCCCCAGAGCTCTTGTCAAGGCAGCTCCTCTGCCACCACCACACGCATATCCCAGCACTCTATCTCAACACCGCCACCTAAGAAATCCTCAAGACCAATTCTAGCATGCCTCAGCCTCTGCCTGGAGCCCACAGCTCCCAGCCATCATCCCACATCGCCTGCTCTTCCATCCCCAAAGGGCTCTGTGCATACACTTCTGTGACCCAGATTGCTGTCCCTCCCCAGCATCCCAGCCTTCTCATGGGTCCTGCGCCTTTCACTGTCCATTCTCAGCACAATTCTCTATTCTCAACCCCTTCCCTGGAGCTGCCCTTCACCTTGTGCCTACCCAAAACCCACCTCCCTCCTAAAAATTCTGCTTCCTCTTCTGCCTGCTCAAGGATAGCTCTTCTCTTGCTCAAACTCCTTATGCCACTGACCCATAGATGGACAAGATATCCTTCTCGCCATGTTTAGGACTTTCTCTCCTGCTTCCCTGAAAAAGCTCACAGACCTAGAAGTTCACACCACTAAACTAGGCCACCCAGCCCCTTCCTGTCCCAACCCTGTTGTGCTTTTCATTCATTAATGCATTTAAACCTCAAAGTAGATATGATGATCATCCTCATTTCACAAATGAGGAAACCGAGGCACAGAGAGATTAGGCAGTTTGCCAAGGATCACACAGATAAGACTCACATTCAGGGAACCTGCACTGGAGTCTGGCCTCTTAACCACTCCACCCACTCACTTCCAGATATGGTGGCACCCTCCATTCACCCCCTTCCTTGAAGATTTTAGCACCTGCCTCACTGACTCTCTTTTCTAAAACCACTCCTGTCATAATAATGCTTAGTGATTTCAATTCCATGAAGACAATTCTTCCAGACCCTTCCCACTTAGTTCCTTGGCCTCCTTGCCTCCAGTTATCCTGTTCTTCATCCTATAATCCTATAACCTTAGCCAAATGCTTAGATCAGGTCATGGGCAATAACTGCATGTTATGGACTGAATGCTTATGTCCCCCAAAAATCCATATGTTGAAGCCTTAACACCCAATATGACTATATTTGGAGATGGGGCCTTTGGGAGGTAATTAGCATTGGATGGGGCCATGAAGGTGGAGCTCCACGAATGGGATTGGTGCCCTATGAGAAGAGACACCAGAGAGCTCACTTGCATGTTTTCTCGTTCCCTCTCTCCCTTCCCCAGTCCCTCTCCTTCTCTCTCCTCTCTCCCCTCCTCACATGCACAAAGAAGAGGTCACATGAGCACACAATGAGATGGAAATCTCCTACAAAGCAAGAACGGAGGCCTCAGAATGAAACCTGCTTTGCCAGCATTTAGACCCTGGACTTCTAGCGTCCAGAGCTGTGAGATATAAATGTCTACTGTGTAAGCCACTCAGCCTGTGGTATTTTGTTATAGCAGGCCTAACAGACTAATCCCCTTCACTTTCTCTATAATCCCAATATCAAACACTCCAGCCACAAACCACTATCCCCAGTCTTTTCAGTTTACATCCTACATGAATCCATCTAATCATCTTAAAGAGCCATCAAGACCTCCATCAGTGACCTAACCACCAGGAGAATCTGCCCACCTTGCCTGGTTAGATTCCAGAGTCTATACCCCCTTTCATATACCCTCAATCCCAGTGCCTACAGTTCCTCCTTGGTGCTTAGCAAAATGCAATGTTGGTTAAGCACACCCGCCTACTCTGTGTCTGCTCCTAGCAGCTGAACATGGTGGAGACACACACCCAGCTGTGCTGACAGGCCTCACTGAAACATCCCCCGGCCATGCCCAGCAATCCCGCATTTCCTTAGTCCCCTCACCTGGGGACTATTCTCTGGACCTTCTCCTCAAAATTCCAATGCTTACTCCCTCCTCCTCACTCTCAACTGATCCCCTTGTCTTTGCACTCTGAGTAAGCAGAAGCAGTCCACAGAGAGCCTCCTCATGCAACCCCCACTGACTACTAACCCCACCTGCATCTGTCCCATCTTCCTGCCTTCCTCTGTCACTTCCTCTCTGCAAAGGCCAGCCGCTCCCCTAGGCCACAGATGCCATCACTCTCACCTCCTTGAGGACATTACTCCCACAATTAAACCTCTGGCTCCAGCATTATTGGGTTTTCCCTCTCTGCTAAATCATCTCCATCATCCTACATGCATGCTGTTCCTCCTTCTATCTTAAAAAATACTTTTTAACTACTTTGACCCCCACACTCCCCTCCAGCTACTGCCATTTCTTTCTTCTCCTTCACAGAGTAGATTTTCTAAAATGTTCACTGAACTCAAACTGTCTAGTTTCTCCCCTCTCATTCTGAGGTCCACTCGAATCAGCTCTCAGCCTCATCATCCCCCTGGAATGGCTCTTTCCAAGACCACCAAAGGCCCCCACGGTGCTCAATCCAGCAGTCAATACCAGTCCCCATTACCTTAACCTACCATTAGCATTGACACAGATGACCATGCCCTTCTCTTAAAATACAGCATGATCCAAAAAGAATCAGACACTTTGAAAAATGTATTACTCAATAACTGGATTATGTATGAACAGGTAGTTAAAACCTATTCTTCAAGGAATTATCATAATTACTGCTTATCATCTTATAAATGCTCAACATGCTCCCCTCATGTCCCATGACACATATCAATCCTGGAAGGTATTTACCCCAGGCCTGTGTGGCGTATTACAGTTAAATGATTGAAATGGCAGCCATGATACATTTCTTCATGTCCTTGAGGTTGGAAGAAATAGCATAAATCAAGATTCTTGAGTCCTAAAATTTTTATTTTGATTACTGAATAATAAAATTCTTGTTATGTTCAACTTACCTGGAATTGGCCGATACTTTCTCCACTTACGTCGGGGATACCACGCTCCCAGGTTTTCCTCCTACCTCTCCAGCTATTCCTTCTCAGTGCCCTCCACCAGGTCCTTCTTGCTTCCCTGGCTTTGTATGTCCAGGAGCTCCATCCATTTCTCCTCCTCTCGTCTACTCTCAGTCCTTGGTGTGCTCATCCATGCTCTTGGCTTTAAGAACCAGCAAGCTCAGGTAACAAGCTCATATAACAATCATCCACTTGGCATTGCCACCTGGGTGACATCTAAGAGGCATCTCAAGCTTACTGATCTTCCCGCACACATAAACCAGATTCTCTCAATCAATGCCCTTTCAGAAGGCATCCTCTTCATTCACAGTTACTCAGACCAAAATTTCTGGAGTCCTCCTTGACACCTTTCTCTCTCACACACCCCACATCTACTCTCTCAGCAAAGCCTACCTTCACAACATGACAACCTCTCGCCCTTTCACTGGTCCCAGCCCAGGCCAAGGAAGCTCCATTTTTCACCTGAATTATGGCAACAGCCTGCTCCCAGATTTCCTGCTCCATTCTTGCCTCTCCCATTAGTTTCCTGTGGCTGCCACAGCAAATGTCCTCAACCTGGGTGGCTTAAAACAATAGGAATTTATTCTCTCACAGTTCTGGGAGGCAAAAGTACAGAATCAAGGTTTCAACAGGGCCATGCTTCCTCCAAAGGCTTCAGGAAAGAATGCTTCCTTGCCTATTCAGGCTTCTGGTGGCTTCTGGCATCCCTTGGCTTATGGCTGCAACACTCCAGTCTTTGCCTCCATCCTCAAGTGGCCTTCTCCTCCATGTCCGTGTCTTCTATTCTTCTGTCTCTTTTTTAAGAACACTTGTCATTGGACTGGAATAGGTCCCACCCAGATAAACTAGGATGAGCTCATCTCAAGATCCGTAACTTAACTACATCTGCAAAGACCCTTTCTCCAAATAAGGTTATATTCACAGGTTCTGGGGGTGAGGATGAGGATATCTTTTGGGAGGCCACCATCCAGAGTCTGTTCTCCATACAGCACCCAGTAAAGGGCCTTTAAAACCATACATCACCTCATTTCATGCCTTGAAACCCTCCGTAAGCTCTCATCTCATTAGTGAAATCAGAGGTCCTCACCATGGCCAGGAAGACCCTAGGACAGTCCCCACTAACTCTCTAACCTCATCACCCACCACCTGCCCCTCCCTCCCTGTGCTGCAGCCCCCTCCCCACTCCACCTCCTGTCTCACCCCAGCTCTGGGCTTTTGTCCTTCCTATTCAGCTCCCTTCATGGTTCACTTCTTCTCAAGTCTTTTCTCCACTATTACCTCCTAATACTCCTGCCACTTCCTAATCCCCTTTACTTTGCCTTATTTTTCTTTTTCTACACCCTTCCATCATCAATTGTATATTGCTTATTTCTTTACTGTCTGCTTCCTTTAACAGAATGTAAGACACATGAGGATAGGGGTTTTGTTTTGCTCACTGCATGCTATAGACTAAATGTTTGTGTCCCTCCAGATTCATATGTTGAAGCCCTAATCCTCAATGTGGTGGTATTTGGAGATGAGCCTTTGGTAATTTGTTTAGATGAGGTCATGAGCGTAGGGTCCTTATGATGAGTTTCATGTCCTTATAAGAAGAGACCAGACATCCCGCTCTTTCTCTCTCTCCACCATGCGAGGACACAGCAAAAAGGCAGCCATCTAGAAGACAGCCCTCACTGGGAACAAAATGGGCCAGCACCTTGATCTTAGACTTCCCAGCCTCCAAAACTTTGAGAATTAAGTGTTTGTTGGTAAGCCACCTAATTGATGGTGTTTTGTTACCACAGCCCAAGCTGACTAAGGATGACTGTGATATCTCCACTACCTAGAACAGTGCTTGGGGGCTGGTGGATACCCCATAAATATTGTGAGGGAAACCTTCCCATAGTCCTCTGGGAAGAGATTATATTCCACTTTGGAGGCACTTTGCTTCTTTTATCAAAATAATGGGAGGCAGCAAGGGGCTAGATTATGCTCTGGGGTCATTGTTCACTCTGTGCGCACACGTCACACGTCCGTCTCCATCTTAGTGCTCATATGCCATCCTGTCATGACATGACACATCTGTCTCCTCCATAAGATTAGGAACTCTTCTTGGGATGAGTTGGAATTCCAGGGTAATGTTTTAAAGTGCTTCATGAGGTCTTTTGGGTAGCATGATTTGTCCCAGAGCTAGGATTTCGTTAGTAGATGTTTCCAGTACCAGAGCAGACCAGGAAAGGATAACATTTTGGCTGGCTGGGTTTAACAGTGCAGGTTATTTTAGTTCCAAGTAACAGAAAACCCAACCAAGACTCAACCTTTAAAGGAACTAAAGATTTTGGAGGTATACAGGTTTCAGGTATGGTCTGATCCAGGAGCTAAACAATGTCACTCAGCATCCATTTCCTTCCATCTCATTATGGACCTACCCCAGCGTCAGCTTCATCCTAAGGCTGACTCCTCTGACAGTCACGAGAGAGCTATAACACAGTTCATCCTTCTCATTCACATCTTAATGGGGAGAGAGTTTCTCTTTCCCCCAAACTTCAAAGAACTCCTGGGCTTCCTCTTATTAGAGCCACTCACACCACATTCCCAGTCCTGAACCAATTCAAAGTAGCAGTAATTAAGCTAATTGCCTTCAACTGATAAAGATCCACTCTGGACCTGGGGATGGGGCCAGCCAAACCACATGCTGGAAAATTTAGAGTCCTTTTAGGAAGGAGGAAGGGAAATGGATGCTAGGAAGAGGACCAGTAATTCTCAGCAAAGTGGGTCTTCCAGAACTTCAAACCCTCCCAGGTGACTGCTAGCCCCGTCTCCACAGGATAAGTTCTGGGAGCCCACAGTCAAGTTATGGCTTTTATGAGATATGAGCAAACCTAACCAAGGCTACAGAAAGCCTCTTTTAGAAACCAGTGGTGAGCAGGCCAAGCATACAATTAAGTATTGAATTTTTCTATAAACACATAAACACAGATGCACACAGAACAGGGCATGGCATTAAGTCCTCCACGCAGATCCCTTTCCCACCAGCCTGTCTTGTGCCGAAAGACCTCTGGTTAGAGAATATGCCAAATGATGGATGAAATGTTCCATCATAATTGAAGCAGATTCTCGGCAGGCAGTGGCTTTGCCCTCTGCACAGCATGGAATGCTTTTATGTAAGTGCATATCTATGTATGCGGACCCAGAGCATCAATCTTGAGGCTTCTTGCTCTCTTTACTCTCCATCTCACTCTCTTGCTCTCTGCAAGATTACCATGGACTAAATGCTAAGGAAATCTTGACTCTTTTGAAAATGTTCCAGGCAAGAAAATAAACTTCCCATTTGAAAGTGATTTAAGGATCCCAAAAAGCTTCCTTATCTCCTACTCCCTCTCCCATGAGTCTGCCTGGAGTCTAAAATTCCCACATCGGTCAAGCCTTTAGATTTAGGGTCTTGGAAATGCAAGAAAATTATCTCTTAAGTCATTACTGGCCATTGACTCCTGGGGTATTAGAGACTTTGCAGAGATGAAGCCCTGGGTGTGCACATCTTAATGAGAGGAAAAGAGGGCTTTGTACAAATACCAGACCAAGGCACACTGTAAGACACCAGCAAGTAGGCAGAGCAAAGAACATGAACTTGAGATGCAAGGACACCAGCATCCAACATTTCTTGCATCTCAATTGGGAGGCACTTTGCTTCTTTTATCAAAATAATGAAAGGCAGCATGGGCTGTGATTAAGCTCTAGAGTCTGACATCCTGGGTCCAGACTCCAGCTCTGTCTCTCACTGTGTGACCCTGTGCAAATCTTCTCAACACTTACCTGCAGAAAGAGGATAATAATAAAACTTGTGGGATAATGATATAATACAAAATATATACACTATACTATTAGTAGTATAGTATAATATATACATAAATATATAATATACTGCAGTATACTATATATACTATATAGTATACAGTACTGTACATACCATTATACATTATACTATATAGTATATATTAGAGGTACTATAATAGTATAATATACTGCATATATACTATATATACATTAACTGTATTAAACTGTATTATGTAGTATAACATAAAATATATACATGTATATTATACATAATACATAATGTATATGTATACATGATATATTACACTACATATATGATATTATACTATATATTGTAGTATATATTACATATAAAAACATATATTAACTATACATTATATGTTATACATATTATATATGTTATACACTATGTTATATTATGCTTATATATATTATACTATATACAAGTTTATATATACTATGCTGTATATGATAGTATAACATAGTATAATAAAATATAACATAATACAGCAAATACTATAATATGTAATAATATAATAGTAATACAATAATAATAACCCTTACAGGGTTGTTGGTAGATTAAGTTACACACCTGACAAAAACTGAGATACTGATCACATTTCTCCATGCGCCTGTGGTAGTGTTATACATCCAACCCTTACATGGCTTCAGGGGGTATGGGGGAACCTCCCCTGCTCTTGACTTTGGTCTTGACTATGTCACTGGCTTTGGCCAATGAGATGCTAGCAATGGCTTAAAATGTGCCTGCATAACTGGCATTGCCTTCTTGTGATCCTGCCTTGGCCCAAAGAACCAGCTAATATAAGGAGGATGAGCATCACATGGAATAGATCTGGAACCAAACTACAGCCAGAGCCCAACACAGCCGAGCCCCATGTAGATCAGGCAAATCTCAGCTGACCTGCAGATGTATGAGATGAACACCCCTGAGATTCTGTGTTTGTTTATTACACAGCCAAAGTTGGGTGCATAGTAAACACTCAATAAACATGTGCTACTCATACTATGATTACTGGCATGAGAAATTACTCCTACAACCAGGGTATTCATTTGGAATATCAGATTTGTGATATTTGCTCTCATAGTAAAAAGTTGCACTGCAAGCTTTCAAGTGCCTGTTTGGGATCTGAGCCAGCAGGTATCCCATGGTGTGGTTGACCAACAGAATCATTGACCCCCTCCCCCGCCCACTGATCTGCACCCATGTTTGTCACAAGTTCTCCACTGCATCACCACATTCTCCACTCAACAATTTGAATGTTTATTGAGGACTTTCAACATCTGCTAGGCAAGATGACCAACCGCAGTCAATAGGGAAGATAAGGCTGAGCCTTCAAGGGGCTGCATTCTAGTAGGGGAGACAGGTAACAAACACATAGAGAAACAAACAAATAGAGACTGTTGAGAGCTGGGAGGGCAATAAACAGGTGAAAAGCCAATGAGTAACTGGGGAGGCCACTTTATCTAGTGGTCAAGGAGGAGGGAAGGGCAAGTGCAAAGTTCAAAGGGTCCGAGGAGACAAAAGGAGCTCTAGGAGGGTGCGTGAGAGGTGAGTGGGAAAAGAGAAGGTTGAGAGGGAGCAAGGGCCCAAGGAGGACTGTCTTACAAATAAAGACATCACCAATAACATAATTCCACCTAACATGATAACTACGCTGCATACAACCAAAAATGCACTAACCCCTTCCCCCAAAGAGGAGGTAAAGTCCTTGTGTGATGTTTACTCTTCTTGATATCCCATAACTTAAACCTATGATGTAAAATTAGTAATACTTAAGGACTAAGATATAAAGTCAATACATCTTACATTATATGATAAGGGAATAAGAGAGAAAAGAAAACAAAGACATAACAAAGACATTTGAGATACATATTAGATAAATAGATACACATATTTACAACAAAATAAGGAGAAAATACTCATGACAATTTTAGTCCTTGTTTCTGTAACTAGTCACGTGGTCATAGCTGGTATTTATAACTATCTTCTTCTACACATTCTGTGTTCCCTTTGCCTTCAACCAGTTGTGGTTCTTTTCCTAGTGGGGTGACCCAAACCACCATTCTTAAAGGGTCTGGGATATTAGTAGTCCTACCTGGATTGGGTTGCTGTGGTTTTCCATAGGCCTTAATCATAGGGCATGGTAAGGGATCTCTTGTATTCCAGACATACTCTTCCTTCCCTCCACTGTGGAACAGTAGTACAATTTATCCATGGTAATCAGAATCAATCACACTAGCCAGCACCATAACTCTCTTCTTGATTCAGAAGTATGCGGAGCCCAAAGTGGCCAGGTAGCAGTCTTAACTTCCAATTCAACAGAATCATTGTTGTGTCTTCTGGTGGAAGTATTCCTCCCTCTGGAAAAAAAGATCTCTAGGCCAGTGGAGCACAAAGTTGCGGGAACAAGAAGCAAAAATATTGCTAGTGGGTCCCTGGAAGTAACAGTGAGTGGAGCCATTCCCATTTCCACCCCTTGATTCCTGGACCCATGAATCCAGGCTATTGGAGAAATAGCAGCACATACTGGATGTTGATTCAGAGCATATCCAGCCTTCTGAAGAACCCTGACCCAGCCCTACAAATCTCCTACAAGGTATTGCCAACTATTACTGTAACTGAGTCTTCCAAAGGCCATTCTATCAAGACTGTTGCTGGGGCACCCGGGTGGCTCAGTCGGTTAAGAGTCTGACTCTTGATTTCAGCTCAGGTCATGATCTCGGTGGAGTGAGATCAAGCCCCAAGTTGGGCTCTGTGCTGGGTATCGAGCCTGCTTGAGATTCTCTCTCTCCCTCTCCCATTGCTGCTCCCCTGCACTCTCTCTCGCTCTCTCAAATAAATAAATAAATAAATAAATCTTTTTAAAAAGACAATTGCTTAAGGATAGTGAGGAACATGGTAATACCAGTGAATTCCACAAGCCTGGGACCATTACCACACTTCTTTTGCTGTGAAATGAATACCTTGACGAGAAGCGGTGCTGGGTGGAATACCATGATGGTATATAAAGCATCCGGTAAAGTCCATGGATGATAGTTTGGGCAGAGGCATTGTATGCAGGGAAGGCAAATCCATGTCCAGAGTGTCCAGTCCAGTAAGGACAAAATGCTGTCCCTTCCACAATGGAAGTAGTCCAATGTAATCAAATTGCCACCAAGGTAGCTGCTTACCAACCACCCTGGGGAATGATGCCATATCAGGGACTCAGTGTTGGTGTCTGTTGCTGGCAGACTGGGCATCCAGCAGTGACCACAGCCAGGCCTTGGTGAGTTGAAGACCATGTGGTTGAGCCCATGCATAACCTCCACCTCTGCCACCATGGTCACTTCGTTCATGAGCCCATTGGGCATTAACAGATGTGGCTAGAGAAAAATGCTGACTGGTATCCACAGAACAGATCATCCTAGCCACTTGATTATCAAAATCCTCCTCGGCTAAGGTCACCCTCTGGTGAGCATTCATATGGGACACAAATATCTTCATGTTTTTTGCCCATTCAGAGAAGTCTACCCATATAAGTCTTCCCCAAATTTCTTTGTCACCAATTTTCTAATCATGTTCCTTCCAAGTCCCTGATCATCCAGCCAAACCATTGGCCAGAGCCCATGAATCAATATATAATTGTACATCTGGCCACTTCTCCTTCTAAGCAAAGTGAACAACCAGGTGCCCTGTTCAAGGATCTACCCACTGGGAGGACTGCCCCTCACCACTGTCCTTCAGGAATAGCCCAGAAAAGGGCTTTAGTGCTGCAGCTCATCACTTTTGGGTTTTGCCTGCATTTTGTGCAGAATCATCTGTAAACCAGGCCCAAGCCTTCTCTTCTGTCAACTGATGATAGGGAGTTCCTCAGAAGGCCACGGGAGACAGAAGGTGGTGTAACAGAAGTGACCACTGAGGGCATTTGGGCCACTTCATCGTGTAATTTGCTCGTGCCTCCAGGACCTGCTTGGGCCCAATCATGTATATACCACTTCTGTCCTGACGATGAAATATTGCTGTGCACGCCCAGCTTTATGGCTTGGTGGGTCAAATAACGGCCAGTTTTTGATGGGCACCTCAGGTCCTACAGAACTTAATGGCCCATGGTTAAGTACTAAGAACAAGTGGCAGCCTAAGAGCTGTTCCCCAAAAGAAGAGCAGTTATCTGCAGAAGATGACACAGGGTTTTGCTCCAAAATCCTAAAGGCCTGTGCCGTGATTTCCCTTGAGGGCCCTGCGACAGGCTCCCAACAGCATCCCCTTCTGCCACTGCCACGTCAGGCACCACGGAATCTGCTGGGTCGTCTGCCCAAGTGGCAGAGCAGCTTGCAAAGCAGCCCGAGCCTCCTGCAGAGCCTTCTCTTATTCTTGTTCCTGGCCCCACTCGAACCAAGCAGTTTTGGGGGTCACTCTGTAAATGAGCCCCATAGCCACACACCCAAATCAGGAATGTGCTGCCCCCCAAATCCAAAGAGGCTCACTAGGCGTTGTGCCTCTTTCTTGGTTGGAGGACACGCCAGATGCAACAGCTTGTCCTTCACCTTAGAAAAAATATCTCCACACGCCCCACGCCCCTGGACCCCTAGAAATTTCACTGAGGTAAACAATCCCTGAATTTTAGTGAGATTTATTTCCCATCCTTGACAAGCAGAAGTCTTCCCATGAGCCTAGAGTAGTTGCTACATCTCGCTCACGAGGTGCAATCAGCACCACGTCATCCACGTACCGGCCCAGGGTGATGTCCTGTGGAATGGAAAGGCAATCGAGACTCCTGCACCCTCGATAATGACCCAGGCTGGGAAAGCTGATACGCCGCTGAGGCAGGACAGGGAATGTGCACTTCCAGCCTCTGGCCGGCCTGATGGACGGGGAAGGAGACAAAGGCGCTCACCGCATGGATGACCGCGTACCAGGTACCAGGGGATGTGTGAATGTGCCCAAGCAAGGAATCTACATCTGGCCCTTGAGCTGCAAGTGGAGTCCCCACCTGCTTAAGCTCATGATAACCCCCAGTCATTCTCCAGGACCCATCTGTCTTCAGCACAGGCCAGACAGGCGGGTGGAACGGGGTGCGCGTTACTGTGCTAGTCGAGTTGACACAGCAAATGAACCAGTACAGGCAGCTGGGATAGTAGTCCGCAGGGAGCCTCGCAGGCAGAAATGCGGGCATCGTGAAGAAACTACCGGAAGGACTCTGAGCTAATGTGGAGGGCTCTTCATGCTGAAGACAAGCCACTCCGTCTCCTGCCAGGGTTACCGCTCCATGTGGAACAGGGTTAATGTGTCAGTGATAGGAAGGGTATGTTTTCCTCACGGGAAATGGAGCTGTGTCATCACTGGGAGCAAAGTGGCAGTCATGGTGTTATTTTCCGTGGCCTGCACGGAGCTGAGGGGTGTTTGCCCTTAGAAAATTCAGGAGAAGCTAACCACAGGTCATAGGGAGAGAGTGGATTGTGCTTGGAGTCACCCCAAGCAATGACAAGTTTGTACTGTGGCAATTTAGCCAAGCTGGAACAACTTTCCCAGCATTCTCTTCCGTGTCTGTCTGACTCTGGGCCACAAGAGAAACTCGTGCGAGACCTGGAAGGCAACTGGAAGTTGCAGCCACGTTCCGGCTCCGAAGGCAGCGCGGGGTCAAGTGCCGCTGCGGAGCTCACACTCACCAGCCTTGGTGGTGTGAGGCGGCAGGCAGGCTCGCGCTGGACTTCCTCCTTCGGCTTCTCTGCGTCCTGGGCCAGGCCTGTTGCTCCATGGCCAAGGGCACCCACTTCTCCTGCAGGGCATCCCCAGCTTGGAGGTGGGGTGTTTGGAGGTGGATGAGACTGGTGCAGTCCCAGCTTGTCCTTGGAGATGCTGCCGTCCCATCCTCATGGGTCCCAAGCAGCCCTCCAAGTCCAGCCCATCCTTGGGGGATCCAAGCTTGCCCTGGCTTCCCCCACTTCCCATCCACCTTCTCTCTGACTGCCAGGCCTGCTGACTTCAGGCCCAGCACCAGATGCAGAAGCAATGCCTTATAGAGCATCTGTTGCACCAGCTCCCACAACTGCGCAAGGTCAGATACCTAAAATTTTCCCTCACTCTAGAGCAGAGGTTCTGCTCCTCTGATTGGGCTTTCTCTGGTTTATGTCCTCCTTCCCAGAAAACCCCTCTGCCTGGTCTCTCCAGACAGTGCTGAACTCGGCAGCTGAGCATGGGGAAAGAACCTGGCTCGTATCACAGGGCTGAGTGCAACCTTGATGGGAAACAGTAAGAATTCAGAGCAACCTGCTCATGGAATCTGAGGAGGGGCTGCACTGGGAGAAGGGGCTCTGCCCATCCCACGTCAGGAACAGGATGTGTCCGCATGTGGTGCATCAGGGAATCGCTCCTCTGTAATCCATTTTACAAAAAAATAAGACAAAATATGCATTTGTTTCTCCATTGGAGCCTTCTTTCAAGTGGACTTCCAAAGTCTCTCCAGTTGCTGCTCTCGACACATGAAGAAATTCCACTTACTGCTGCCATGGCCTGGCTTCTGCTGTGGGTTCTGCCACTGTCTCAGGCTGGTGGGGAGAGAGGAAAAAGGGAAACCAGGGCCCAGGCACCCTAAGGGGTCGTCAGAACCTGCATTTCCTGCCTCACCTGGGGGGAAGAATGGGGACTGAGGTGTGTGTGACCTACCCCTCATTTAGTGTCACCTCCTGTCACCGCTCACAGCCCGCTCCAGTGCGCTGATTCTCTGACTCCTGGAACATGCAACGCCACCTTATCTGCCTGCCTGTCCTTGGTGAGTCAGCCACATTCACCTCCCCTGGAGGCCTGCCACCACCCCCAAAACTGAAGCCCACCCCGGCCCCGGCCTCTAAGTGAGTATGACCTTGGTTTAAGATAACCTGACTGCACCACTCTCCCCACTGGCCTCTACCCTCGCTGTGGTCAGGAAGTGTCTTTCCCTCCAGATGTCAGCACCTCACGTGGTGCTTAGCCCGGAGGAGACACCACACACCGACATGCACGCAGGAGGGAGGGAGATCCGTGACCCTAGGGAGCGAGGCAGAATGATCTGACACATTTTGGCCTTCAAAAGATAAACACGGGGCGCCTGGGTGGCTCAGACGGTTAAGCGTCTGCCTTCGGCTCAGGTCATGATCCCAGGATCCTGGGATCGAGCCCCGCATCGGGCTCCCTGCTCCTTGGGAGCCTGCTTCTCCCTCTGCTTCTCTCTCTCTCTCTCTCTGTCTCTCATGAATAAATAAATAAAATCTTTAAAAAAAAATAAAAAAATAAACACGAGTGCTCCAAAGGGTTCCAAATCAAAGGACAGAGTGAAAACCCCCCAATCCCTCACATTTATCCTGTCCTACCATACAAGCACACATAGTCACTCCCAGGAGTTGAAGGAGATGTAGGAGCAATGAAGGCCTTCAAATGCATCACAGGATCAATTTCTGGGATCCCATGTACGTTTGCTACAGGCGACATTTTTAAAGGTGTAGCCAATTTTTTTTTTTTTAAGATTTTATTTATTTTTTTGACAGAGAGAGACATAGCAAGAGCAGGAACACGAGCAGGGGGAGTGGGAGAGGGAGAAGCAGGCTTCCCGCTGAGCAGGGAGCCCGATGCGGGGCTCGATCCCAGGACCCTGGGATCATGACCTGAGCCGAAGGCAGACACTTAACGACTGAGCCACCCAGGCACCCCAAGGTGTAGCCAATTTATGACTGTCCACGCTAGTGTACTTATGTGAAATGGTGCAGCTCTTTGGAGAAATAAAACATCAGTTTCAGTTCCTGCCACAGAGGGCGTGAGGGGGGTGAAGGGCTTCCCAGGGGCCTGGAGTGGTGCTCCCTACATGTCCACAAGGGGAAGCCCCCTCCTCCCCCCACCTCCGGCCAACTCAAAGCTCCCTCCTCCCAGAAGCCTGCTCAGACTCCTCCCACCCCCCCAGCTGGGAGTGAACTTGGTTTTCTGAGCGCTTGGGGCACGGAGAGAGGCAGAGTGCAGCTGTGCTTACAGAGTGGACTTTGGAGCCTGTGTGCTGGGGTTCCAATGCCTGCTTCCAACTTACTCTGAACGAGTCACCTGCCTCTCGATTCAGCTTCCTCACCTATGAAACATGGGACATAACAAAACCTCCCTCTCAGGGGTGCTCTAACCATGAGTTAACACATACAGAACAGGAGGGGCAGAGCCAGACATGTGGCTGCTATTAATACTGTCATTAGGGCGCCTGGGTGGCTCAGTCGTTAAGCGTCTGCCTTCGGCTCAGGTCATGATCCCAGGGTCCTGGGATCGAGTCCCACATCAGGCTCCCTGCTCAGCGGGAAGCCTGCTTCTCCCTCTCCCACTCCCACTGCTTGTGTTCCCACTCTCGCTATCTCTGTCTCTGTCAAATAAATAAATAAAATCTTTAAAAAAAAATACTGTCATTATTACCACTATTATTATTTCTCATGAGATAAAAATCACATCCCTTCCTACAGGATCGCCACTGCTGTGTTCTAGACTGGAGGCGTCTCAAGAAATCATTGACCCAAATCTTTGTCTGGCTCTCAGCTCCGTGTGGCTCACACATTGATAAATATTTCCTCAATGAACACGCAAGTGCATCATGGAGAAGACTCGCCCTGCCCCACCGCCCACACAAGAAAAACAAAATCTTGACACTCACAATATTCAACAACTCTTTTCCCCCCAAGGAACCAGAACTGAGACAGTCTCCACGTCCAGCAGCAGCAGGGTCTGGGCGGGCTCCCTGGGCTCCAATCCTCCTTACTTGTTTGTTTGTTTGTTTGTCTAATACTCCTGTCCCCCACGACCTCCTTCCCCACAAAGGAGATGGGTCATATGGAAGCTAGAAAGCAGAGAAGAATTCGTAGTCGGCTGAATGAAGAGGAAGGGCACAGAGGTGCAGGGAGGCCGGGGTCCAGATGCCGGCTCTGCTGCTTCATCAGCTCCACAGCCCTGGGCAATTCACTCCAAGCCTCTGGGCCTCAGGATCCCACATCTAGTAGTGGGGGCTAAGATACCAGCCTCCAGTGTGGGCAGGAATAAGCGAGCTTGCAAACGGAGTGCATGGCATGAGGCCTGGCCCACAGCAGATGCTCCCAGCCCTGAGCTCTGAGGCCAGGGAGAGCTTCCTGCGTCTGAGTCCCATGTCTGTGCACAACTGCAGAGTCCCCAAGGGCAGAGGGAGCAGCTGGTTTAGGTTCACCTTGGCTTACTTTTCCCAACAGCCCGGGACACTGCTGTGGGCAAACCATTGGCACTCCACAAATACCTCAGAAAACCTGCTGAGCCTCTTGCCTCATCAGGGACAGGAAGCTTAAATGATTCGACAGTAGACTCAGGACTAGAATTCAGGTTTCCTGACTCCAGGTCTGGAGCTGGAGACACAAGATGTGGGTCTCAGAGACAGTGGCCACTCACAAAAGAGCAAGCAATGTCTGACTGTGCCAGGGTCCCAATCTGGCTGGGCACGAATGACCCGAGTTTTCAAGACAGAAACTCTACAGCTTCCCCCAGAAGCTGGGGAGAGGTATGGGGAGGGATGGATGTGGGAACAAAGTCCCAGCATTTTTCCCAAGGGACAGAGAATGCAGAATAACCCATCTCCATTGAGCACCCCAGTTCTGGGGTGCATGGAATGGGCATGGACCCCAGTTCTTTTGCACCCCCCCAGCTTGCTACTGCCCAAGGACAACCCAACATGGATGGACCTTGAGGGCATTATGCTAAGTGAGACAAATCAGAGAAAGACAAATACTGCATGGCATCACTTATATGTGAAATCTAAAAAAGCCAAACTCATAAAAACAGAGCAGAATGGTGGCTACCAGGGGCGGGGGATGGTGGAATTTGGGAGATGGTGTTTAAAGATACACACTCCAACTAGTAGATAAATAAGTTCTATAGATCTAATGCACAGCATGGCGATTACAGTCAATAATACTGCATGATAAGCTTCAAAAACACTAAGATATTAGATCTTTATTGCTCTCACCACAAAGAAGAAATAATTATGGGAGTAAAGGTGTTAGCCAATGCCATGATAGGAATCACACTGCAACATATAAATGTATCACACCAATAGGTCGTACACCTTAAACTTACACAATGTTATATGTCAATTATATCTCAATAAAACAGATAAATATATAACAACCATGCTGGAAGTAATAACTATACTGGGAGTGATGGACACCATTCACAGAGAATTCACTGAGATCCATAGGAATCCAGAGGCAGGAGAGACTCCGTGGACATATGAGAAGACAGAAATAATGAGAACAACACTGCCTTCTATTTGATCTTAAATCCCTCCATTCCTTTTTCCCCATTCACCCCACCTCACCTCCAACCACCAACATCAACACCCACCCTCACCATCAACTCAGGCTATGTGTTGGGCTAAACATGTCACATGACCTCCCTGGCCTCAGCCACCTCTGCTGTGAGGTGGGAATGATACCCTGAAGGTGAGAGGCTGGGCATGGTCAACAGGATGCCTGCCAAGGCCACCCCATCCCTGAGGCCTGCCTGCAGGCCCCTGCACTGCCCTGGAGTGGGGAAAAGGTCCTGACCAGAGGCAGCGCATCCCAGGCTGAGTAGCTAACTCTGGCTCAGCTTGACATGACAAGAGGAGCCAGACCACACATGTCTTCTCCAACTGGAATCTGAACCAGAATAGCCTGAGATGATATGGCAGCAATTGGTGGGAGTGGAGCTGAAAGGGTCTGGGAGGGAGAGCTGGGTTACAGGGCCTCATGACAAGCCCAAACCATGAGGCAGCCAATGCTATCAGAGAAGAGATACACAGAGGGTGAGGTTTCCCAGACAGACGGGAGGGGGAGAAGAGCAGACAGGCAGTGAGAAGCACAGACGCTGTGGAGGCAGCCCCAGACCCCAGAGGCTTCCTGTGTCTCCTCTGCTCCTCTGTATTCTTCATGACTCACCCTACCTTTAAGGGCCTCGATCTCCCGAAGCCTCCTTGCTCCAGCTCCAGCACCCAGAATCTTCGGAGGCCTCCTCCGTCAACAGCTGCCAACAGGAGGTGTTGTCCTACAGGAGGCAGCCCTGTTCCTTCTCACCTCTTACAAGGGGGGCTCCTTCATTTCAGAGGCTCATTTCTCACTGACAACATTTTCAGACCCAGGAATTCAAAATCCACCCCAGCAAGATGACTTTCTTGGACATCCAAGTCTATCCTCCCTCCTCAAAAAGTTAAGGAGTCGAGAATCATTGTGTTCCGTAAAAATATCTCGGAAGTCAAGAAACCAAAAAGCCTAAATGAAAAGCTGGATCAGCATCAATTGAGAGGACCATATGGTTCTTCTCCCTCCTCTTATTAATGTGTTCTATCACATTGATTGATTTGCAAATGTTGAACCACCCTTGCATCCCGGGGATAAATCCCACTTGGTCGTGGTGGATGATCCTTTTAATGTATTGTTGGATCCTATTAGCTAGGATTTTGTTGAGGATTTTGGAATCCATATTCATCAGGGATATGGGTCTGAAATTCTCCTTTTTGATGGGGTCTTTGCCTGGTTTGGGGATTAAGGTAATGCTGGTCTCATAGAATGAGTTTGGAAGTTTTCCTTCTGTTTCTATTTTTTGAAACAGCTTCAGTAGAATAGGTATTATTTCTTCTTTGAATGTTTGGTAGAATTCCCCAGGGAATCCATCGGGCCCTGGACTCTTGTTTTTTGGGAGGTTTTTGATCACCACTTCAATCTCGTTAGTGGTTATTGGCCTATTCAGGTTGTCAATTTCTTTCTGTTTCAGTCTTGGCAGCTTATAGGTTCCTCAAAAATTTAAAAATAGAGCTACCCTATGACCCAGCAATTACACTCCTGGGTATTTGCCCCAAAGACACAGATGTAGTGAAAAGATGGGCCATATGCACCCCAATGTTCATAGCAGCAATGTCCACAATAGCCAAACTGTGGAAAGAGCCGAGATGCCCTTCAACAGATGAATGGATAAAGAAGATGTGGTCCATATATACGATGGAATATTACTCAGCCATCAGGAAGGATGAATACCCAACTTTTACATTGACATGGATGGGATTATGCTAAGTGAAATAAGTCAAGCAGAGAAAGTCAATTATCATATGGTTTCACTTATTTGTGAAACATAAGGAATAGCATGGAGGACATTAGGAGAAGGAAGGGAAAAATGAGGGGGGTGGAATTGGAGGGAGAGATGAACCATGAGAGACTATGGACCTGAGAAACAAACAGGGTTCTAGAGGGGAGGGGGGAGGGGGGATTGGTTAGCCCGGTGATGGGTATTAAGGAGGGCACGTACTTCATGGAGCACTGGGCGTTATACGAAAACAATGGATCGTGGATCACTGCATCAAAAACTAATGATGTAAGGTGACTAACATAACATAATAAAATTTAAAAAATAAATAAATAAATAAATAATAAATATAAATAAAAAATTAAAAAAATAAATAATAAATAAAAAAAGAAAGAAAAGCTGGATCAGAAGTGTTCCTTTGGCTACAAGATGACAGAGAGACCAGCTGTGAGTGTGTACAAGTGTACGTGTGCATGTGTGTGCACATGTGTGTGTGTGTTTTCCCCTTTCATCCATTAGCCCTGTTTAACCCTCCAGAGTCTCTAAACCTGGCCAGTGAAGAACCCTGAGGCTGTGAATATGAACGAATGATGATGGTTACCTTGGGGAGAGGAGCAACGATGGCCTGTCAGAGAGCATGAGGGAACCTTCTGGAGTAATGGAAATATTCTATATCTTGATCTGAGTGGTGGTTCCACAAACATGAACATATGTAAAACTTCGGGTTGTATATTTAAGATTGGGACATTCCACCTGGTAACTCTAAACCGAGGTATAGTTCCAAAACAAGTGAAAGCAGGGACCCAATCAGATATTTGCACACCCATACTCTCAGCAGCATTATTCACAATAGCCTGAAGGTGGAAATGACCCAAGTGTCCACCAACCAATGAACAGAAAAACAAAATGTAGTGCATACATACAATGAAATATTATTCAGCCTTAAAAAGGAAGGAAACTCTGACACCTGCTACAACAGGAATGAACCTTGAAGACGTTACACGGAGTGAAATAAGTGAATCACAAAAGACAAACACTGTACGATTCCACTTCTATGAGGTTCCCCCAGTGGTCAGACTCATGGAGACAGAGGAGGATGGAGGTCGCCAGGGGCAGTGGGGAGGGGAGAATGGAGAGAGATTGTCTGATGGTGAGAGAAACCAAAGAGCGTCCTGGAGACGGACGGCGGTGCCGCCTGCCCGACGGTGTGAATGTACTTAACCGCCACTGACCTGCACAGAAATGGTTGCGATGCAACACTGTCTATTCACGAACTGAAATTTAAATAAAAACGTTTTTAAAAATTAAAATAAAATAATCGCTAGCCATTGAAAAATGGTTAAGATGATCAATTTTGTGTTAGATGTATTTTACCACAGTAAAAAAAAAAAGTTGGGAAAAAATGAATGGAATATTACTCAGCTATGAGGAATGAAATTTTGATCTATGCTGCAATGCAGACGGACCCTGAAGACATTATGCTAAGGGAAGTAAGCCAGACACAGAAGGACAAATACTGCATGACTCCACCTCTATGAGGTACCTAGAATAGGCAAATTCACAGAGACAGAAAGTAGAACAGAGCTTCCCAGCAGCTGGGAGAGGGGAGGAAAAGGGAGTTACTGCTTAACAGGCAGAGTTCTGGCTGGAGACGATGAAGGAGGTTCGGGTATGGATAGTGGGGGTGGCTACACAACTCTGTGAATGTATCCAATGCCACTGAATTGTGTACTTACTGACAGCTAAAATGGTAAGTATTATGTTACATATATGTTACCACACACAAAAAGATTATTACACTTTAAATATGCATGTTACACCTCAGTTTAAGAAATTAGCCCCATGGGCGCCTGGGTGGCTCAGTTGGTTGAGCGACTGCCTTCGGCTCAGGTCATGATCCTGGAGTCCCGGGATCGAGTCCCGCGTCAGGCTCCCTGCTCGGCAGGGAGTCTGCTTCTCCCTCTGACCCTCCCCCCTCTCATGCTCACTCTATCTCATTCTCTCCCTCAAAATAAAAAAAAAAAATTAATTAATTAAAAAAGAAAGAAAGAAAGGAAGGAAGGAAGAAAGAAAGAAATTAGCCCCACTGACAGGAAGATCCCTAAATACCTTTTTCAGTTAGGAAGCACATTCACATCCAGGTACCTCACTAGATAGTGTGACAGATCCTGGATTCACATGCAGGTTTGTGAGTCCAGAGACCAGAAATAAAGTCCCCCCCTCCCCGCAACCTGATAAAGCAACCCCTCTCTAATAAGCCAGTAAATCCGGCTCGGCTTGGGCTGAGAACAGACCCCATCCTGCCAGGGAGAGCCACAGCTGCTGGCCTCTCTTTACCAGGGTATCTCCAAGAGCCGAACGACCTGGTTAACTTAGGACCGGTGTCCTTCCTGAGTCCTCACTGGCCCCCAGGTGCCTGTGGAGCTGTTCTGCCTACAGAACACGCCCCAGCAACCTTGTCTATAAAAAGCAACTTCTTCAGAAGGTGTGGCTCAAACCAGTAGGAACAAAACCTCCCAAATCGAACGATGAATTTAATCCCACCGGGCATCAGGGAGTGTGGACAGCAACTGTACCCTCCACCCTTCCTACTCTGAGGCAGAGTAAATATAGGTGCCTATGACACCAACTTTCCATCCTCCGTGCGTGCCATCCTACCCTGCTCCGCCAGGGGGCTAGAACAACATGTTTGTGACAAAGATCCCGCATTGTATTCAATAATATCAACAACTTTCGGATGGTGGGGAGCACGTTTCCATAGACTGCAGATTGTAGAGTTTAAAGCACCCTTTGATGTCATCTCACCAGATCTCTTTATTTCCCCCCACAAAATAACACTGAGAGACAGCGGTGATGACTACTGGTTTTTAGAGTTAATTGCCCTGAATTTGAACTTGACTCGAACATTTACTAGTTATATGGTCTTAAGCAACCTGAGTTATTGCTTTTGGGACACAGTTTCCTCATTAGAAAAATGGGGATAATAGTACCAACCCCTTAGGGTTGTGGCAAGTATTAAATACGATTAAATAATCTATGTTGAGAGCCTGGCACATGTCTCTGCTGCTTCTGCTTCTTCTTTTTCCTCTTCATCATCATCATCATCATCATCATCATCAATAGCATGATGAAGCTAAAGCTCAGGGAGATGAAGGGATTGTCTGAAATTGCACAGCTGTGGCTTGTGGCAAAACAAAGTCTCCCCCCGCCACACACACACACACACACACACACACACACACACACACACAAACCACTGGTTTTTCCATTTCATCACCCTGAGGCAACACCACTGTCTGGCCCTAAAAATTTATAGCACATCATGGAAAATATTTGAATTATATGGATTTTCCACATTTCCAAATTAGAAGTCCAGTTTGATGTCCAAGAGTCCTCAGCACAGAAACAAACTTTTCAGAGTTAAAATATTGAAACCAAATATGGTGAGCCTCTTTGCTCTCTCCCTCCACATCTGAACCTGGAGGTCTCAGGGACAGTCACCACGGAGCTGGAGATGGGCCAGAGAACTCCCCTGGAGGAGTGGGCACAGGAGCACTGTCCCAGAAGATGACCGGACTTCCGCTCAGAAAGCTAACGGCTGAAAGGAGCATTCAGATAAACTGTGAAGGGAACAGACAAGAATAATCAAAGGGACCACAGTTATTGAGCATTTAGTATGTGCCAGACACCATTTTAAGCACCTTACACCCATTACCTTTTTAAATCCTCCAACCCTATGAAATAGGCAATATTATGACCTACATGAATAAGGAAGATGAGACCAAGGGGTCTTTACAAACTCACTCCCCAAGGAAGGCTCTTCACATCTCACTGCTAAGATCCAGCCCTACCAGGATACCAATGCATCTCCCCAAACCTCTGAACCATCAGGCTGTCCCATGTTTCTTTCCATCTGAGATGCCTTTGGTAATCTCTGCTTGCTGTAACCCTATTCATCCTTCAAGGCTTAGCGGGAATGTTATCACTTCAGACTTTCCCAGGCATAATTACCCATTTTGCCTTCTGACTCATTTTCCTGGAAGTTCAGCACTTACATATATTGTATTATAGTTAATTGTTGGGGGAGGCAGGGGGTGTGCTTCTACACTAGGGGTCAAGCTTAAGAAAGACCAGAATCATATTTTATTTGCCTTTATATATTGCTTAGTATATGTAAAAGATGGTCAATAAAACTTTGTTAAATTTTGTAATGCCCTTGGGTCACAAAGCTTGTACTTAGAGAAACTAGGACATCACCAATACTAACTTGTTCCTCAAATCCAAGAGCTCACATGGATTTGAAGAACATTCTCTCTAGAGTTGTCAATAGTTAAAATGTGCACAGGTACACAGTTTCAAACTAGGAATTTACCCTTATTGGTTCACTGAACAGGTAGACAAAGATACATATACAAGGATGTTCATTACAGCCATCTTTATAATGGAAAAGTGGAAGTATCCTGAATGGCTGATTAAAGATGCCTCGGTAAAAATATCTCAGTGCGTGCCTAACATAAAATGCAGTGTTGCTTTAAAAACGATATATACAGGGGGCACCTGGGTGGCTCAGTCAGTTAAGCGTTTGCCTTTGGCTCAGGTCATGATCCCAGGGTCCTGGGATCAAGTCCCACATTGGGCTCCCTGCTCAGCACAGAGTCTGCTTCTCCCTCTTCCTCTGCCCCTCCCCACCTCTTGTGCTCTCGCTCTCTCTCAAATAAATAAAATTTTAAAAAATGATACATACACCTCAGTGTACAAATATGGAAAGCTATCTGTGATGTATTCCTGACTGAAATAAAAAGTAGGTTATAAAACCCATCATTAATATTATTTCATTTAAGTAAACCTACATATCTACAAACATCCACAGATATGTTTAGGGAGGTTCTAAAGTGAGTTTACCAAATTAACAGTGATTATCTCTGTGTGAAGACAGTTTAGATAATTCTTTCTTTTTATTCACTTCTGCATTCATTGAGCTTTTTTACTTTGAGAATGTATTGTTTATATAATCAGAAAAAAACGGCAAATACATTTTCATTGGGGGGAGTGTATATAACCTCAAAAGAGGTGTTTTTTTTATTTTATTTAAAATCAATTAATTAGTTCAGTGGTTTATCAGTTGCATATAACACCCAGTGCTCATTACATCAAGTGCCCTCCTTGATGCCCATCACCCAGTTACCCCGTCCCCCACCCACCCACCACCCCTCCAGCAACCCTCAGTTTGTTTCCTATAGTTAAGAGTCCAAAAGAAGTTTTATAAATCTATAAATGACAAGACTCCAGACTGCTTCCAGAAGAGCATTAGGGACCATTAAATATGGAAGGTGTTATCTCCTGTCCAGGAATCCTCATTTCTCCATCTGGGAAGTGGATGCAATGCTATTGCTCTGCCTATCCCACAGGGCTGCAACCAGGAGACAATGGATTTGATATTCTTTTGAAAAATAAATAAATAATCGATGTAAAACACAGGTTATTTTAAGAATTTGATCACTGCTTATTAAGAACTTGCAATTAGCTAGGAAGACATGTTTAGGAGTTGCAATCTCAAACACCACCAGGGACCAGGGAGGTGAGAGAGACAAGAAGGGCCTCTGGAGTCTAGGACCACTGGTCACTCAATATTAGCCTCAAATCTAGGTTATGTGAATTCTCAATTTTTAAATGGTGGCACCTCATTTAAAAAATTTCAAACACTGTAAAAAAAAAAAAAATTCAAACATTATGCCATCAGTAGAAAACACAGCCCAAAACCACACATCTCCAATTTCTGGCATATATTCCTCTAACTTAACAGAATGGTCCAGAACTACATAGTTTATATCAAGTCCACTGACATAGCTACATGCATCATCCTAAGAGTGAAGTCCCTCCTGAATGAAAGAGAAAGGTCCAATTCTGCACAGTCTAACTTCAGAGTTAGGTGTTTTATCGCATTCTTGTTTTAATTGATAGTTTTTATGGCATAAAAAAATTCACTATTAACCAGAACATTCCACTAACCAAAACATCTCACAAATCCTAATCATGCCAAAATGACAGAATCCTAAATATACTGTGCAATATATTTATGTTTGTATATATGGGTGCGTACATATATTTGCAAATGTGTATGGTCAAAAATACACAAAGAGTATGTTTCGAAGCCAATGAAAGCACATTTGTCCTTTAAAAAAAAAACTCTGCTTTTTATTCTTAATCTTAATCTGAAAGATAATAGCTAAACACAGTTGGATAGAATATTTATGAGACTCCACCTCCAATTATAAGGTTAAAGCTGGATTGTTTCCAACATCATATCGAGATACAGGAAGATATTCCCAAATGTTTATATATGTTTATATATATTTGTATATATTTTTATATACATAATCATTCTTATGTACATGAAGAGATGGACAGATGAATGATTTGAAGACACCTGATACAAATATATCTAATCTAACAAAAAAGAGACTGAAGTTACAGGTATGGAAAAGGAAGGCGGAGCAGAGGGAGGTGTTGGGGAAGTTCACACATGAGCCCGCAGATGCCGGCCCGACACGGTCATGGTCTCCAGGCTGCACATTCAGCTCTTAGCAGTCAAAACAAAAGGGGTGCTCTTCGTCCCTTATCCCCACTGTGTCACGATCACAACCAACTATCTTAGCTCTCCTGGTGACAAAACTAAATGAAACCATGCCTCCTATGATTCTAAGCTAAAAATGACAGATCAACTAAAAATATTCAGAAGAAATTAGAAAACAGAGGGCAAGAATCTTGCCGTGTTCCTTTATTCAGCACCCTGAGATCGTCTACACCCAGTTATGGACACTGTCCACTGGCTTATTTTTTAGCCCAAGACAGACTCCTGGGAACACACACTAATCATCCACCCTCTTTCAAAACTACAATTAAAAAAAAAAAAAATAGGAAAGACTCCATTTTAAACTAAGCCAGCCTTTAATACATGTGAAGGACAAACAGTCCCAAAATACTCCTGCCCACACCTCCTCATCTCCACGCCCACCGGCCTCAGGAGGGCTTTTCACAGCATTCACTCTTCAGGTGTCCAGGACTCTGATGAAGGCCCCTTTGCTGCTTCTACCAAAATACCATGCTGTGGTGTCTGTCTGGGGTTCAGGAACAGGGAACGGGGATGCCGAGCAGGAGAGATGTCTCAGAAGTGGGGCAACAGTGAAGAGCCCCTTTCAGGGGGTATTATGAGCTGAACTGTGTGTCCCCCAAATCTGTATGTGAAAGTCCTAACCCCCAGTACCTCAGAATAGGACTGTATCTGGAGATAGGGCCTTTAACAAAGTAATTAAATTAAAATGAATTTAGGAGTGTGGGCCCTAATCCAATATGACTTGTGTCCTCACAAGAGATTAGGACATGGACAAGTGCACAGAGGGAAGCCCACATGAGGACACAGGGAGAAAAAGGCCATCTACAAGCCAAGGAGAGACGCCTCAGAATGAAGCCAGCCTGCTGACACCTTTGAGCTGGACTTCCAGCCTTCAGAACTGTGAGGAAATACATGTCTGTTGTTTAAATCGCCCAGTCTGTGGTACTTTGAATGGCAACCCTAGCAAACTAATATAGGGAGATTTTTTAAAAATAAATAAACAACTTGGTATTGGGAAAACCATCTTGATGAGAGGCCCTTCCTGAAGGAAGAGAACTCTTGAAGAAGGAAAGATGGTCTCCTGTGTGTGTATATTGGGGCTGTACACTCTCAGTCTATCCTTAAAGTTTTGCTCTATTTTAGTGCTTTTCATTCGAAACTGGTCTTTATCTGTTTGCCCAGCCTTAGAAGTCTGCTGACTGAAAAAGCTCAGCCATCACTTCCTACCATCATGATGCTGCCTGCCTGGTGTGACTCAAGTGAATGTTCACCACTAGGCTGGCGAGAAGGAAGAGTGAGATTGGGCAGGATGGGCATGGGGCTGGTGAGCGTGCAAGGGCATCTGGGAAATGCGAACAGGCGGGTACAACAATAGCATTTATCACTGGTTTAGCATGACCCACGTACTGGGCTGCACGCTTGACATACATCAACTCACCCAATCATGTCACCCTGCAAATGTGAAATGGACATGGCGAGGTTACACAGTTTGCCCAAGGCCACATACTAAGTGGTGGAGGCAGGATGTGGACCCAGCCAGTCTGATTCCAGAGCCTATGCCCTAACCCTCACCTCTCGGTAAACGCCCCTCCCTCCATGAACTGAACTTGGTACAAGCTAGGACTCTCCCACCTGTGACGGAAGTGCAACTTAAACTCTCACAACTCGGAAAGAGGGGTGAATCGTGTGGCAGCATTGAATCCAGGACTCCAAGAAGTTGTCAGGGCATTTTATATCTCTCCTCTGCTTCTCTCTGATGTTGGCCACGTCTGTCTTACCAGTGATGGGCCCTTTACACAATGGGGAAAATGACCATGAGCAGCCCCAAGTTCACACCACACCAACACAGCAAGCCCAGAGAGGCAAGAGGCAGGCATTCCCACCAGCGCCGAGAGTCACATGACCATCCCAGAACCAATGACCATCAGCAGGGCAAATTATTGGATTGTCCAGACTTGCGCCATGTGTCCACACTTGTGACTGGGGCTACGCTGGAACAGCAGGTGGCAGGGTTTGTTACTAGTAGGAGGGAAAAGGGGACAAGTAGCATTAGCTCCCCAAAATTCAAAGACCTGCATCACTGCTGAAGCTTGACCCAGGCAGGTGAAGAGGTTTGCCCAAAGTGTCATAGCTTGGGAGGAAGAGAGCTGGGTGTCCGGGCTACAGGAAATTATGAAAGAAATGCTGATGTGGGAAGTTCTCCAAGTACAGAACGCTCTAGAACACTAATAACTTTTGCGTAAGAAAGGAGAGAAGTCAGAGTTTACGCAGGACTTCTCACTGTATACCTTTGTATATTGTTTTTATTTTTTAACCATTTGAAAGTACTACCAGTTTTTAAAATACAGATTAAATTAAAAATAAAGCCTAGGGGGACCTGCGTGGCTCAGTCGGTCAAGGGTCCAACTCTTGATTTCGGCTCAGGTTGTGATCTCAGGGCCATGAGATCAAGCCCCATGTCAGGCTCCGTGCTCAGCCCAGAGTCTGCTTGAGATTGTCTCTCTCCCTCTGCCCCTCCCACTTGCTCTCTCTTGCTCTCTAATAAATAAATGAAATATTAAAAAATATAAATATATCCTTAAAAAGAAAGAAATAAATAAAAATTAAAAATAAAGCCTAAAATTTATCCACAGGAGAAAGATGGAAAGGAAATAGGTCAAAATGATAACAGTAAGAATCTTTTGTATGTTAAGCCTAAGCATGATTTTTTTCTTTGAACTTATTTACCAAATTTCCTAAAATAAACATGTATTGTTTTTCCACAATAGGAAATAAACTTAAAAAATTTTGAACTAAAAAAAATAATAAATTGAGTCACATGACATGAAGCAGAAACTGTAATTCTGACAATATCGTACTGACTTACTTTGCATTCCCTATAAATCAAGTTGTCCTGTAGCTCCTCCCCACTCACTTCTTCAGAGAGCCGAGCAGTTGCTGAGCTGTGAATTTCCAACAAGATTTGTAATGGCAGCAGCAAAAAACCATTTTGAAAGTCAGGCTTTGTTGAGAAAAGAAATTTCTACATTCCAAACTGCTCCCCCTGCAAAGAACAACGTGTGGTGGTCTGAACACATTAGCTATATTTAGAGAAAAGTCAGGATCTGACAGGAGGGGAGTTCTGCAGGTTTCTCGTCCAGGAGGAAGGAGGAAAAGCCCTTCTGCTCTGGAGGACCAGAGAGAGACGTAGACGAGGCCGGATGGTGCCTGATCTCTGAAGGACCCAGCAGCCCCACCCCTCCCTGGGCCTTGGCCACAGGGCCAGGGAGGGCCCAGCAAGAAAAGAGAAAGCCCAGAAAGGCCAGATACATGGAGGGCAATGGAGGGGAAGGGAACTGCTCTGGGCTGTGTTTATGTCCCCTCAAAGTCATAGGTTTAAGTCTCAACCCCCTGTATCTCAAAATGTAATTATATTTGGAGATAAGGTCTTTAAAGTGGTAACTACATTAAAATGAGGCTATTAGAAGGGCACCTGGGTGGCTCGGTCAGCTAAGCATCGACTCTTGGTTTCGGCTCAGGTCCTGATGTCAGGGTCATGAGATCAAGTCCTTTGTCAGGCTCCCCATTCAGCATGGAGTCTGCTTGAGAATCTTTCCCCCGCCTCTCCCTTCCTCTCCCCCTCTGCTCCCCCCCCCCCGACTTGCACTCTCTCTATCTCTAAAATAAATAAACAAGTAAATAAATAAATAGATAAATAAATTATTTTTTTAAATATGAGGCTATTAGAATAAGGCCCTAATCCAATCTGACTGGTGTCCTTATAAGAAGAGGAAGAGTCAGCAGGGGTGTCAGTAAACAGAAGGACGACCCTGTGAAAACACAGGGAGAAGGCTACCGTCTGCAATCCAAGGAGTGTGGCCACAGAAGAAACCAAGCAAAACAGAAATGTTACCTGGCATGGTTAGGTGCTCCCAGGAATGAGTATCAGTGAACCCACGCTGGCCCCCACAAGGTGGGACCAGGCTGCATCCAAATAGTGGCACCTCACCTCTAAAGGAAATGGAGAGATCAGAGAATTCACTAGTGGGTGCTGCTGTGACCCACAGACTGACCGGGAAGGGTGATCAGACCCAGCTCCCTCGACATGACCCAGTCAGGGCACCAGGGACCAGGCCAGAACAGCCATGCCACAGCAGGGCCCACGGGACGGCTGCCACAGCGCTCTCTGAGCATCCCCTAGCACCCAGAGTCCCCCCAGGAAAGGGTAGGAGGGGACGAGAGAAAAAAAGCTCTGAAAGATTATTTTCCCCCAAAGAGACTGTTTTCACTCAGAAGCATTTAAGTTACCTTTAACTGACAAGTGTGAGGGTTTTCCACCATATTTTTTTGCACCTCTGAATTGTCGTGGGTTCACTTCCAACCAACCATGGTGTTACTGATGGTATGAAGTCATCCATAAATGAGGCAGCAAGAAAAACGAGCCACACCTGGTCAAGGCAGTGAATAAGCCTAACGCATCCCAGCACGGAACGGGAGCTGCCTTGAAGCCCGTGCAACCGAGCAGAGTTCCGGGGGCCCTAAAGACGCTTGGGCAGCACGCACTCCCCTCCTGCGATGTGCCACGGACCCACATTAGATGAGGCTCTGGTCTGTCTCAGCAGAGGGTGAGTTCCAGCCCTAACGGCTTGGAGGTCTTCCTGCTTTTTTTCCATTTTTAAAAGAGCAGATGTTCTCCTGGGAAAGAGATACTCAGCTACCCAAACAAATGGGAGAAGTGGAGCAATGGAAATAAACCAGGCATCTGCCCGCCACCGTGGCAGTGCCCGAAGGAATCGCATTCGCTGGAGGGGAACATCCGGCCCTGTGAGGGCTGCGCCGCTGGGCACCGTGCCTGCCCTGAGCACATGGCGAATACGACTGTCTTTGTTCTGGTTCTTGACGTGAAGGGCGGTCTGTGGGGCTATTTGTCTAGTGTGTTGACTCTCATAAAAGACATTCATAAATTTATTCTTAGTGCCAGGGGTTCTTACCAGCGTCAAAGTGGAGTCTTTTCAGACAGTTGCTCCATGTTAAAACAAGCCACTCCAATGCATCTATAAATAATTGTCTGGGCTTCGTTTAGCTAACAAACGGCTTTTTCTCTCTTCTCTCTTTTTAAAATCAACTCTAAGATGATTTCATAAACAACAGGAGGAATTTCCCATTAATATTAAAGTGTGTCTGGGTTGGTCATTTTAATAGAACTTTCCAGAGGGAACAAGCAGTCCTTCCATCTTGTCCATGTGAGACCTGTTCCCTTTTCAGAACAAGACATTTGGCAGCCTGGTCTCACGAGGACCAGTCATAGCCCCCACCCCTCACCCCTGCCCCATCCCATGTCCCTCTCTTTCACTGCTTTGGCCAAAAAGGAGGAGTGCCGTGAGGTTGTGCACAGCAACAGCCCGAGCCAGTCGGGAGAACATACCACCACCCCAGGCCTTCAGGGTTTCTACTCTGACCTCAGATCTCCAGAATTTGACTTCACAGGCCACCGCCCATCTAGGACAGGAAGGTAGAGTTATGACTGTCTCTGTTTCGTTGATATATAGAACTCCTCCTGTCAGCCCCCACAAATAACAGTGGTTTAAAAAAAAGACAGAAATTTATTTCTCTTTTACACACAAGTAGTATGGAGATAGACAGCCAACAGTTGGTGTGGTGGAACCACAGTGTCACCTTCTGTCTTTGTACTTCACCATTCTTGGCATGTCACCTCACAGTCCAAGATGGTTGCTCAAGTCCAGGCATCGTGTCTGCATTCCAAGCAGCCAGAAGAAAGAGGAAATGAAGGGTCTTCCCTCCCCCTTTACAGTCATTTTCTGAATTACTACGCAATACTCCTTACACTTCACAGGGCAGAATTTAGTCAGATGACCTCACCTAGCTGCAACGAAGGCTGGGACTTGCTAGGCAGCAATGCTTCATGAAAGGGAGGATGGACAGTGGGAGGCCACTAGTCATCTCAGCCTCAATGATGACTGCACCTGATCGCCTCCCATAGAGGCCTCCAGTGCCTACACTCCAACTCTCACACAGTGCTGTCTGTTCTTTTTCTAAAGAATTTCAGTTCTCACTTATTATGATGAGCACTGGGTGTTACATGTAAGTGATGAATCACTAAAATATTACACTATGTGTTAATGAACTAGAATTTAAATACAAATTTGAAAGAAAGAAAGAAAAAGAATTTCAGTTCTCATATCCCTTCTCTTGAAAATCCACTCGCTATCCTTCACTCTTTCTTTCTCAGAACTGGATTCCAAGAAGTTGGACCACCAGACTGAATTCAAACTTCATTCTCAGCCATTCAGAACCACATCTTGCCTTAAGCCCCTGCCCCATGAGCCTTCTCCTTTGCTCTGAAGATCTTAAAACCAGGAGTGGAAACTGTCCCAGGAGGATCCCTACAAGTGCAACTTAAAAGCAAAACTTGAGGCTTGCATCATTCCTGCTTCATTCAGAGATCAGCATAAATCTTCCAGCCTTTATGGTCCACCCCAGGGAAGGTGCCAAAAACCAGGAGGAGGGCAAAGCCACTCCAGCTGGGATTAACAGTGAGCCCCATTGATGGATGAAGCCACGGCCTGGACTAGACCTACGGACACTGTGGACATCCTGCTCCTCAGGTCCATCCTGGATACTAAGGCCAAACCACAGCTTGGACCCCACACCCTTGTCTGAGACCCCAGACATGGCCCCTGCCTTGCCACGTGGGATTTCCGTAGACCACACGAGGCCTGTACTAGCTGACCTCCTGGTGCCCTCCTGCCTTCTGGGCCACTTCACCAGTCCAGCTCAGTGCTTGACTACTCCACTCCACACCAGCATCGTTACTGCCAGTGACCAATGCTACTGAGCATAAGTATCAGAACAATATCCTCTGCATGAAATCCCCCACCCACACTAGGTGGGTCACATGAGTAGAATGAGTGGTAAAAGAATACCCCAGCAGTTGTCATAAAAAGATAAAGAAAACTACAAGTAGGAATGGCAAGGAAAAACAAGCCACAAAGCAGCCTTTGTTAAATTTCATTCAATGAAATACCAGTCCCATGCAATGTTGATAGGTGTTCCCACGCCCCAAAAGCATGGCCAGCTAAGTTTGGAAATTGCTGCCACTAGAGATTCATACCTTAGCAAATTAAAGGCTCTGAGAAGGCCTGCAATAAAAGGCTGTTTATTTCCCTATTTGGCCCAGCATTTCCTAATCCATTTAACTACCCCTTTTCCTTCTGGAATGTTTATTAACATCTCATGAAACCAATGTTCATCAGAATACTGAATGACACAGTAATACATTGAGGGCCATAGCTACTTCTCCGGTTCTGGAATCCAAACCACCAGCATTCAAATCCCTGCTCTGGCACTTTTTAGTGGTGTGACCTTGGGCACGTTACTAAATCTCTTTGTGCTTTGATTTTCTCATCTGTAAAATGGGAATCATAATAGCGCCTGCTTCCTAGAATGGTTGTAAGGAGTAAGTTAATGCATGTGGAATGCTTAGACAAATTAGAATAAATGTCAGTAGTAATGATGAAGAAGATGATGGCCATTACAATGATGATGATGATGATGATGATTACAATCCCGTACACCGGAACACTTCCCCCAGCTTACAAGTCTGTGTCACCCAGGGGTCAAGATTCTGATTAAAATCATCTGCATGCTTCCAGCTTCCAGCACTGGGCCTTGATGCTCCAAAAGCACCTGTTGAATGACTAAACAAGTGGAAACTGGAATCATGAAGCAACAGACTCTTGGGACAGTGGCTACAGGTGCAAAGCAAAGCAGAATTCCCGCCCCCCCAAGGAACAGAGCCACCGCTGTCTTCCCTACCATGCATACGGATCCCTAATGACCACCTGGAGAGTGGGACAGGAACACCACATCTCATGCACACTCTCGCATGAGCTGGAATAGCACACTGGCAACTTTCTATTTTCTATTTTATTCAGAGCCAATTTAATGAACTACCACACAGATCATGTAGCCTGGGGTAGGGTCAAGGGTGGTTCATTGAACCATGCAGATCCTTGATCTTGGGAGAAACGAATGGGAGACTTACAGAGAGGGTCGGCAGCAGGGAGTGGGGAGGAGAGAGAGAGGTTGAGAATGCCAGCCACAGGCAGAAGCAGTGAGGTGAGGACAGGCCAAGTGGCAGCTGCAGGCACTGTGGGAACCCAGATAGAAGCACCTTGCTTGAGCCACAGACTTTGACAAGATCGCAGCCACAATACAGAAGTGAGTCAAGGAAGTCTCCCCTTCTCTGCACCAAGTCCTGGTTCCTGCCCAGCCCTGTATAACCTCCTGGCCTTTTTTTAGCTTTCCATGCACATATCTCTGCATTTACACACACATCACACGCGTGTCCATATTGTACTTCAATGGTGATAAAGCCACTTGGCCTCTGAATCCCCTAGCCAGCCTGGGGTCAGTCCTGCCTTGGGGAATGGAGGAGGGAGACCTGCCCAGTTTGCGGGCCACTGCAGCAGCAGGAAGCCCAGGGGAAATATGGAGCCCCCATCGAGTGTGCATGAGTCAGAGGCTTCTCTCCTCTGGCAGAATGTGCCCCTGGCTCGCCATTCTGTGTCATTAAAGTCAACGTCCTCACAGCCTTCCAGACTCCCACTGTGTGGCCCTACCCCACTCAGCTACCCAGCTGGCCCACCTCCTACACACAGACCCTGCCATTCACTTGGCTCCCTTCATCCAGCCTCCTTTCTCTTCCTAGAACATTCCAGACACTTTCCCAACTTCTTTACACTGGCTATTCCCTCTGCCTGGGATGCTTTTTGCCCAGATGGCCACCCTCCTCCTTCAAGTCCCTGCTCCAACCCTGCCTCCCTGGGGAGGCCCTCCCTCAGGCACCCCTGTGACCTGTCACCCGCAGCCCCCACCATAGCCCCTCACCCTGCTCCAGCCCTTCCCCTTTCCATAGCACTTAGCACCTTCCATAGCACTTAGCATCTTTTCATAGGTGAGATCATTGGTTCAGTTGTTAGGTTCATCGTTTACTACCTGAACCCTACAAGGGCAGCATCTTAGCCTCTTTCAATCACCAGTACATCACAAGTGCCTACAGCACACTCCTGATCTCTAACAGACACTCAGTAAAAATCAGATAAAGGGACACATGGATGGATGGGCTCGGGGCAAGAAGTGATGAGTTACTACTTAGGTAAAATGGGATTTCTTGCTGTCACAAAAGTTAGGGGCTAGAGTGATTTCATTCAGATATTAAAGAAAGAGGAGGAAATTTGGGTCACTGAGCTGGGGAAAGGGGTATCTAGAGAGTGATTTTCCCCAAAGCTACTAACAGTGACTTCCTCGGGGGCTGAGATTATGAGTAATTTGCATTTTATATTTTATATATGTGTAAAATAAATATAAATATACGTGATAATAGATAATAGATAAGACAATTTTATATTTTATATATTATATTTAAAATATATTTATATATTTTAAGTTTATATGAGTTATATATTATTCGATGTTATAATATTCCTACATATAACTTTTATAATATTAAATTGAAGAGGTAAAGTAAATGAATGCACACAGCAAACCATTCCAGGAGACTCTGGTCCCTCAGATCTGAGCCCCAGGTTCTAGCCTCTGAAGTCAAGGACAGGTCACCATGAGAATCAGGAGAAGGCAAGAGGTCCTTGGGGTGTAACCACACAGTCCCCAAGGCCTGGCTTTGGGGCCTGAGCCCCAGCAATAACCTAGTCTCCTCTCCATCTCCCTGATGTTCCTTGGGAAGGTTTCATACACACGTGCGCACACACACACACAACTCCAGGGGTTAGGGTGGCCCAGGCCTAGTCACTCAAAGCGTTAGAGATTCGTTCAGAGATGAGCACATCACCCAATCAGAATTCATCCCACGGCCCTTACTAGAGGACTAAGAGCAAAGTGCTCTCTTCCACTGGACTTAAGTCTTCCCAGTGCTGCTGGCAGCCATCCTCCCACCACGAGGACAGCACCAACCTGAGGATGGAGCCAGCACAGAGAAAGAGGCAAGTGACAGTGAGAGTCCCTGATGTACAATTTGGACATCTGGATATAGCCATGCCTGAGGCTAGACCGAGCCCATCCTGCTCAGTGTGAGGAGCTAATTATGTTGAGCTCAGTTTACTTAGACCCAGTTAATACAGGGACCCTTCAGATACAGACTTGGGTGTTTCCTGGACTCTTCTCCATGGGGAAGAAGTGTGCTCATGGGTTCTCAGCAAGAACACATGTGGTAGAGTTCTGTGAAGAGAAGAAACTTCAGGGATAGACAGTGTCTCTGTGCCATCCAGACCACACCTCTACCCCAGTGCCTCTTGCTCTTTCTGCTACCCATCCTCCATGTGTTTTTGTTTACAAAATCTTGAGCTTGCACAAAGTGTGTGGGAGTTTACATTCCTCTAGTTGGCCCTGAGCCAATGACTGCAGGTCGTGGGGGGATGAAAGCCCAGCTCTCTTGCTCAGAACCAACTCTGAGAGGTAGATTACACCCCAGAGTCCCCTGCAGGATGGGGCTGAAGCCACCCTCGTGCGTTCTGTCTAAAATCACTCTCCTGCTTCAGGTCCTGCTCCCCATATATCATTTCATATATCAACTGCACACAAATCCTCTGAGGGACATAATTTAGGACACCAGGTGCAAACAGGCCAGGCCAGGTGCGCTCTGCACACCCCCAAAGAGTAAGGGGCCACGGTGCCTGGAGGTCAGCTTCCTACCAACCCCCAGAAGACTAGCTGCAGCAGCACAGACTGCTGTTTTCCTCCCCACTCCTGGCAGCCACAGAGCAGTGAGTACGCTGCCCCTGAATACTCGCCCCCCCCCCCAGGACTGTCACACAGGAAGGGAAACTAACCTGGCTCCCTGCCTGAGAAGAAGGACAGCGGGGGTGACATGGGGCACTCGGTCTTTCATCCCCATTCTGAGCCCTGGACTCAAGGCACTAGGATTCCTCCTCTCTTCAAGCTCTCCTTATCTTACCGCAGTGCCTCTGGAACGTTCAGCAGTTACCAGGTCAACTACCAAAGTCCAGTGACCCAGAACTCCATTAGGCAGCTCTCCAGACCCATCTTGGATTGGCCCCTCAAAGCCATGTGCCAGGACCACACAACGGGCACTCCGATTTCATCTACTCCTGGGGGCACAGGCAACCGGAGCCCAATTTCTAGTTCTTTTGCTGCCAGTAGATAAACTTTCACTCAGAACTCCAGAGAAAGGAAGCCCTCACCTCTTGGCCACTCTACAGTGCCCCTCCTAACTTTGTGGACAAAATGACCACAAGAAGTGTGTAAACCGTGTCCCAGCATTGAGCACAGCTACTTTTGTCTTCTCAAGAGCCACTCCCCCTCCTACTGGCAAGGACCTCCTAGACCGTGTCATTTTGAAGGCTCCATGGGCAGCCTTGGCCACGGTGGCTGGTTGGGGGTGGACCCATGAGCATAGCCAGACCAATGAGACCTGATGGTAGACTTGGGGGATAGGAATGCTTTCTTTCTGCTGGATGTGAGGCTAGGAGTACCTAAGCCTGCAAATGCCAGGAGCCACCACGGGGAAAATCTGTTCAAGAGTGAAGTCAATACATCCCCTTCCCTGTTGTTGGGATTTTGTTCTTGTTGCTTTCTTTTGGTTTTCTGCTTAAGCCAGCATGAATTGGGCTTTTTCTGTCACTTGCATCTAAAAACACAATAACTAACAGAAATACCAACAGATAAAGTACAAAAGAAGAAACTTCCTCCAGCTGCAGCCCTGCCACTAATTTGTCATCTGGCTTTGGTCAAGGCCCTTAACACCTAAAACAAAGGAGGTAGAGAGGTGACATACAGATCTCTTCCCAGGCTCTGAGCAGAAAACACCAAGTTTGCTCTGCCTTTACCTTCCACAGAATTCTCTTCAAAAGCTGGGTGTTACATGCAACTAATGAATCAATGAACAGTGCATCAAAAACTAATGATGTACTATATGTTGGCTAATTGAATTTAAATTAAAAAAAAAAAAAAGTCTAGTTCAAACCTCCAGGAAGCCTGCCCTTCTCTCCCAAGCCCTTGGGAATTCCTCCCTGCTCTGAATTCCTGCAACATTTACCTGTCTGGGCCACTTACTGGTTCTTACGCTGCCTTGATCTTTTTAGGCCATAGTCCATGCATATGTCTCCCCAAATTCCTAAGAGCAGCTAAGTGCATTACCACATTCCAGGCACTGTGCTAAACCCATCACATGCAGGCTCCTCTATGACACTCACAGCCATCCTGCAAGTAGGGAATGGTTATTATCTCATTTTCCCCACTTTAAAGATGAGGCCCAGAAGCTCAAAGAAAATAAGTCACTTGCCAGAGGTCACCCATCCAAGTATCCCAGGACAGGGATCCTTTGAGATGGTAAACTTCTAGATCACAGACACACATACCCTCAGTGCAGTGAGGCTCATCACGTATCCATTCCTCCCAAACATCTGCTGATGGATTCATGTTACGAGCACATTTCAGGAAGGTGCAGGTCAGGCAAGAGGAAAGGCCAAATGGCCGTTGGGGCTGTTCGCCAGGAAGCCCAGGTCTGCAAGTTGGAGGGGCAAGGGCCCTGCTGATGGCTTCCCCCGTCCCCCTGCTGATGGCCCAGCCCCATCCCCTCTGCACAGAGCCCTGTTCACCACTTGGCCAGGAGCTGAGGCCTCATCCCCAGGGAATTCTGAGCAACTCTCGGGAGCTGTGAAGGCTGCTGACTAATAGATGAGTGATTTTCCCCCTGGAACAGAAGAAATTCGGTCTGAATCAAGAGTTCACACTGTCAGTCTGTAACCAAAACAACCCATACTCTCTAGCTGAACCCTGAGCTGGGCCCCAAAATTAAGCTTGTTATCAAAGAGTGAAACAATCCAAAGTGGGGTTTCTTTTTCCAGAAAAAATAAAATAGCAGACCAGTTTAAACCTGGACTAAAACCTGAGTATTTTCTAAGACTACTGAACAGGAACAAAAATCAGACATCAAAATGTTCTGTGCATGAAACCAATATTCATCCAGTCTAAGTTCTTGATTTGAAAAGACATTCAGTAAGGAGCATTTTACCTCCCTGTGTGGCTCGGTGAAGGATGTAATAGTGTTCTAAGGAACAGTGTGTGAAAAATGGAGGCTGGCTTCTCTTTAATGTGGAAAAAAAAAAAATGTTATTTTATTTTAACCCTCTATAAAGATGAATGTGAAACTTTCAGAACATTCAGTTCCCTTCATACTGACAAAAGCATTTCAAGGATTGATCCATAATAATAATATAGACTAAAAGCACCAGCTGAGCAGACAGAGCCTTGAGCAAAACACATGACTCTGGGGCTGTGGTCACCAGCAGTCAAGGGCAGGTGTGGCTCCCAGACAGCCTGACTCAGCCCACCTGATGCTAGCCATGGAGGGTCCCTTTGTGCATGTCCCCTTCTAGAAGGCCTGGTCTGCACAAAAGCATCTAACACCAAATTTCATGCCCTGGAAGAAAGTGCCCTGGGCCAGTAGGACTGTGCCCTTCTCATTCTACCTCAGCCTCTGGACAAGCTACTTTCAGGGTCCCAGAGCAGGAACCAAAGGGCCTGTCTGCTGAGAGGCCCCCCAGCCATAAATACATGCTGACATACCAATCCTAGAGCTGGAAGAAAGAGAATGCAGAGTGGAGAATGGGAAGCTGACTGAATATGCGGTGGGCGGGGGTGGGGAAGAGCCACCACCACCAGCTCTACGTACCATCACACCATAAACATGTGGAAATGATCCTTCCATTGACCGAAGACCAACTATACCTGTTTAAAGACCAAGGGCTTCCAAACAGCAAACAGTGGTTAGTCTAGAGTATGGGGAGGCAGAGTAGGAGGCAGAGAGAACTCTTTTATTTTACACTCATATCCATCATTGGCAGCCTTCGTAAGGAGCATGCATACATTGCATTTACAATGTTAAAGGAAAAGCTAAAACTGGGGTGCCTGGGTGGCTCAGTCGGTTGGGGGTCTGGCTCTTGATTTCAGCTCAGGTCATGATCTCAGGGTTGTGGGACCAAGCCCCACTTTGGACTCTGCACTGGGGATGGAGCTTGCTTAGGATTCTCTCTCTCCCTCTCCCCCTGCCCCTCCGCATCTTCTCTCTCTCTAAAAAAAAAAAAAAAAAAATTAAGGCTAAAAGGCACATATATACACACACACTGAGCTAAGCACATGGTAAAGGCAAAAACCACAGAGGGAAAGACTGATGAACTTAACTGCATAAAACTGAAAATTTTCTATTTGTAAAAAAAGAAATTACCATAAACTATGATAGGAGAGAGAAATACTTACAATAAATAAGCAATTCATAAAAGAAAAAATTACAAATAGCTGGTAAACATAAAATATTCATCCCCACTAATAACTGAGGGCACATGATGGAAATCAGATCACATTTTCGCCTCTCTAACTAGCAAATTGTTTCAATTTTTTTTATAATATTTGTTGATAAAAGAGGACAGACAGGTAAACAACCTCAACCCTGTTCATAGAAGAATAAATTGGTAAAACCTTTTTGGAGAGCAATGTTGCAAAACCTATTGATAACTGTTAAAATATGCATAAACTTTGACATAGCAATTCCGCTTCTAAGCATTTATCCCTAAGGAAAATCATCATGGCTAAAGATACATGTATTTGGATGTCAAGTGAAGCATTGTTTATAAAAGCAAAAAGTTGGAAATAGCCTCACTGTCCAAACAATGAAGGACTGGTTTAATATATTATGGCATTATACACAGGGAATAACTATGCAGCCATTAAAATGATGATGGAGAAAAATATGAAACATGGAAATGTTCTTGATAAAGTCAGTGAAAAATACTGGTTACAAATGGTTTATACAATATGAACCCACTTTCACAAATAGATAGATAGAGAGATAGATCTGCATTGAATTTTTAAATACCCAATTATAGGCTATTTTAATTTTCTCCTTTATGTTTTTCTGCATTTTTTGTAATTAAAAATCTGTAGTTTTTAATAGAAAATACCAGTGCTGAAACACATCCAAGAATCACTCTCAAGTAATCAATCAGGAAACAAACATCTTTAAGTCAACAAGTTAAGAACCAAAAGCATATGAAACAAGATAAAGTAGTATCAGTTGTTCCAAATAACCCCTCCAATTAATCTTCTATGCCTTTTTTTGTAAGACCACAGAATATGAGTTCATACAGATGAGGTCATTGTGTTGCAAAACTTGCTGGACCAGGGCAACATTCTAAAATCATAACCTACTCCTCCACGGAAAAGAAGAAGCTTGCTCCCTTATTTTCCTAGAAGAAAACAAATGCATCTTTAAAACTCAAGGTGGAAAGACAGATTTCATGGAGTTCTGGGAGCAGGACAGCTTGGTTGACCACCGATATTGCTTTGTGCCAGTGTGAAATTCAGATTTTTCAAATAAAGGGGTCTACTTGAGGAGAAAATGCCATGTGCAAGCTGCAAAATATCGATGTGGCATGGCAAGAAAAGAGATAAGCTATCAACAAGGGAGAACTAGAGATCCTTCCTGCCCCACGGAGCTCCTCTGGGGCTAGCGCGCCCACGCACATAGTAGTTGCCCAGGAAATACTGGCTGGATCATGTTAGTGGCGGATTTCACTAGGTTTCTCTCACAACTCCTATTTGACCTCACATCTTCAACCAGAAATATGTTCCCTCTCAGTGGAGGCCAGCACAAAACATTTAAGCCACAGAACTAAGACAGGTAGGACAATACAACATCTCAACGAAGGGGAAGTTAGACACAGGAGGGAAGGGTCAATAGGACGTTAATGGCTTAATCCACTGATGCCTCTTCTCTACAGAGATCCTCCCAAGTGGGCACTAACCTCGAGAATATTGAAGCATGATTGGCAAGTTCATTAATTACTCCTCATCAGACACACCCGTGTGCTGGGAAGAATGTCTCACTGTCCATTCACGCCCTTTGGGCAAGTCAGGAAGACATTCATAAATGAATCTGCACCATAATCTAATGAACGACTGTCTGCACACCAGAATTACATCTCCTGTTATTGTATTATTGATCCTCCTCAGGATCCAGACAATAGCCCCTTCTGATCTTTGACCTACCACGTAGAGAGAATTTCATTCCCAAGGTACTATTTTTTAACTGAAGAATGGGATTGTAAAAGAAATTTATCTTCACTGGCTTTTAACCACCCTGGGGAATTTTTCCGCTGTTTGCGCATTTCCTACCAACCAAACACAGACTGTTCAGATGGCTTATGAGCACAGTACATCATCTCGCTTGGAAATGATCTGTAGCTAAAGCTCTCTTCACCATAATTCTCCCAGAATGGGGTGTTCTGTGTTCTTTTAGAGACCTGTCTGGCAGAAAGCTAGAGAGAAAACTTCCTGAGAGAAAGTTTTCATACACGAAGCGGGTTCCAGAGGTTTTTGGAGGGATGGTATGAAAGTTTGTCCAATGTGAAGACGCAGAGCTACCATGGCCAGTAAATGTTTGCTGAATAGGATTATGCTAGTACGTGAAGGGTGTTAGTCCCAAGCAATCGTATAAAGGGAAAGGACAGAAAAAGGCCTTAGGCCCAGAGCAGAGAGAGGACACTCAAAATCAGACATAGAAAAGTCAAAAACTTGACCACATCACTTTATCCCAAATCAGGATGCCCATATTTAATGATCAGATGGGTTTGGTAAGCAACAATCTTTGAGTGCAAATTATTTAAAAACCACTTTACTAAAAGAATAGGGTTTGTTGTATAAATGTTCTTTGTCAAATACATGATGCTTGCCATTTTTGGCTGGAAATGTGGTTTATACTATTTATACAGAGATTTATGTAACTTTCAGATGACTTTTGTATATATTTGTGAGCATCTGCTCACTCTAGCTTTGCATATGGTCAGCACTGAATATATGTTTGCTGCATAAAGAGATAAATGAATGGCTGCCTTTGGAAAGCAAACATTTCCAAACATTTGGCCACAAAACTGGGGGGAATGGTGAAGATCTGATAGGATATGAACCTGATCCACTGTCCTACAACCTGAAGGATCCCATCTGGAAATCTCCCCCTGAAGACCAAAAAAGATGTAAACAAAGGAGAAAAAGAAGTGGACGCACTGGGCAGTTTAAGAAATTGGGAATCATGTTCATTTTCTAGCTCATACCCACTAGGGTCAAGCACTATCAGGTTCTGACTCTGAACCTCTTTCCACATCCTCCCTGCCTCACACTCCATGCCAGTACAGAGTGAATGGGTCAGCTCTTCCCGGGGCATGCCAAACCCAGGACTGCGGTAGTCCAAGGCCAGGCCACAGAATAAGACTCTTCCCTGCAACTCTCCTAACACCTCAGGCTTGAAACCCCGAATCCATAGAGGGTTCATGGAAAGGCATGTGGTGGTCCACACCACCACCCCCGCCCCCAGAGCTGGATGGCCTAACAGTGGTGGGCAGGCTCACCATTACACAGATGCAAGATCATTTCAGATAGGGCTTAGTTGAATATTCATTGCTAACGTAGTTATAAATTTATTTAGATTATTTATTTACATTTCCCAGGAAAATTATAGCCAAGCCATGAAATATTGTTTCAGATAGATGAGCGCTTCCCAAGGTGACACTGCATAAGCTTCCCTTTCTAAAACAAGTCTGAGGCGGGGTACAGTTGGGGAACAAGATGATGCAGCTTTCACTTTTGGGCTTTGGGGAGTTTTCTTTGTTTTCGGTCTGCCCCTTCCCTCCACTGGACACCCAACATCCTACAGACACACACAGAGTTAAGCAGTTAAATAGGTTTTGGAGAGACTGCAGACGGAGAGGTCTAAGTGCATCAGCCCAGGAAAGGTTCTGAGAGGGTTTGCAGCTACAAGAATAGCCTGCTTACCTTTGCTTACCCTTTTTTCACATCATGCATATTATTATCCCACAGGACACACCTTGCAAGTTACTGCTCCACATTTTCTAAATTTTACCTTTGGGTAAAATCCAACCATGAAAAAGCTGAATGTTTGGGTCAGAGTGTTTTGGGTTCCGGTGCGATCGTTTTCATTGGAAAGGCCTTGCTTACCTGGCATCTGCCTCCATGGAGGGAATTTTTTGGTGAGGCGTATAAAACTCACTGCTCCATGTATTGCAGCGCTGTGGAAAAGAGGTCCTTGACTTCCTCACACAGTGTTTCCTCCATGAAAGCCCAGGGTAGAAACTTTTACTCTTCCATAATCAACCAGATGTTTGGTTCCAGTAAGAACTGTGCTTCTCCTAAGTGAGCTGGCTTGGGTCCAGATGCTGGACAGTTCGAGGCCTCTGGAAGATCCTATTTCTGTCTTTGCATTGGCCGCTGCTGCGCTCAGAGCCAGATTTGCAGCTCTGCTTCAGAAACTGCACAAGACTTTAAGGTTCAAGTGTCTGTGTACAAGTCTACCCCTGGCAGGTTCTCCTGTGTCACCCTTGCTCCTCTTCACTCTCACATCTTTCTTTACATAGGTTGTCCTGTTTTGTGAGTTCACCCCAATCATCTCCTGAAGGGAGATGATTCATAGCTCTTTCAACCCTTCTTTTCCTTCCATGAAGATGGAGCAGGGGAGACCATGTGGGCCACAGGATGGGAAAGACCTGCCTGCACATAGGAAAACAAACATCTTGCTTGTCCCAGGGAGAAACATTGTGCATTTTTACGTCATTTGCTTTTTATACTTGTAGTAGATTTTGGTTTTCTGAAGTTATTTGTTTGGGTGTAAATCATCGAAAGCATTGTTTGTATATTGCTTGTCTATTTTAGTTTGGGGAATTTTTTTTCTTTAATTCTTGTGTCCTCAGAACCTGGGCCTACATGTAGCCCACCTAAATAAAAATCTTAAAGTTGAGGCACTTCTCTGAAAATCCAGAAGCCAAATCTGGCCCCTCTTCCCTACTCTCAGCTGATGGCAACATCCTGTCCAACCGGAGGGCAATTCACAAGTGGAGGCCAGCATCTTCCTGGCCTTCTATTCTCACCAAATCCCTTACTGCAACCTCCCAGAAAGGGCAGCCTTTTTATTTTTAGTACTCCTCCATATTACGGGTAAAGGGAGAGGCTCTAGATTTTCTTCTACGGCATCAGTAAACGAGTATTTCTTTGCAGATGCTCTGCTTGGATCCTTCCGTGCATAGTGATGAGTACAGTTCTCTCCATTTTACCAACCAGAAAATCCAGACTTAGAAAGTGAACTCACTTGAGTTTGCATTTCAAGCTTTCATCAATCCCTCAGTAAGTGACCAATGATGGGGACGTTAGGGAAGGGTGAGAAACAAAACATTCGGCTCAGAATTCCAGGAGCTCTGACAGAAGGCAGCATGAGGTTAAATTACAGAATGCTTTTGTCAGTGTCCCGGCCCCTCATGCTTCAGTTCCCTCCTGCATTCCAAAAATCCTCTCTCTACTCCATCTTTTCCCTCCCTAGAAAACTACCAAGAGGCCTCTACCGCCATCTTCCCTACTTGCCCCAGACCTCCTAACGTGGTTTGCCCCCCAGGCTCCAGTCTTCGTCCTTCCTCTCCCTCCGCCCTCTGCTTCACAATGAGGGGCCCTGGAGGGGAGACGAGTATAATAAATTCATCCATTCTAAGGCAACTATGCTGGCCCTTGGTTAACATATTCCTTCTCTCAGAGAGAGATGCATTTTTTAAAAGACACCACAGGGAAGCACCCACACCTTGACTCAAAGGAATAAAATTTCCCATGCAGGGCATTTGGGCAGTTAGCAGGAGGCTGGGGAAATACCCTCTCAATGGCAGCAGGCTTCCTGGCACCCTGACTACCCTGCTATGGGAAAGCCTCGAGCCCCATACTGCAGGGTATGGGGAAGAAGAGGAAGCCCATCCCTGTGCCCTCCACCCAGCTCACAGTCACCTTTTATGGCTGGTTTATGACAGGGGACAGAACCATCACTGATGGAGGCTAGCCCGGAGGTCGGGACTGGAGGAGTCACAGCCCAGGGTAGCTGCCCTCTCTGGCCTGCCTTGGGCCAACCTGGGCCAGACCCAAAATGGCCCACTCTTCCCCAGGAACCAGACCTGCCTCCAACAGGCAACTCATCAGAAGGCCTCAGCCTCATCGGGTCCCCTCGGCTCACTAGCTCTCCGAGCTGCCTGGTTTCCTAGCCCGATGGAGCTTAATCCGGGCAGCTTCCTAGCTGGACATCCAAACTCCCCCACCCCCTAGTGGAGAGAGGGAAGCCATGCGCCTCCCAGCCAGGTCCAGGCCCACTCCTCAGAATGAGAGCAGCCCTCCGCCAGCTGGGTAGAGCGGACTATTGCGGAAAAGAGGAGGAGGCCCGGCCAGCATATTTGTTCCTCCCCAGGCTTCCCCTGAGGGTCTTTGATGACCTTCACACCAAGTTTTTCTGGGCTACCCTGATCACGCCACGTCTCAGACTATGAGATGTCAAGAATGTAAATGAAAATGGAAAAAGTGTGTCTGTGCACTCGCTCTCTCAATGCGAGTACAAGGGATTAGGGGACCAGATTCTGGGAGGCTTTACTCTTCCATAATCAGGCAGATGTTCGGGCTGGCCCGGATTACACAGGCCCAACAGAATGCTGCAGTCCCCACTCAGGGTAAATCACCTCATTCAGAGGCCCCTGTCACCTGCCCTGTGGCTGTACCAGCTCCAAGACCCCAAGGAGGCTAATACTCTCCCCAGGCGAAGAGCCAGCTTGACTCTCCATCTTTGGGGCTTAACTTCTGACACACTTGACATGTGGAGGACCTTTGTGCTTGGTTTTGGGGTTTGTTTTTGGCTTATTTGTTGCTTTTCCATAAACTGACAAAAATGTAAGAAAATTCCATTTTCTTGAATTCCTTAGCTAGATGAACATTTGTGCTCAATGACTCACTCTGATGCAGGGTTTCAAGGAAGGGTGACTGGGACAGTGACAAGATGCAGCCTGTCCCAAAGAAAGGAGGGACACACAAGAACATTCCAGGCATTCACCAGGTCACCTGCTCCTTCAACATGCGTCAGCCTGGCCCAGCCTGGGAAGGTAAATTAAGTCCCCCAGATATGGCCTTCCAGAAGCCCTAGTGAGGGAGGTGGATGGTGGGGGAAGGGTACAGGATTTATGTTCCCTGATGGAGGAATGAACTCTGTGGTAGAGAAGCTCATAGGAGATGGCATCTTATTTGAGTCTTGAAGAATGAGCAGAAGACATGCCCTTCTCAGGGATTTTTTCAGAGGCATCCTCATCCTGCCACAAATGTCTGTTACTGGCTCAGTGTTCCAAGGCAGGCCAAGATGCCTTTGCTCCCATTCCAGCCCTCAGCCATCGGTCCCTAGAGACTGCTGCTGGCTCATGTGTCCCCCCTCAAATGACCACTTCCCCTGGATCAAGGATGATGTGGGGCAAACATTGAAGTCAATTTAAAAGTTAGACTATTTCACATAAAACTAATCTTGAATTTTTCTCTTCTCTGGAAAACTGGAAGATATGACGACACTGGGCTCATATTCTGGCATGGCAACTCGAGGCTGGGGCTGAGGGGGTGCTGCCCCCATCCCATAGTGCATGAACCAGTTAGCATTTGCTGTGTAAGAAACCACCCCAAATCTTAGTGGCATGAAACAATAACCACTTATTAGCTATGAGTAACTGCAATTTGGATTGGGCCCAACTCGGTGTTTCTTCAGCTGGCCTCACCTAGGCTCACACATATGGCTGTGGTCAGAAGCTGACAGGTGTTGGATGCAATACCTCAATTCTCTTCTACATGGCCTGTCCAGCAGGCTAGCTCAGTGCTCTTCCATCAGAGACAGAGGGCAAGCCCGATACGCAAGCATTTTTCAAGCTTCTGCCTACATGCCTTTTATTAATGTCTCATTGGTTAATAAAACAAGACATGAGATCCATCAGATTCAAGGGTTACCTAAATAGACTTCATCTCTTGATAGGAGAAGCTACATGGAGTCTATGGTTATTTTTCCCATGGGCTTCCCAGTTCACCATCATTCCCACCTCACAGAAACTGGGAGTCATTTGTCATTTCTCCTTTAACTTGAACTCCTGGTTTTCTTACATCTGGTCTTCCTCAAAACATCACCATACCTGGACACCTGTAGCATCCAAATTACAGAAGTGAACCTAAAACTCTGATCCTATGACTTGGCTCAGAACAAGCATGCCTGACCTTTCCACTCGTGCACATAGGAAGGCAAACTGGATTTAATGAAAATAGAACCCAAGAAGAGATCCGAAGTTGTAGGGGAAGGCTCTGTTTGGTGATGCCAAAGAAAGGTCAGGATGGCCAAGATCCCAAGTGGTGAATGACAAGGCAGAGAGAACATCAGGAATGCTGAGAGAGTCCAGAATCTCTGGTCAGAAAGGCATGTCCACAGAGGAGGGAGGGTATGACACGGTGTGGGACTGGCAAGGTAGCCCCGAGAGGAACTCAACTGCAGGCAAGAAAAGAAGAGAAAACTCCCCTTTTACATGTAATTAGCAAACTGGCTCTGCAGCTGAGCACTCAGGGGCAGCAGAGAGCCCAAGCCCGGCATCCGCAGGGAAGTGGTGATGCCGCACTCACTGTACATTGGCAGGTCATGTGGGGAACCCAAAGCACTGCAAAACAGGATGCTCGGGATAAAACCCAGTCTCAATGAGCAGAAGTTCCAGTACATAGTACAGAACATCTCCAGATGACGCAAGAGGATGGCCAGGGAGGGCTCATGCATTGCGGGGGGGTGGGGGGGGGACGGGGGGGTAGGGAGGCAAGGGCAACTTCTACCAGAACTAATAGACAGCACCTGTCACAATGAAAATGGTTGTCCTTCCCCCTTTCCATGAGACTCCTTTGGCTTTTGCTCCCTGGGGTACAAAAGTGTATCTGAAGTTAATAAATGTCTTAAAAGATGACACTAGAATTCATATGCTAAAATACACATTGCAATGAAGAACAACACCCCCTATGAAGTATCCCTGACCAAAACGAATGAATCCAATCAAGCCTTCAGACTTAAATTCTAGGATACAGGAGATACTGGGGACAGAAAGATAGGTAAAGAAACGCTTTGTACAAGAAACACTTTGTACAACTCAGTCAGCCTAGCCTTTCATCATAGTAATTTTTAAAAGGACAGGGAGGCAGCAGACTGTTCTAGAATGAGACTAAAGTATATCGAGCAAATGCAATGCAGGAATCCTGATTGGATTCTACTCCCTAAAAGATTAAAATCACAGCCATAAAACCATCCGGGAGATAATTAGAGAAGCTATAACATGGATTGCACATTAGATATTAGGAAATTACTGTTTCTTAGGCATGATAATGATACTGTGTATAGGTAGGAGTGCCTTCTTAATTTAGGAGATACATGCTTAAGTATTTAAGGTTCGTACCGGTTAACAAAATGTTGTCTCAACTCCAAACTCACTTTTCTACCCTTGGCCTCTGATACTGGGTCTGGGACTCTGTAAACCCTATGATAGGCTCTGCCAAAAGGGGGCGCTAGAGAGAGCCTGCAAGGCTGAAGGGGGAAGAAGGGCTTTACTTGCTCTCTCCTGTCTACTTCCTCTTCCTGCTCTGCCTCTCAGCACTGCTTCTTCACCCTAGCAGCAGCGCTTCTTTCCTTTTCAGAGGTCTGGGTCCCAGCCCCACAGCTTAGAGGCTGGCGCCAGCCAAGTACCCTCCCCTCTAGGCTTCTCGTTTAATCATCCCAGCCTTTCACCTTTATGCCACCAGCCATAAAGACAGTACCTGCTTCCTGAAATCACCTCTTCCATGATTCCTTAGAGTTCTTGCCCTATTCTTTCAGTTACTTGGTTATAACTTTATACCTCGTTAAGTCATTAGAGTAAATTCTCTCCACTCAAACAGCAGTTGTGGTTTCTGTCTCCCAAACAGGTGAAGTGTCATAATGTCTGCACTTGCTCTTAGAAAGACTCAGCCAAAAGGAAAAAGTATAGAAGCCCAAATGTATGTACGTATAGATCTAACAGACACACAGGTACATAAATTCATATGGAGACAAAGGAAATAGAGACGAAATTGTTGAATCTAGGTGATAAATATAGCAGTGTTCATATTAGACCTTCAGCGTTTCTGCGTGTTTAAAATTTGTCATATTAAAATGTTGGGGGAAAAAAAGAAAAAAAATCCCTAAATCATATTGTGAGACGTAAGTTGAGATACCGATTAGGGAAAAAAAAAAAAAATGCTGTGCCATTTTCCCAAGTACATCTGAAACCCCAAAAGCCTTTTACCCTATGAAAGGTTCAGGTCCTGCTGGGTAGGCCCCTCTGCTCTCCTTGACAGAGAAAGTCCGTGGATCTGTGAGCAGTAAACCAGCATCTGCCCACAGGTACAACACCTGCAGTCACCCACAGAGACCTTGACTGGGCAGAAAAGTCAGGCCTGGCGGGCTTTCACACACGATGCCTCAAATCATTCCAGTGGAGGAGAATCTATGTCTTTATCAAAGAGGAAAAGGACCCTCCACAAACTTCCCTGACAAATCACTTAAATAGTTATGATCATCCCCATCAGTTCCAAACCTCCAACCTAAAGCCCTCACACTCCAGATGAAATCCCTTCTTCTTGCCCTTTCTCTCACAGAGGCCCCTCTTTCTATGAAAGGTCTTGCTCATCCCTTATTAAATTACCCTGCACCCATCTCTTGGCAGAACACCATCATTGTTCTTTCTCTCTCTCTTTTTTTTTTTTAAGTTTTTTGGTCCAGCTTTATTGAGTCATAACTGACATATAACGAAGTATCAGTTTAAGGTATATAACATAATGATCTGATATACGAACAGACTGCAAAATGATCACAATAAGATGTTCTTTCTTCAACACTCTCTTGCTTTTCCTCCAAGCCTCTGACCACTGGGCCATGATGAAAAGCTAGCCTTTCATTTAGTCCTGATCCTACACACACATTGTGTTGGGTTGCCACCTGTCATTCTGGGTGGAGTTTGATTTGCTTGATGTTACTGAACCATCAATCTATTTCCCACCACAGGTCATTTAGCCTATATTCTTTCGTCCATCAGCTGTGCCCTCACTTGATCTGATTTTTGGTGAGTGCAGTTGGTTTTACCACCTAAGAAAAACATCTGGCTACCTCAGCCCCAGTTAAACTTCACTCAGACAAGGAAGGTGTGTGTGAATTCTAAAATGACCTTAAAATAGAAGGCCAGGGAGCTGCCCTCCCATCTCTTCCAAAGCTTGTCATAGGGATGACCATGAACCAGGCGGCACTGGGATGAAATAGCAGGCCCCACCCCAGGAAAGTGGGGGATCCAAAGTCTACGACCAGTTGGCCCTAACTACTCTGTGGTTTGCTCTGTTGTTTCCTACGTCTGAAACAGCTTCTCTGTCTTGCCTACCTCTTAAAAGCCTTCTCATCTAGTGAGGTCTGGCTCAACTGTTATATCCCTCATAAAGCTTTCTCTATTTCCTCCAATGAGAAGACAAATGGCCAGCCAACACATGAAAGATGCTCGCCCTCACAATCAAGAAAATGAACATTAAGACAATACTACAACACTTTGCACCACTGAAATTGTGTAAAAACAAAATATTGAGCAATACCAAACATCAGAAAGGGTGTGGAAAAATAATGACTTTCATATCCTGTTTATTGGGCATCACACTGGCAGGGCCACTGTGGAGAGTAAGTTGGCTGTAGGTAGTAAAATGGTAAACATGCACACCTTACAAGCAAACAGTCGCACTTCTCATCACTCTTAGCCCTTGGAGAGATACTCCATATACAAATGCACAAAGAGTACTAACAAGACTATTCACTGGGAGTTGCTTGAACTAGGGACAAACTGGAAGCAACCTAAACATCCATCAATAGGGCAATGGATAAACAAACTACTGTGCAGCCGTTCTATGAAATACCAGGCAGTAGTTAAAAAGAATAGAGGAGATAGACGCTCCATAGCAATGAGCATGTTAATGTGCAGATTGTGGTCTCTGATACCATCCCCTGTTAAAAGAAATCAGAGCCCCTTGGAGAAATGGCTGATTCTGGGGCTGAGACAGGGTAGGTACAAGATGAGCTGGGAACATTTTGTAATGCCAGAAAGTAAAAAAGTACTCAAAAAATGATGAGTACATGTCACAAGGACACAGGAAGGGACTTCCACTGGGCAAATGGGAGACAATTTGAGCACCAAAATAATTAAGGATAATAACACATTATAGACCATTAAAAATTAGACCCCATGAGTCCACAGTAAATAGGTAAACAAATACAGAGGGGGGAAAGAAGGGCCCTGGCTTACAGCAGAATGCCAAGCCCACTGATGTATGTGGAGGGATTGTTACAGCTGGATAATCATCATTTCGCAACCATCTTAATAAAGATGTGGCTCAGGCGAGCATCATCAATGGATGCTAAATCTGGGGAGAAACACTGATGAGGAGCAGTCTACTTGCATAGTCTTAAGCGTCTTCCAACAGAATGCATATTAGTTTCAAGGGGAAAAAAAAACAGTAACTTCAGAGGATACAAATCAGACAACACCTTGACCAGGTGATCAAAATCAGCATCACCAACAAGGGGTGGGCAGACACTGTGTGAGCCGATGTGGCATCCTGAAAAGGACTCATCACCTCTATAATATTCTGGCTGAAAATGCAAGCCTTGCATCTAATCATCGATCTAATCATAAGAGAACATCAGAAAACCCCAAATAAGAAACAGTCCATTCCATAAAAAAGTGCCTTGTATTCTTCAAAAGTGTCAATATCATAAAATACAAAGAAAGACGTAAAAATGTTCCATCTTAATAAAAGAACAAAAAGACATGATGACTAAGAACAATATCTGATCCTAGATGGCAGCCTAGATTGCAGAGAGAAATACTACAAAGGACATTATTGACAAAAAATGGAAAATTAATTGACAAAAAATAGAATATACATGGTAGACTGCATAAAAGCAGCATATCAATATTAGAGATGTTGATAACCACTATGGCTATTTAGGAGAATATCTCTACTCTTAGGAAATATACAGTGAAGTATTTAGGGGGAAAGGAGTATAATGTACACTGCTTACTCTCAAATGATTCAGAAAAGAAAACCACATTATATATCTAATATCTGTGTATATACATTATATACATACACACATACAGGTAGTAGATAGGGCAAAATATTAAAAGGTATTTGAAGATTCTTTGAACTATCCATATTATTCATGCAACTTTTATATTTCAAAATAAGTTATTGCTTTGGGGGCGCCTGGGTGGCTCAGATAGTTAAGCGGCTGATTCTTGGTTTCGGTTCAGGTCATGATCTCAGGGTCCTGGGACAGAGCCCTGGTAGGGCTCCGTGCTCAGTGGGGAGTTTGCTTGAGGACTGTCTCTCCCTCTGCCCCTCCCCCTGCTTGCACGGTCCATCTGTCTCTCTGTCTCTCTCTCTCTCAAATAAATCTTTTTTTTAAAAAGTTACTGCTTTAAAAGGAAAACTTGTTTAAAAAAAGTGATAATAGCTATGTGGTCTAGCATAGAAAGAGCTCCAAATATACTGTTAAGTGAAAAAAAATGGCAAGATAATTCACTCGGTGGAATATTTCCCATTATTATATCCATTTGTACATAAAGTAATACACAGAGAAAGGTTTGGAGGAATACATCCCATATTGATCGCAAGGTGTACCTTTGGGGAAGAGGAGGCCAGGATTGGCAGCTATACTTTAGCTTGTCGGCAGCAGTATTTTTATTCTTTATGAGTGCATTTGTGAATTGGTCACACAATTAGAAATCTTTTTTTTTAGAGGTGAAAGTTGCCCTCCTCTCAATTCCCACCAGTAACAAGGATCACGGCTCAGGTTTTCTGAGACAATAGTCATTTAAATAGTTGAGCCCACTCTAATATTTGACAGTCTCCGAAATGACCTGGCTTTAGGATTTGGGAAATCTGATCAGTAAATGGCAGCAGTGCAGAGTGTCTGGGAAAACCCTGGGCTTCAGAGTCAGAAAGAAACCAAAATGCCTCCGTCATTCACAGATAGTACGTTATCAGGCAAGAGACAGACCTCTCTAAACCTCAGTTCTCCTAACTGTAAAAGGGGAACATAATACCCATAGAGCAGAGTTGCTGGGCTTTAGGTACAATGTACCTAATTTGTGTCTTAGCATGCACATAAGACACCAAGCCCCTCCCGAAGCTGGCTTAGAGCATCTTTTTACTGTTATTCATCTTACCTCTTTTTTGTGATTTGTTTGCATGCACTCTTGCCCTGTGAGCCCAGCGGCCCTTTAAGGAGGCGCCCATCCATTATTCATCTCTCTGCTTCCAACTGTGCCTCCCAGAACATAGTACCTTGGCATCTGACAAACATTTCGTGGGAGGGTAAATGAACATTGTCAGAAAATCTGAAGCAACATGTAAGTATGCTTTGAGGCCCCGGGCTTGCTTTGGAATTATCAAATATAAGTAAACATGGTCTCTGAAGTCACTGTATAGAAATCTCTAAGTGCCAAGAAGATGAAGAGGTGACCAAAGACCTCACATGTTCCTGATCAATGGAAGTGCAAGAGCACTGTGAGCATTCCTCAAAGCCAAAGATGTTACTTAGTAATAGGTGTTATTTTAAAATGTTGCATGGTCAAGAATGTTTGGAAAATCCCAAATTAGACTAAACTAAACAGGCTTGTATGCTGCAGGACTTATCAATGCCAGTGCATACCATGAATACCCAAAAGATAATATAATTTGCAATATATTACAAGCTTATTTGACTATAAGACATTCCTTTTTGGGGTGTTTTTTTGTTTGTTTTTTGGGTTTGGGGTTTTGTGTGTGTGTGTGTGTGTGTTTTGAAACTCTCAAAGCCTAGATCCCATAGAACAGCTTTGGAAAATGTTGCTCGAAGCTGTTTCTGCACTGTCAGTACATGTTAAGAATAGTATTTAGTGGAAATTTAACAATATAACTTGCTTCCCTAACCCAAGCTCACCTAACCCAAGAGGGCAAAGGAATAAAGTAAACCAAGGGCTTCGGGGTTGCTATCAATTCCCCTCATATCCCTACTCTTCCTTTTGTCCCTTCTGGTCCAAGGAACATGTACAAACGATCATGGTTATGACCCCAAAACTGCAAATATACACACCCCACTATTACCACTGCAGTCATTTCAGGCCCACTTACTCCTGTGTGTTCAGTTCTGCTCATCAATGGGCCGGACAAACTGTGCAAGAGCCAGGATCCTGCCATGGCCAACTCCTGGGCCCACACGTAGAAACGCTTGTCTCTACACAGCCAGGTGGAATATATAAGCCAATGTGTGATAGGATCGGGCTGAGAAGAGCAGTTGCCTTGCTCAATATGACCTTAAAAATAGGCATTGTAACAGTCCAAATTAACTCCTTTTCATCCATTATGTCAGAGTAATGGAAATCTGTTATTTTTGGCACATCAGTATCTATGCCCCCTTTTTTTGGTAACAATGCACTTTCCTTTTGGACAGTTATCCTTCTCCTCTTGCCTCCACCCCCCTCCAGACCACCCCCCATTGCATACAGTCTTGATGGGCCTGTGATTCCAGGCACCCTGTGTCCCTTGCCCAAGGAGTGAATACTGGACCCAAGATAGGTCAGTTAGGCCCTCTATCACTCAGGAATTTTGAGGCTAGAGTAGAATAATACAAGACCCCAAAAGGAAAATTGGATAGCCACATGCAGAAGAATGAAACTGGACCATTTCCTTATACCACACACAAAAATAGACTCCAAATGGTTGAAAGACCTTAACGTGAGACAGGAGTCCATCAAAATCCTAAAGGAGAACACAGGCAGCAACCTCTTTGACCTCAGCCGAAGCAACTTCTTCCTAGAAACATC